>NC_084797.1:94827200-95134422 GCF_963169125.1 Humulus lupulus | reverse complement strand
GAGACTCCGCCTTCTGGGTACAAACTTCTTTCGCATAGTCATTTGCTCACCATTTCCGTCTGGGAGTAATCCTCACGCACTGCTCGTGAGCTTGAAGGGGACTTGTCCATACCGTTCATGCATTCTTTGCCTAAAGAACTTACCTGTGCTGCTGTAGCTTGAACCATTCTAGAGTCTTTGTTACCAACTCCTCACACCCTACCCGGTGCAAACTAGAAAAATTCCTGAAATGTCTCTACCCTTGGTTTCCAACTGGTAATAATCAGGTCATAGATCAACTCTTGGAGACATCATCCCTTCTTGTATCCATCCTTGTACTTTTCGTTCTAATCTGACGATGCTAATCAATCCTTGCAGTATAACCCTCTGGCTACTCCAGGGCCAAATTCATTCGATTGCTTCAATAGACTTTCTGTCAGCCAAAACCATCTTTTACTACATTCCTTATACCAATCCTATCTGTAGTCTGACCTTGAAGTATTCCCTAAATCTTTCTTTACATACCCACATAACTTTCCCACTGGTCAGCTCTGTCTCCTTTACGTACTCCAGATGATATCCTCTACAATCCATCTGCCAGAGTTTCAAATTTCTTCTCAATAGGTATTACTGTCCTCAGCTTCTCAAGTGGCACCTTTGAGGCAACCTCTCTATGTCCATCACCCTCTCGGAGCATTCACAACACCGAGTTCTTTCAGTTCGTTACATGACCAAAGCATAAACCATTCAGTTAAATACTCATCCTTGAGGACTCAGCCTCGAACTTTGAATGTATCGACGCATTCCAGTTCCCCGTTCCCTCATCATGGGAAATTCATCCTAACATATCGAGTCATTTCATGTAGAAGTCATGCCCTCACCTGACCTCCTCTCAGGTGGCATCCTTTCCCTCATGCATACCAAACAACCTCCCTGGTTCCTGTCGCCATCTCGATAACTACCTTTTCAATCAGGCTTCTTTCCAATCTCAAATTAGGTGCCCAAGCACTGTCTGGGGTCCTTCTACCTCAAAAATTGAGAATTCGACCTCGCTGCGTCCTATAAACAAAAGTGCCTTCTTATCAATCAGACTTTTCCCCTTTTCTTGGCAAAACCAGAAGCCACAACACTATCCGGGGTTCTTTTAACTTGATTATCACGAATCTATCTTTACTAACTCCATCAAAGGGAGCACTGCCCTTGCGGCTCTAGCACTCATGCTCTATACATCGACCATCAGTTCCTCGAACAACATGGCCCTCTCTGCCATCCACATGCAGACGATAAACCCTTACATCAGAACGGCCCACATACCTCAGACCATTCAAGATCTCAAATCCTTAAATGGGTCGCCATCCATTTCAGGTACATCCATCAGTATAACTTCCTGAAATGAATTACCCGATTCACCAAACCCATCGATTTACACTGTTGTTACCCCCAACAGTCCAAACCAAACTTATAAGTCCACCAGTCTCCATAGTTCAAATCATGTCTTAATAATCCCTTCTAACAATCATCATCTAGGTTCTTTCCAACCCATCGGGCCAGTACCTCATCCCGAGTACCATTTCCAGGCATCTTCCTGCTTCAACATTTAGCACTACCCTCTAATCAGGATCTCTCATCCTCTTAACCAAGGGTGGAATTATCTCTGCCCGTCTATAGATAAATTCCTTGTCAGTCCGAATTCTCCTCAAAACCCGAGGATAACACCCTTTAAGCCTTTCATTTAATACCCTTTTCTGTCCATACCTCACAGCAAACCAACACTGGTAACCTTACTGTTAAAACATCGAAATCAGCCATCTCCCCAAAGAATCCGCTGTTCTTCTATCCCATCTCAACTAACAAACTCCATAGCTTACTCACACACTAGTGACCCTTCGCTGCTGCTTTCAGGGATAACTGGAGCTCTTAACTCCAACTTATATCTAGAATCCCCCTTTCAACCCAATATCAGGTCCACCACCCTTCTAGGAACCAACAACTCGAGTTCATCTGTCAAAACTGACCAACTCCTGAACTCTGTGGTTCATACCCTGAACCAAACCACCACTAGGTCCAAATATCCACAGGTATAATGCACACACAAGCATAAACTAGGTCAAATCCACAATGTCATACATTTAGCTACCAGATTAAACATCACTAAGTATATCCACACTCATCATGCTTCATACAAGCCAATATATAGATATAACATATGAATTTAATCCAGAAAATTAACCACATACACTCAATATGCGAACCATTATGCCAATATTCATCCATATGCATAATAGTATTATTCAGCATGCATCAATCTCAACATGCAATAATCAAGGGCCCAGCCCAACAGCATCTCATGCATATGTCATTTCATTCCTCATGCTCCATATAAATAAGCAGGCAAATAGGGCATTCAAACATATATTCAGACATGTCAATCATTCATACCAACCAACCCTGAGTCGAGCTTGTCACTGACAGCGAGCGTACATGTTCGATCGATCTCCAGAACCAATAAACCTTGGCTCGCTTTGATACCAAGTTGTAACGCCCTACTTCCTTAGAGCCGTTACTAAGTGAGTTTTAAGACAAAACAGTGTGCAATGAACTCGCTAACCGAGGTTTTGAAACAAAAGTGTGAATAATTAAAAGTTAAGGCTGTAATCTTAAAAAAATGCGTTGTTTCAATAAAACTTCTAGTATTAAACATTTGGGATCCCGAAATAAGGTTTGAAAACTATATACATTTTGAAATAAGTTTACAGTTGATCAGTTATAAAAATCGTAGATTATTACAGCCATTTTCGAATAAACCCCCAATGTGGTCTCAACAATGTGGTCTCAACAATCATCACATATCAATGCAGTTATGCCCAACATGGCCAAAATTACAATTATGCCCTTCTAACACGATCCGGGCCTACATGCATACTAATATACATAGCCATGCATCTTAGATAAACAAATAGTCATATAACATGCTTTAAATCATAATCATGCATTTAACTCATCAAATCACACATAAATCCTATCATGCCCTCCTGGCACGCTAATAAAGGCCCTTAAGCCTTATTAGCGAAATCGGGTCGTTACAGATTGCTTGCAGGATGGCGTGTCCTTTGCACCGCGAAGGAGGTCGCGGAGCCGACCCCCGCATAAATTTTGTACTTCTACAAGATGGAACCGCAGGTCAACGCCAAGGACAAGACCTTGGACGTCTTCTACAGGCTGAAGCCGCAGGGCAACTACCCCGCTCCTATAAGCGCCTGGAAGCACCCCTTGGACGTCCGACATTACTGGTTCATGACGTCCGGGTTCCTCGTAGAGAAGAACCCCACGCTGATGATGGACTTCCAGCGAGTGGGTAAGTGCTTTCCTGATCCTACTTTGCTTGTTCTTCTTTTTCTTTCCCTTTTTTATTTCTCACTGTATTACCTCAGGCGGCAGGACCTTTCACCCAGACTCCTCTCACCTAGTTCATCTTGGACCGGAAGAAGCTCTACTCCGAGCTGAGCGCGGAAGACCTGGACGTAGGGGGTTACGTCTACACCGACAACCTCCGATTGATCGGACTGCTCGTGGCCCATCAGACAATCGACGCCCCGAGCCTTCGGGGCATACAGTGCGAGAAGAATCCCATCATAAGGGAGCAACTGACCCTAGAGCATATCAGGGAAGTGGAGGCTGCGACACTCGCGGACACGGCCAAGCAGAAGAGGGACTTGGCCCAGTCGGAGGCGGTCGCTTCCGAGGAGCTGGAAGCCCTCTTTGATGAGGCACTGCCGAACACGAGGACCCCCAGGGCTAGTGTATCGGGGCGAGGTAACTCACCTTTGATCTTAACTTATGCTCCCCAAGTCGGGGACTTAGCTAGGGATAGGCTAGCACTTCGAGGCCCCGCGTTCAGGGCTAACAGGGAGACGAGACCTTCATCTCCCGTTCCCGTAGGCTCAGAAATTCTCATGTACTTGTCCAGGTTCCTTCAATACGAGAATTTCCTGAACCTGGAAGACATGGGGGATCGAGTCTACTCTTTAACGTTAGATGAGTTGAGTCATGTCCGGGGCTTAGATAAGGGTTCGTCCCGGGCCACTCTTAGTTTTGACCTTTATTTTCCTGTTAATTGTACTGACTCCTTTTCATTTGGGTTTGTTTCAGGAGACTCCGACATGTCTGATCCCATGGATGAGATGAGGCAGCTTCTTGAAGTTCGGGTTGCCAGGGCAGCCAGGACCGCGACAAAGAAGGTTGCCAAGAAAACATCTGAGGCGCCCAGCCCGGATCTCGCCCACAGCAAGGAGACGCCAGGGGCGGATCCTCGACCCAGCCAGGTCGCAATCGTCACGCTTCCTGTTGCGTCTGTGGACCCGGCCACCGTCCCCGACCTCGCTCACCCCCCGGTGATCGATCTGGAGCCAGAACCTGCGGTAAGCCAGAGTTCCGGGAAGAGGGCCGCAGAGTTAGGCACGGCGGAGGCGGACACTGGGAACAAAAGGCCTCGAACGAGGCGGGCTGGGTCGGCCAGAGAGTCATTCAGGGAAAGTTACCTCGCCGCGAAAGAGATTCTGGCGACACCAGCCTTTCCCATCCATCCAGCCCTACCTGAGGAGGGGGAAGCCGTCTTGCGGGACGAGTAGTCCAGGCTCATTTCCCGGACCTTGGAGAGTGGCCGGGAAAGAAGGGACGAGACCTACAAGGCCTTGACAATTCGTCGTCAGGTTGAGTTCCCTGAGCGCCTAGCGGCCTTCAATGCCCCTCAGGCGATCGTGGATCAGCTAGTCACTGAGATGGGCTTTCGCCCTAAATTGGGGCAAGAAACGGCCCCATTCGTGGCGGACCTGCTGGATCAAGTGGGAAATACCATGTCCAACCTCCAATTGAAGCGATATGCCACCATCCCTAACCCGGACATGTTGTTTATTTCCCAAGCTCTCCGCCATCAAGCCACTCCTGTAAGTTTGCTTTGTTTTTTCTTTTCTTTTTTATATCACCGTGCATGACTGATCAGAGGGTCTGGTCCTGGTTCCAACGGTCGGGACTAGGCTATTCTTGACTTTAGCTTGTCAACTTGCTTTATTTCTGTCATTGATGAATCTACCAGTCCAGTCCTCAACTTTGAAAATCGGATGGTCTGGGCCATCGAGGTTCGATTAGTTTATTGTGAAACCTAGTTCCCTCACTTTAACAGTCCCGGACTATGCTCTTGCCCTGGGGCATACCGGATGCTCTTACCTCCCGGACCTCGTTCGTCCGGGGCGGGACTAGCCTGAGGCTTGGTCCCCTATTTTTTTTTATTATACCCTCGGACATCGTTCATCCGGGGCGGGACCAGCCTAAGGCTTGGTCCTCTTTTTATTTATACCCCCAAACATCGTTCGTCCGGGGTGGGACCAGCCTGTGGCTTGGCCCTCTTTTTACTTATACCCCGGACATCGTTCGTCCGGGGCGGGACCAGCCTGTGAATTGGTCCTCTTTTTATTTATACCACCGGACATCGTTCGTCCGGGGCGGGACCAGCCTGTGGCTTGGCCCTCTTTTTATTTATACCCCCGAACATCGTTCATCCGGGGCGGGACCAGCCTGTGGCTTGGTCCTCTTTTTATTTATACCCCCGGACATCGTTCGTCCGGGGCGGGACCAGACTGTGGCTTGGTCCTTTTTTATACCCCCGGACATCGTTCGTCCGGGGTGGGACCAGCCTGTGGCTTGGTCCAACGAGGTTTGTACCCCCCGGACCTTGCCGGTCTGGGTCGGGACTAGGCCTGAGCCTTGCGCCCCGCATGGTATTTGTTCATACCGAGGATACCCCCCACAAGTGAGCGGAGACTGGTCTGGGGTCACTTGAGCTGAATTTTCATTGTCTGATAACATTTCTTTACGGCGTTTTGTACAAGCCATTTTTATTATTCAAGGAATCGCCCTGGGGTGTACATTATTTACAACAAAAATATAAAATTGGAACACGTTCTCCTGACTACTGATAGTATTTACGGAGATGTTCCGCGTTCCAGGCTCTTGGGACTTCTGTGCCGTCAAGCTGCTTTAAATGGTATTTCTCGGGGCACACTTCGTGCTGGATCTCGTACGACCCTTCCCAATTCGGGCCCAGGACCCCGACTCCCGGATCTTGGGTAGCAGGGAAGACTCTTCGCAGGACCAAATCGCCAGTTTCGAACCTTCAGCTTTTACTTTTGAGTTGAAATGTCGAGCGATCTTGCCCTGGTACATCTTCAGCTGCACTTGTGACTCTTCCCGGATCTCCTCGATGAGATCTAGGGATTCCTGGAGTAAGGTGTGGTTCTGGGCGGGATCGAACGTGTCTCTTCGGTGAGACGGGATGGTCGTTTCTACTAGGATGACGGCTTCGCATCGATAGACCATGGAGTAAGGAGTGTGTCCGGTGGATGTCCTTTCAGTGGTCCAGTAAGCCCATAACACGTGGGACAGCTCTTCGGGCTACTTGCTCTTGCAGGCTTGGAGTTTTTTCTTTAACGTCCCTTTCAAGAGCCCTTCCCTAGTGCTCTGTCACGTGTATTTATAGGTTCACAGGAGCACTGGGCTTGGGTCGGGCTGACCCGGGCCCAAAAAAGGTATACATGCTACTGGCTTCTCTATCGGAAGCCCAATACAAAGGATAAAAACATAAAAGGCAAACGTTAACCGGAGCCCACTGGGGCAGCCCAAAGCCTATCTATCACCCGACAAATTGGGGGGTTTTGGTATGGGCATTTCGAGTTACGAGGCAGATTCAGGGGACAAGATCGGTCAAAGTAGTGACGGCACAGGTCTGAACCAGCGGCGTACAATCCCGAGGTGACCTTTTCCGTAGGTGAAATGTGGGGACAACCCCCACACTTCATGGGGCGGAGTCAAGGTCACGGATGCTTTATCCTGCCAACCCTGAGGGCTCGACCCGGGTTTGTTTACCTCTGTCCCTCTTTGTTTACCGTAAGCCCGGATCATCCATCAGGAGCCTGGATCGTTTACCAGGCTTCGGGACCATTTGCGTACATCCTGGCTGTAACCCCAAGCAGTTGTACGTCTCCCGGATGAACGTCCCGAATCATTCTTCCCGGACACCTTCCGGGCTTGGGCCCACACTTGGGCTGTTGAAGTCAATCATACTTCCTGCCAAACGGGCTTGGGCTGGGCCCAACCTCAATTGCCCATCTAGTGGGCCTGGATCGCGGTCCCGGGCCCAAGGCAGGAAATGAGGATAATATATATATTGAATCACAAGAATGAGTAATAATTGGGAAAAAAACGCAATAAAAAGAAAAGAATAGTAAATGAATTATTTTTTTAAGCTAACTAAAATAATAATAATAAAATAAATAAATAATCACTAATATAATAATATATATAAATAAAATCTATTGACAGAATAACAAAAAAAATTACTAGCTAATAATACTTTTTTATGGCAAATGATTCAAACAAATAAAAGTCAATATTAATAACAAAATAAAGTAGTAACACCAATAATATATACACATACAAAAAAGCAAATAATAAAACTAAAATGACTTACCTCTTCACCGTGTATTCCACTAAGCGTTTGATATCTATCTCCCCGGCAACAGCGCCAAAATTTGATTATGCTCAAAAATTTTCTTCACAAAGCGGTTGTTGTAGTGTAGTATGGGCGATCGTGTCTACTGAGAGATATCTTATCAAAAAGTGATTAGTAGAACTTTAAGCACAAAAAGTAAATAAATAGTTGGTGGTTTTTGAGAAAATCTTAATAATAAAATTAAAGCAAATAAAATTGGTAGAAAAATTCAATAACAAAAGTGATAAGGTTTCAAAAATCACCTATATGTTTGACTCATTTATTTGGATTTTGATTCACATATATAACACAATTAAATTTAATCGAAAGATTAAACTTGAATCATATATAATAAAATGTAATCGAGTAATAAAAATTCTCACCTTAAGATCATAAAAAATAATTTTATGAAAAATCTAAGAATGACAATATACCTCATTGGTAATAATACAATAAAAGACTAATCATAAAATTATAATATCAATATATTTGTACTAATTATATTCACATAGAAAAAACATGACTAATTCTATATAATACTAAATAGATAAATATATTGATATAGAGATGGAGAAAAATATAAGAAAATATATTACTCAAATGTATAAAGTTTAAGCACTGGTGAATCAAAACATAAATAAATTTTACCTCACATATAGGATCATCACTTACCTTATCTAGGAAACTAGCCTAGAATGTTAGTCATTCTCACAATATTCTAAAGAGAAAATATGAGAAGAAATAGACAAAAATGAGACTAAATTTTACTATAGTTTCACTATGGAAAAATTATGCACCTCAATGTGTACAAAAGGTCCCATTTAAATAGTGGTATAGAGATATAGAGATACAATTGTAACATAACACAATAAAGAGAAAATAAATCAGAAACGAAAAATGTGTGAAAGTAAATACAAATAACTACAGTTTTTAATCTAAAAACTAAAACAATGGGATTTGATTTAGAAAGTTTGCTGGAAGAATATTGCTTTTCCAAATTAAAGTACAATGTTGGTCAACCTTGCCACATGTCGATCACAAGGAAAGAGACCAACTCATGCGTAGGAATAGGGGTTGATGAGCAGCTTGGAATTTCATATTTATTGAATAGCTTCAGTCACGATATATAGAGACTTGGGCTAGGCCTGATGCTATTTCTTCTTAAATTGGGTTCTTCCCTTGCAAGAATGCCAATTTTTTTCATTTCTTTCTTTCACAATTGAATCTTTCTTTTTATTTGTACTAAAATGCAACATAATTCCTGCAAAATAAACCAAATTAAATTCAAACTAAATATTTTAATTGTAAAATATATTTCATTATTTTCTTAAAAATATTAATTAAAACATAATTTAATTTAACATTCGAGATCAATAAATATTCATTTTTCATCACTAATCACTTTCATTGCTAATAACACTTGGACTATAGTCCCTCTTCCCCAAGGCCACCATGCTATTTGTAATAAACGGGTGTATAAAATAAAATACAAAATCCAATGGTGATATTGACAGGTGCAAAGCACAACTAGTAGCAAAAGGTTATACACAACAACAAGGTATAGATTACCTTGAAACTTTTGCCCCCGTGCACCCTACAACTTTTACTTGCTCTAGCTGCCATTAAAAACTTGAAATTACACCAAATGAATATTAATAATACTATTTTGCATGATAATTTGAATGAAGAAGTTTACATGAAACTTCCTCAAGGTTTTAAGCCTAAGGGGGAGCTTCCAATCAATGTTGTTTGTAAGTTGAACAAAAGTTTGTATGGTTTGAAGTAAGCCTCTCGCCGATGGTATGCTAAGCTAAGTACTACTCTTATCAATGATGGCTTCAAACAATCCCCTTCTGACCATTCTCTATTCATAAAATCCACTTTCAACTTTTTTTTTAGTTGTTTTGATATATGTTGATGACATTGCAATTGCTAATAACAATGATTTAGATGCAGCTACTTATAAAGATAAGTTAAACTCTAGCTTTAAACTTAAAGATCTTGGTCTTTTATGTTTTTTTCCTTAGTCTACAAATTGGTCATTCTCAAAATGGTATTTCTGTTTCACAACGTTCTTTTACTCTTCAAATTTTATGTGATACATGATATCTTGGTGCAAAAGCTTCTTCAATACCAATGGAATCCAATATCAAAGCTTCTTCAACACCAATGGAATCCAATATCAAGCTTAGTGCCAACCAAGGGGATATTCTTATTGATCCTACCTCTTATAGAAGTCTCATTGGTAAATTAATTTTCTTAACAATAACAAGACCTAATATTTCTTATGTTGCCAATAGGTTAAGTCAATTTCATAGTGATCCACGACAACCCCATATGCAAGCTACCCAAAGAGTTCTACAATACCTCAAAGGCACTCAGGGCCAAAGCTTGTTTTTAGGCTTGTTTTTCCCTTCAACATCTCAGCCTCAACTTATAGCTTATGCTGAAACAAATATGTCTTCTTCAAACTTACAACTTAAAGTTTTCTCCAACACCAATTGGGGCACTTGCCCGGATACTAGAAGATCTATTACAGGGTTCTGCATTTATTTATTTTTTTGGAAAATCCTTAGTATCATGGAAGTCCAAGAAGAAAAATACTGTCTCTCGTTCCTCTGCAGAAGCGGAATATAGAGCAATGACAAACACTACTTGCGAAATATTATGGCTCCTTGCTCTTCTCAAAGATTTTGGTGTTGATCATCACCAACTTGTTCTATTGTATTGTGATAACAATGCTGCCATCCATATTTTAGAGAACTCTGTATTCCATTTCCATGAGTGCACCAAACATGTGGACATGAATTATCATATTGTCCGATAAAGAGTTCAAAATGGTCAGCTCAAGTTAGTTCATGTCTCTTCCAACAACAATATTGCTGACATTTGTACAAAGCCTTTGTTTCCTTCTAATTTTTTATAGTTTACTGTCCAAGATGAGTGTCACAAACTTGTACATCTGTTAGTTTGTTAGAATATTGTTAATAGTTTGTTACAGGGTATTCTACAATTATAAACGTAACCAAAGGCTCTGCTTATTGCAAGATCACTTTTTAATTCAATCAACACTAAGCCTTTCTCTTTCTATTAAATGGCAAGGTGGAATTTGTAATATTTATATGACAGCCCACAATTTGTCCAAATTTGCATGGACAAATAGAATCGAGTCTTGATTCATTTCTCCTTACAATTTTTCCCATATTAATACTTATTTTTCGCTAATATTGTGTCTACGGAGAGGATTAAAGAATATTAATGAGAACACAAATCTGATTTAGCAATTTCCTATATCTGTATTATTTCAGAAAATGAAATATCCAAGTCTAGCTATATTATGATTCTTAACGTGACAAAATTGATTGGACTAATTATTAAGACAACACAATATGACAGAATTGCAAATTAATCCAAAACCAGAAGTTTCTCCTGGACAAGAAAACAACCTTGACAGTAAAATAAGCTGAAATATCCTTTAAAAAAAAGCTGAATTATGGGGATCGAGATTGAAGATATGCTATTGTTCAGAGTGGTGTTGTTTGGCGAATAGAAAAGGTCTAACATTCAAGACCTAAGGACCACTCTTGTTTGTTGTAACAACTAATTAAAAGTTCTCTTTTACCTTTCCCAGTCAGAAATGAAATCAGAGATTTAATGCCACCATCTGCCCACAAGGACTTGATTACTGCAGCCTCATTCATCTTTCAACACTACTTCTCAACATTAGATTTGTTCATTCCATAGCTTCTTTCTAGCTTTTAAAACTCGGTAAGTACACACAATTGAAGCAAAACTAATAAATCATGTATATCTAACAGATAAAGGCTGGAATTGATGGGATCTGAATGAAAGAACAAAAATATAAACCCCATTTCTTTCTTTTCTTTTGGGAAAACTTTATGCTAAGAATATACACAAGACACCATCAATCTTTTCCAGAAATATTTTACCACATATATATAGCTTTGTTGGAAGGAATACTATATATTAGACAAATATATAATAAAATCCTTCACTTGGTTGGAATCCCCTCAATCATTCTGTGTCTTTGCTTCTCTTCTTGCCTATAAACCACCAGCATCCACCTCTTACATGCCTGCATTTACAACATCACCAAGATAACAGTTAGATAATAGGTAAATAAATGGTACATCACATGCTGACCGCATTATAAATTTGAGTTTTTTTTTTTAAAAAAAATTCATTTATATTATTACCCAGAACAACTAGAACTTGACTTGGTTTGGATTTAAAGTCTTCTGTAAATTTCAAACCGAATTCTGATAATTTTCCACAAACTGTTGCTGTCATCTCAAAGCTGCGGTGCTTTCCTATTTTGTAAATGTACAAACTAGAAAGTTCACCCACTTTCTCACGAGATTTCCCTCTTCATATCAATTGTTTACACTCTATCTTTCTTATCTATGCAACTTTTGACCAATTTCACAAGTCTAATTTTTTTTCTTGATCATTTCTAGGTTATACAATTCTTTGCCCCTTTTACCGTACAACTTCCCCAACTAAAACATAATGGACAACTTCATATGCCAGATATTTTAGCCCTACACTTTAGTTAACAGAGGACTGTTCTATTTTTCTTTTCTGGTGTCAGGACTTGAGAATTGCCCAGGTTTTTCTTTATGCCATTAGTTCTAATGATTTTTCAACAAGTTTATGACAAAACCAAATTAACATCAAAACCCACTTAGATTAACATATTTTTTTAATTCTCAATTGATCTTGGAAACGAAAGGTGTAAAAGAAGTTGGGATCTAATAAATAAAACTTAGCATAAAAATCAACTTCATGTTTTATGTGCGTTTCTAGAATAAATCAGAAAGTAACATACCTGCTGCTTCTGCTGCTTCTACTGCTGCAACTGCTGCTTCTGCTGCCAGAACTGCTTTTCATGCTACCACTGTTAAGACTCGATTGATCACCATTTTCACTCTCTCCAGACACTGAAAGTCTCTTCTTCCACCACTCTTTATCCACACCACTATTACTGCCACCAGCTTTAGATCCATCAGACACCAAAGGTTTTGGAGAAACTTTGGAACTGTTATTAACCAAAATGGACTGATCATTTCTGTTCGTCATCATTGTTTTCTTCTTCTTCTTCTTCTTCTGCTTTGATCCAAAAGAAACAGGAAAAACCATTTTTAAAAGAAGCCCTTCATTTTCCATAGTTCCACTTCTTCTCATCTCTTTTCCCTTATTCCCAAAATCACCGTTCCTTTTCTTCTGACTATCGTTTCTTGTTAGATTTGCATTACTCTCCTCGTTGTGCCGAGCTTGGGCCACTACGGGCTGCTCTACGAGATCTCTTAAGGACAGTTCGTAACACGACTCGGGCATGTTCTGAACCATGTCCATCAGCTCCTTCTGACCTCTGGCGATGGCTTGGGTCCGAGACGCCGGCGATAGACTCCGGTAATGTGCTCGCTGGTGATTTGGGCTTCTGGGTGGGCTTGGTGTCGTCCAAAGACGGGGTGAAATGACCCCAGAATCATGGTCTCCATGGTTTCCAGTTGGTTTTGGAGAAGAACATGCATAGTTCATCCTTTCCCACCTGTCATATCTCTGGTCAGTTCTTGACCCAATCCCATCGTGGAAACGAAAAGGATGTTCTTGTTGTGGTTTAAGTCCAGGAGCAAGCATGTTGTGGTTGTTGTTTTCCGGGAAAGATTTGAGGTAACGAAAATGGAAGAGAAAATAATAGTTTGAGGCAGGTTGTTGTTATGGCAATATCTTCACCGACCCTTTTGTTTATTTTAGTTTTTTTTTTTTTATATTATTGTTTATGCTTTCTTATCTAATTTTTTTTCTTGGTAACTAAGTATTTAATGAGGTTTTAATTATGACATAAAGTCAAGGGTTCTAGATGGGATTGGGACGGAGGTAGGCCCGCTCCACTCTCAATTTTCTTATTTATATGTGTCTTTAAATTTAAAGGAGCTTAGGCTTTTGTAAATTATGTGGACCAAAAAGACTGCCTGGTGTCCTAGACATCCTTATTCTTTGTCATTTTATTGACTTTTAATCCCAAAGTATCAAATATCAGATTTTACACATCTAAAGAGAAAGTTTATAATAATTATTGTTTGATTATTTTCTTAAAACTATTTTATGTCATTTCAAAACCTCAAGCTTTAGCTCATAATACATCATTTGGTGCTGAGCAATTATAGGCATTCTTTTCCTTTATTTTATTGCTATATAGAACGTTTGGGACATGTCTTCTTTTTTCCTTTTCAGCCTTATTTATTTGCCACTTGTCTCCATTCCCTCTCTACTTACTGCAGTATGATGGTCAGATATTTTCCATCCCAACACTGTTTTCTCTTATTATTTTGGCATATCTAGAAAATAAAAATTAAACAAACTTTACCATAGCATGTCTCATCGGTTGGGTTGGTTTCATTTTCCTTTGCCATCAAGAAACTCAAATTTAGCAAAATCATTATTTCTTCAATTTCAAGACAAAATTAGCTTTAGTTCATTTTGGAAGAGAGCACCCCACTCACTTTTTGAAAGAAAAAAAAAAAGAGAAATTTGATTTAACCCAGCCTTATTTCAATCCAGCTATGTGAAGCTCACTAATTCATAGCTAGAAAAAAGCATTCAATAAATCCAGATCAAATTTGTTTCGTCCAATCAAGGTAAAAAATAAAGTGACCGAATTGGGCTCCCATTCTCCTTAGAGTTCACAGAAGGTGATGACTTTATCAAAGTTTAAAGAGTGGGTAACTACTAATTTAGCTACACAATTTTGGGGCGGCATAGGCTATAGCAACTGTTATCGTTAATGTTATTTATACTAGTTTATATCTAGTTCGACTATGTGTTTTAATTTATTATCTATTTAGATTTTATGTTTTAATAAATTATGTTTTGGACCTTATATTTTGTAAAATAATTCAAATAAATTCTTAAATTTGATTTTGATGAACAAAAAATTGAATATAACAACATAATTTTTAAGCAGAATGACTGTATTTTTATTCTGAGTTGTTAGTTTGATGAATTATTTGTGATTTTAGTTTAAAATTTTTTTGATCAAAATTGAGTTTAAAGATTTATTTGAATTATTTAAAAAAATATAAAGTTCAAAAAATAATTTGTTAAAACACACCGTCTAAACCGATAATAAGCCAAAATACATGTTTAAAAAGAAAACATAAACCTTATTTATAATTTATAATTATTTAGTTCACTGTACAAATTCACCAAATACAAACTCCTTTAGTGCCTTTTTCAAGCATGGAAGAGGTGGAGCCTGGAGCCCATTGTATTGTTGGTTTGTTACTAGTTCTTGCTTTCACCTCACCCAAATAGCAAAGGAAAAATAATAAAGAAACGTACAAGCCAATTAATAAACATTTCAATTTTTATTTTATTTTTTTAACATGTAATCATTAGGGTTACCATCATTTAATGAATTTGGATTTGAGTGGTTGTGGCTCATCCCATCTCTATAAAAGTTCAAACGTCTATTATTCATTCATACCACATTAATCATTTATGTCTTTTTCGTCTGGTTTTTATTGAAAGGAGAGATAATATGACATATAGCAAGTGGTGGTAGATTTTAGTTATAGGACTTACTAGGATATATTCAGTATTTCAACTTGATCGAATAATCTAAACATAATAGCCAAAAGTATATGACGAGTATGACAATAATAATATTACGAAAGTTAATTTGCATACATATTAATGTTATAGATTTCTAGAAGTCTTTTAATGTAGCTCACCAGTCACAATTGTTCTTTTATAAAATGTCACCAATCACCATGTGTAATAATGCTGAAAAAGTAGAGAAACGAAATTATGTAGAAACTAACAGAACCAAAATTTTGGGCAGAATTTGTGGGAAATATCTAGATTCTAGATATCTATGTACATATTTATATATCTATATGTGTATTAAATAGAGTTGAAGTCATTAGATCATGATGGATACGGGATTAGAATCCATATGCAATGGACGGATTCGGGAGGAAAATATGATGGATACTATCTTTGCTTAAGACATGAAACTACACGGCAGTGCATCGGGGAGTAGGACGCACCCAAGTATAGACTGAAAAGGATGGTTGTTCAGGCTTTATGGTAGATGAAAGAATAAGAACACAAATGTTATACATGGAGCATTAAGTTTACGGTAATGCTAGATAGTCACGATTAGGGTGCAGTGATGGCACCTATAGAATAGTAGTGAGTGTATTAGTGCAAAGAATTTAAGTGTTTGGTCATCTGTAGAGGAATAACCTTGAGACCAAGGCTTAGTGGGAATTAATGAGTGATTAACATTGGAAACCCTTGATTTCATAAGAGAAAATTAACATGGAATTTAACCTCCTAAGTTGGAAAGATTTGTGCCAGTTGGATAGGATGCCACGAGTTACAATAAAGTCAAACGAGGTAACGACTAAGATTGGTATAGTATTTGTAGTTGATAGTGGACATATATATCTCTTTGGGCAATGAAATTCAGAGAGAGGATCTTGTAGGAATAGTTCAGAATCCTACTATTTTCGTATGAATGGATTAAGAAATGGAAGTCGAATGAGTGATCTGATTGAACCTGGTGTGGAGGTGGAAATTCTAGATGAGTATTGTATTACCTCCTTATGAATATTGTATCCACAAATTTTAATGGATATTAAGATCTAAAATTTGTATATTGGACGGTAAAAGGGTATAGTGATGGACCATAAGGGTGGACTACATTAGACTGCAAGTAAGATGTTTGGATATGAAAAGTTGTGAATCAACATGTTGAGTTAACGCATCTTGGTTTGTGTGAACGAATTTTACAATAATGCATATGGGCAAAGGGAGACTGTATGTCTCCGTGAGACACCAAATTCGACGATGTCAGACTGAGACCCTTTATTCCCCAGTTTTGGAAAAAGGTTGTATGGGACAAAGAGTATAAGATTAAGACTAAGAATTACTAGTTACCTTCATATAGATTGAAAATCTGAAGAAATGACTTAGACTTTAAGAATTGTACATCGAATGTGTAAGTAGTTGGGGCATTGAGAAAGATATGGTTCCTTTATTGAATGGTCGTAGTGATGGAAGCCGGTCAACAGCTAGGGTGACTCTGAATAAGATATAGTGAGATAGGGAGCGAGAAACACTCGTTCCAAATGGGAGAATGATAGATAGGAAGTATTATGGTTCAGAATTGGTTTGGAGAAACCAATAAAGTTATTAGGATTATTAAGGCTGAAGTGTCTGCCTATTTAAAAGGACATAAGAGTTCGCAATTTTCAAGTATGGGAACATGGAGTTCCAGGTTGGAAGACTTTGTATTTCTCCGAGTATTGTGGACAAGAAATGATAAGATATTTTGGGAAAGAAAGAGGAATTTTGACTCCCGATTTAATAAGACTTCTGAGATCTCATCAAGGATTAGGCCAGGGGCCTACAAATTAGCCTTACCCTAGTATGGGTGGTGGCTCATATAGTGATATTGGTGTCAATGTCAAGGAAAGAAGTGTATGAAATTATCTCTTATAGGGTGAGGTGACCCTAGGATTTCAGTGGAATTTACCAAGCAAGGGAAAGTTAATGGAATTTGTCATGAATGAGATAAAGTCTTAGGGAATAAGACTGTCATTCTAGTGAGAATGTTACTAAGGGATAAAAAGGTAAAGGATTAGACTATGTGGCTATAGTCAGATTTGTAGGGTTGGTATCCCAAGATGATTGAATAAATTTTGAGAACGAAATTCCAATAAGGAGGGGATAGTTGTAATGACTTGAATTTACTGTTAAGGCTAAGTGCCTAGATTACAATGCCTAGAGGGCATAATGGGATATGCATGTTGAATTAATTGAATAAATGTGTGACTATGTGGCATACATGATTTATATGATGATATGGATTTAAATGCATGTTTATGTGTATTAAATATGTCTGTGGGCCCATTCTTGATGATAAGGGCATATTTGTAATATTGGCCCGTAGCGGGCATAAATGTTATTATATGTGAGTAACTGATTGAGACCACATTATTTGCAGTATACAGCTCGAGGCGATCCTAGTGAGTGGGTTAGCGGAATAGTCACAACGGACTGGACCGATATTGAAAGTAGATAGGATAAGTAAACATACCATTATTATCTATTCTAGTCATATCATATAGTTGGCCATAGGTCAATTCAATCTCAATTCTGAGTGGTTAGTATTCTTGCTGATTGTATTATTTGAGTTCTTTGACTTGTTCGTTACCAGCTTACCCTACGGACTAGCCCATACTTACATCTTGGGAACTCGATAGTATAATTGAGTGGGAGTGTTAATCATAGATATGAACATCTATAGCTTCTGATGAAGAAGTGAAACGATGGTTTCCTTTTAGTTTGGTTCAAGGTGCTAAATGATAGAGATCTCATTTCAGTAATTAATATTAGTTTACTGAGATATAATTTTCAATGAACTAAGTGTTTTAAGGATAAAATACAATGAGGGGTAAAACGGTATTTTAGTCCCATCTCATTGTAGACCGTCTATAGAGGATCGAGTAAAAATTATGGTTGTAACAATGGATTATTAATAACGTAAATATATTGCTATTAGAGCGTTCTATGAATTCAAGAGTGCAATTTTGAGTTTTTAGTGGAGTCATGGGAAATTAATAAGTTAGTAAATTTATTTGTTAGATTTATGATAACTTATTGGAGCTTGATTTCATAGGCCCATGGTCCCCACTGTTCCTTGCATAAAATCATCTAGATAGTCTCAATTAATTGATTTAATTATTAATTAGAATTATCAAAGTTAACCAGGTCAATTTTGGATAGTTTCACAGAGTTATGTAATTTAGGGAAGAAAAGTGAAATTAGAGCAGATTTATTAATTAAGATAAATTTGTATCTAAATTAATAAATAAGTTTAACTCAAAGTTTAAATTATAAATAATTAATTTGATAAAGGATTTGAATAGTTATATAATTAATTAATCAATAGAAAATAATACAGGGCTTGACATTAAGTCCAACAGGCTTATAATTAAATGAGAAATTTCACGGGCCTAAAGCCCATGATATTTTCGACTTAGGGCTGATATTATCTATTATTTTATTGACTTTTTAATTAAATTAAATGACTTAATTCAGTCTATAAAAGGAGTGTTAAGTGAGACTTGAAAACACACTTGTTTCTGAGACGATCAGAAGATCTAGTAGCTTTTAGATTCTCTCTACAAACATAAGTCATTTTCTAACCCTCATTATTCTTTTCTCTTCTTCTCTCTGTATCTATCTCATGTGTTGAGAATTTCCCACCCTAGTTTAGGTGATTCTAAGGATACTTTGGAAGGATGTGAAGAAAATTGAAGAACAATTCAGTTTCTTGGTAATACTCTGCGATAGAAAGGATACAAGAGTTAGAGAAACTAAATGATTGACTCATTCATTCCGCTACACAATAATGTAAGTATTCTTATCATTATCTCTGTATGAATTCAATGTTAGAAACATGTTCTAGGTTATCTCATATTAATTTTTTTAATATAAAATTTACATGAAAATAAACAAGATCCTGTATAAGTTTTTCCCAACAACTGGCCTCAGAGCCTTTGATAATCTTTATTTTTATGCATGAATATGATCAAAATTGAATTATTTGATGTGTTGAGTAATTGGATGGATTTCATGTTTTTATGTATTATATTGAATTCTATGTGATTATTAGCAATTTTAGGTTATTTTGTTGTGTTTTTTATGCCATTAATTTTTATATATGCTTTATTTTGTGTAAAACATGGTAAAAATAAATTAGAAAATAGTTTTGGTTTGAAAAATTGCACAAAACTCTTTTCCAGAAATTTTTTGCCTGGTTGCCCACTTAGGCGCGTGCGCATGTGCGCATCCCCCCTGCGCACTCACCTACACTCATCACCCAGCACCCCGTGCGTGCACCTGAGCGCATCTCCCCCTGCGCGCGCATCTGCCCGCCACCCACGCGCACCCACCCAGCCACCTGCACACAATGAACAGTACCCGTCGCGGGTACTGTTCATCAAGAAAATTTTTGTTGAATTTTTTTTTAAATTAAAGAAATTAAAATATGAAATTGATTATTTATAACAAAGCCAAAATTATCAGATTTATTTTATCATTTAAATTTTTTTTTTAAATAAGATATTTTTGTTGTTTGAGATTTAAGCAATTAGATATTTTCTACAAAGATTCAAATTCAAATTTAAAAATAAGCTAATGTAATGCCCCGAATTCTCTGGTATGGTTTAATGGCGAGAATAGTAGGCCGGGAGGGCCATACTTGCTTAATTATGCCATTAAATGATATTATGCATGTATAAGTGAATTATATTATAATATGATATTAAATGTATGCATGTGAGTCCACATTTTTAATTACGGGGGTGTGATGGTAATTTGACCGTTGAGGGTAAAATTGTGTATTTGTATGCATGTGGGTGATATATGTTGAGACCACATTATAATGTGGGTTTGTTCGAGCCATTCGGCATGAGACGATCTTGGATTGATGATTAGCAGTTTAGTCACAACAGGTTTAAGATCGGGGCTCGAGTTGAGTCTCGGGGTGATTTTAATGATTAGAGCATTACCGGGTATTAAAGGGTAACGAGATGTGAGTTATTGGTATTTGAGATTATTGAGAATAGCGGGAATTGGAGAGCGTTAATTATGATTAACGAGATAGGTGGAAAATACCAGATATGCCCTTGGGATCCTTTAGAAACATTAAATTGACCTAGGGGTAAAATGGTCATTTCACCCCTAGGATAAATATAAGCCATTTTTGGCTGAGGTTGAGGTAGAAAAACAGAGCACGTTTGAGAGCTTTCCCGTATCATCTTCTCCTCAGTTTTCTTTGTGATTTTTGAATCAATCTTGAGGATTCAAGCTTGGGATGCAAGCCTTGGAAGTTTGGGAGTGTGTTCCTCCATTGAAGGGCTTCATAAGCTGAGTTTTGGGTAAGTTTCTAGCCATAGAATTCCTTGGTTTGCTCTGTTTCAGCTTTGTTTTGCAGCTGTGATTTCTAGGTTGAGACTTTGGTTTTGTTGGGAGTTTTGGCTAAGGTTCCTATGGTTGGGATGTTTGGGGTATGTTAGGATGGCTTTTGGGTTCATTTGGCATCAAAAATGGGTTTTGGAAGCTTTGGAATCAGGTGGGAATCGAAGGAGATGAAAAAGGGTGTTTCAGGGCATTTCAGTGCTGGAGGTAGTGCTATAGCGCCCACCTTAGGGCGCTACAGCGCTACTCAGGAGGCAGATGGGTGTGTTGGGGGTTCTGAGTATAGCGCTAGGGCGCTAGGGGTTGAGCGCTGTAGCACTACTCTGTTCCTTCAAATTCCCGTTTTGAGTGTTTTTAAGGGTTTTTGACTTGGGGTTTCAATCCTTAAGGCCCGGGATCGAATCTACTCACCGTGTGAGCATGTTTCGAGGTCCCGAGAGTGGTGCTTAGGTTAAAACCCTATCCATGTTGATTCTTATTAATTGAGGTTATAATTGGTTGTGATTAGGTGACTGCTAAGGAATCAAAAGTCGATCGTTCTCAGGAGTCGTTCTTGTTATTATTTCTCGCTCGAACCAGAGGTAAGAAAACTGCACCCCAGATGTGACATGCATGGCTATTCATGAGGCATGTTGGTTGTATAAATGTGGACATGATTTGATTGTGGAGTATTTAGCAAATGTTGCTCAGTTGTGCATAGTACTGACTCATTAGTCAGATTTGGCAAAGGTGCTAGTATCAATTGTGAAGCTGTGACTTATTAGTCAGGTTCGGCAGTGGTACTGGGCACTGGTCACATTGCGCTGACTTATTAGTCAGGACGGTCTTAGCGTGTTCAACGCAAGCCAATAAAGATTAGATCTAATCGACTTTCTGCATTGAATGACTCAAGGAGCATTAATGCTGGACCGACCTCAAGTTCGATGAATATTATAAGTGCTTGAAGGCTAGTGGCTTATCTAGTAGCCACTCTTCCATTTGAAATAGTGACCTGCTTGTCAGTCACTCAGTATGGTTTACTAGAACCTCAAGTGATATTCACACATCTGCTTGAAAGCTATGAGCTATGTGTGATTATAATGATAATCCTCTAATAATGTTTATATACAATACTGTGTTTTCTTGCTGGGCTTTGGCTCATGGGTGCTATGTGGTGCAGGTAAAGGAAAAGAAAAGCTCACCCAGCCTTGAGTGGAGAGCTTAGGTGGTGATGTGTACATATGCGGCCGCTTGACCACCACGGCCAAGGAGTTCTCAGAGGAACTAGGGGGTTTACCCTATTTTTACCGCTTAGGTCGGCGGGGTTTGAAATTTTGGAACAGTAATGACCTTTTGAGTTGTAAATAACTTGTAAATGTTCTTGTGGGCCCATGAACCGTTTTATGTATCAATAAAGCATATCCTTTCCTTTTTACTAGTTTTCACCTTAACCTGTTAATAACACTTAGTTCACGATTTTAACCAAAGGACTCAGGCAATGAGTTAAATTTCCGGTTCACTGTAACTGTTTTGGGGTAACCAAGGCGTTACAGCTAACAACTTAATTTTAAATCTTTTAATATATTAAAATATTAGAATTAAGATATTAGATATTAAAGATATTTTCTTTTAAATACTTGTTATTTTTATTAAATCTTTATTTGAAAATATTAATATGTGTTTATTCTATAGTTTTTTATAGTTAAATTATTTAAAATTTGAAATTTGTTGGTTACATATTTTTATGAATATTTGAATTTTTATAACTATTTTGAGATATTTTATGGTTGTTATAACTATTAATTTTTTTAAATGGTTAAAATATTTGATTATAGTTGTAACAACACAATATATTTTTTGAAAAGCAGTTAAGATATTGATTTTAAAATTTAAAATTTGTTAAATTGTGAAAAATATCACATTTTTTCAACCAATTAAGAAAATATTTTTTGTATAAACTGAATTTAAATGAACTTCGGTTAATTGCTGATAAATTATATTTAAATTAAATTAATATTTTTTCAAATTACCTTAAACAAAGTTAATTGTTGATAAATAAAATTTAAGTTAACAATTGTTAATTGTTGATAAATTTCATTTATATTGACTTATTTTTTGTAAAAATTTAATTAATTCAATTTTTTTGATAAATTGTAGAAAATTAATTGTGGTATTTTTGCAAATGAAATAAATTGTGGTAATTTTGCATAAATTCATAGACTTGCTGATATAGTAACATGATTAGGCCCATCTAATTATTACAAGTCTGTTTGCACTATATGTAATATTTTTGCAATTAGGCTTAGATGCATATAGTGGTCCATATATTTGCTAAATATATGGATTTTTCCAAATAAAATATTCATAAAATAATAGGTTTTATTTGGACCCATTAGAAATTGTAAAGTTTAAATTCCTCTCTTGTGGGTGGTTCCATTTGTGAAGACTCATTCACTTTGCATGACTATTGTAGGCATAAACAATTAATAACAATTAATAAAACGGATGTTTAAATTTCTGTCTTTTGGACCTTGTATGGAAGTATGGGGGCTTTAGTAGTGGGAATAATATACTGGACCCAGTTCTCCTCCATACAAGCCCAATTGTTAAGGCCTATTTACCTGAGTTGGACTTAATTATGTAGGTTCATTATAATAGTTATACCTAAATGTTGATTGACAATAAATTAATTCTAATTTAATTGAATTTGTTTCAATGTGACACTTTAGAATTAATAGAAAATTATAGGACTTTGGTTTTAAAATTCTAATCTTATAATATTTGGGAGAAGCATAGTCATTAATTTTTTAAAATTAATAATAAAAATACTATTTTTACAATGAGCTTATTTTAAGAATTATATTCGATCTCCACCGTTGGTTTAACAAGGTCAATAGCTTAATGGGACCTCGAGACCCTTTGATTCGTCCCCCTACGGAAGGTGTTCATTAGCTATTTTGACAAGGTTAAATTTCTAAAGATATATAATTATAGGTCAAAGTCTACTAGACTCACCCCTACGGTGACTACTAGGACTAAATCTATTGATTATCGAAACGGTGGGTTTAGCTCATAAAATAAGAAATTTTGTTTTCTTATTTTGATCAAATAGTATGTTGTTAATAATGGTGTCCATTATTAAATAAGTGTACAACTTTATTTAACTAATGATATTTTTTACTCTCGCCAACCGGGAAAGGATATCGTAGATTAGTTAAAAACCCAAAGAAATAGAGATATGATAGTTTTTGGTATATTTTCTCATATCTTACATATTTATGGTATATGTTTTGCTATTTTTTGAAATTTGTCTGAACAGAAGTTTTATTGAGCAAAAGTGATTGATTTATATTTTATTGATAATTGGTAGTTTTAAGTATGGATGTGTCTACTCCCATCCTTTCTCAACTTTCTATGGAGAAACTCACTGGAGAAAACTTCTTTAAGTGGAAGCAGAACATCAACATTGTGTTGATTGGTGACAACTCCAAGTTCTTCACAACTAAGGAATCCCCAGAAGTTCAAGCTGAAGGAGCCACCAAATCTGTGAGGGATAAGTATGAGCGTTGGCAGGAGGCTAACAACAAGGTGCGGTACTACATGTTCACTAGTATGGTCGACACTCTCAAGACAAAGATAGAGAATGTCGAAACCACCAACTATGTGTTGAATAAACTCAACTGTGGTATGACGCAACTCATGAATGAGCATTAGACTTTTGAGTCTATCATGGGTGGACCAAGTAAGGGAGGAGAAAAGAAGACAACTACTACTACTGTTGCTGATCCAGCTAAGGCTGAAGCTAACCAAGCTTCGTCTTCGAAAGCTCGAAGTAAGACGAAAGGTGGACAAAACAACAACCCCAAGCCTGAAAAGGCTACAAAGATGAGTGCACAACCAAATGCACAGATGCCTAAGGGGAAGAACAAGAAAAACAAGAAAGGTAAAGGTAAGTGTTTTCACTACAAAGAGAATGGGCATTGGAAAAAGGATTGTCCCAAGTTTCTAGTAGCTAAAAACAAAGGTAATGATTATTGTCCATATATGTTAGAAATATGTGTTTTAGAGAATGATAAATCCATTTGGATTGTTGATTTTGGATCTACTAACCATGTTTGTAACTCTTTACAGTTTCTTGAATTGTGGGAGGAAGTGGATGAAGGCGGCTTAAAGCTTAGAGTTGGGAACAGAGTTTGTTACGGTCCAAGCTAGAGGAAGAGCTTGTCTGAAGTTCAGAAATAAATTTTTAATTTTAAATGATGTTTTTTTCTGGATTTTAGTAGAAATTTAATTTTAATTTCCATGTTGCAATTAGAACAATTTGTTATGACTTTCACAAGGTCTAATATATATATTTCTTTCAATGGATCACAATTGTGTATTGCATGTTTGGAAAATGAGCTTTATATTTTGCAACCTAACGAACCCCTCGCTCTTAACAATGATTTATTCAAATAGCTAAACCTGGGACCAATAAACATTAAAAGACCAAAAACGATAACATGATGTATTTAGGGCATTTGAGACTAGGTCACATTGGCTATGATAGAATTCAAAGACTTACAAAGGACAGGCCTTTGAGGGAACTAACCTTAGGTGAATTACCTATCTGTAAATCTTATCTAGAAGGCAAACTGACCAAACGTCCATTCCCTACAAAGGGTGATAGGGCCAAGGAACCACTTGGACTTGTTCATTCATATGTTTGTGGACCTTTGAAGGCATAAGCCAGAGGTGGTTTTGAGTATTTCTTCACTTTCGTTGATGATTACTCTAGATACTCATGTCTTTACCTAATGCATAGGAAATCAGAAACATTTTCAACGTTTCAAGAATTCTTAGCTATGGCTTAGAACCAATTAGGTAAAATGTTAAAGATCTTGCTATCTGATAGGGGTAGAGAATATTTTGATATGCAGTTCTAAGATCATTTAACTAAATTTGAGATTTTATCACAACTTACTGCCCCGGGTACTCTGCAACAAAATGGTGTAGCGGAACGCAAGAATATAACTTTATCGAAAATGGTTAGATGCATGCTTAGTTACTCAACTCTACCAACTTCATTATGGGGACATGCAATTGAAACTATGAATGACATTCTTAATGTCGTGCCATCCAAATCAATCCCCAAAACACATTTAGAACGCTGGAATGGTCGTGAACCTAGTTTACGCCATTATAGAATCTGGGGGTGTCCTGCCCATCTACCGTCCCAAATTTGCTAATAAGGCTTAGGGCCTTAATTAGCATGTCAGGAGGGCAATAATTGATTTAATTACGTTAATATATGAATTTGATGATTATGTGATTAGAAAATGCATGTTTAGGTGAATTAAATATGCATGTGGGTCCCATTTGTCTATTAGGGGAATATTTATAATTTTAGCCCGTTGAGGGCATAAATGCAATATTTGTGTATATTGTGATTGATACCATGAGTGAGTGGTGATATATTTTTGATGCACGAACTGAGACGGTCCTAGGGAACAGGCTAAGGAAAGTTGAAGAAGTGGACTTTTAGTGCTTGGGGAGTAGCTCAAGAATTGAACTCATTCCAGAGGTAAGAAATCTAGCACTGAATTGTTTAAGTTTCTTTTGAATTATGTTAGAGTTATAAGTTTGCACGTGAAATGGATTTTAAGTTTAATTATGGGTGTTGGCTAAGTTTATGGGATTGCCTATTGATTTGTTAGAGAGCCTAGGTTGTGTGGAAGGGAAGTCTAGGCTTAGTTCTGGGTTTAATTGGTATTTGAGGTGAGAATTCATGGGTTAGGTTCAGAGATATATACTGAATAAATGGTAATTTTATGGGTTTGGAGGCTCGAGCCACGACTCTGTTCTTCAGGCGCTGCGGGCCGTGTGCTGGAAGAGGCTGGAAGGCCTCTAATTTTCCAGGCGCACCACGACTCAGGGTGTGGAGCGTCGTGGCTCGTGTCTCTCAGCAAAGAGGCATTTTTGCATCTAACTTGAGCGCGCTGCGACCCTTAAGGGCTAGGCCATGACTCAAATGTGAAATGTAGGTTGTTTGAAGGTTTTTAGATCGGGCACTTAAATGTTAAGTCTCGGGAAGGATTTTACTACTCGGTTTGGTAGAAGCCAAGGTCCCGGAGGCTAGAATGATAAGTCGAAGTGATTTATTTGTTTAGAACTTGATGGTTGGTTATTATCAATGTGTTGTGACTAGGTTTTCAACGAGGCTCGGGTTAGAGGACTGTGTTTGGGATTGCAATGCTCAGATAGTATGGGACATAGGTAAGAAAATTGTTGTACCCTTAGAGCAGGGCGTGGCCCTAATGTTTGTATTGCAAGGCGTGGCCCTGTTGATTGAACTGTAGGGTGTAGCCCTATTGTTTATGTTTAGTATATGTTTAAATATCTATTGATATTATGCTATGTGAAGCATATTTGTGAGTGAATGGCGAAGGCCGGAAACGGCAAAGGCCGGGAACGGCCAAGGCCGAGAACAACTAGAAGCCAAGTACGGCAAGGGGCTGGGATTGGCATTGAGCACACGGAGTGTAGGCAGTTAGGGCGAGACCCTCCTAGGTGTTGGATTCATCCTCTCGGTGAAGACCTCAAACCCAGGGCTTGGTAAGGCACCTGGGACAGCATTGGCTGCTATGTGTTTAGCATGTTTACTGCTTTGTTATATATTGCGGATTGCTATGCATATGATATATGTTTTGTGTTGAGTTTTCTTACTGGGCTTCAGCTCACAGGTGCTCTATGGTGCAGGTAAGGGCAAAGGAAAGGTCGACCAACCATGAGTACAGAGAGCGTGGAGAGAAGGATACATGTTCAGCCTACCTGGCTGTCACGGCCAGGGTTATTTTGGGAAGATGTAATGTATTGGTAGATTTGTCTCCTAAGTCGACCTTAAATGTATTTTGAGATGTAAAGTATTTTATAAATCGTATTTTGGGATCCCAAATGTATAACTCTTTACATTTTCAATGAATGACCAAATTTTTATAATAAATGCCTTTTAACAACTTTTATTATAGTTTAGCTACACTTTTAACCTAAAACCTTGATTAGTAACGACTCTAAGGAAGTAGGGCATTACAACTTGGTATCAGAGCGAGCCAAGGTTTATGGTTCCTGGACATCAACCGAACATATATGCTCGTTACCAGTGACAAGCTCGACGTAGGGTTAGTTGGTATTTAATGAATTATATGCTTGATTGTTTGTTAAAGTACCCTGTTTGCCTGAATATTTTAATAGAGCATGATGAATGAGTTGACATATGCATGATGCTAGGGCATGGCCCCCTTGATTGTTGTATGCTATCTGTGATATGTGGATTTGCTGATTGTGATTGGTTGATGAAATTGAGAGGTGATTTTGGATGTTGTTATCATGCCTGATGTGCAGTGTCATTGATTGCAGGCATATTGTAGTAATGCCTCGGTGATTAATCAGACTCCGCGGCAATAGGGCCGAGGATGACAACCAGGGTCAGGACCCTCCACCTACCCCATTGAATTGGAAATAGTTATTTGCTGAGATGGAAGCTAGACTTCATCAAATAGAAGAAGAGCTTCGTCAGTTGAGGCAACAGGCCCCTCCTCAGGGCATTGGGTTACATGTTCCACAGGTTATGGCACCAGTGCCAGCCCAGCCTACTGTGGAGAATAGATGGGAACCTTTGTATGAAAGGTTCAAGAAGCAGCATCCTCCCACCTTCGAGGGTGGTCCAGACCCACTGCGAGCAGAGGAGTGGATGAACACGATTTCTTCCATCTTGGATTTCATAAGGGTGGAAAAGAATGAGAGGGTAGCTTGCGCCAGCTACATGTTAAGAGAAGATTACAACATCTGGTGGGATATGGTGTCTCAGAGAAGGAATATTGCGGTTATGACCTAGGAAGAGTTCATAAACATTTTCAACGAGAAGTATTATAGTGTCGTAGTCTAAGCTGCGAAGGTTTATGAGTTTACCAACCTGACTCACAATCGAATGATAGTTACTGAGTATGCCTTGAAGTTTGACTGGTTAGCGATGTTTGCACTGGATTTGGTGTTAATTGACATGGCACAAAGAGATCGATTTGTATGGGGATTGAATGTCATGATCGGCCATGACGTCAAGATAACTTTGGATCTGGGGACTACCACTTATGCACCGGTAGTGGACTAGGCCCTTATGACTGAGGGGGTCGAGGATCAGATAAGGAGAGAGGGCACTGCTAGGTGCGATTCTCAGAGGATGCTGCCTCCTTTTACTGGATCTAGCTGGGGTAGTGGCCCCAGTGAGCAGAAGAGAAAGGCCCCAGACTTTTTTGTTCCTCTTGGCTCGGATAGGAGGGCACGGGGTGCTTTCAGTGGCCGTCAGGGCGGGGGAGACAAATGGAGGAGTTTCCCAGTGTGTCCTCGGTACAGACGATGACATCATGGAGAGTGCAGGATCAGGGCCTGCTTTACTTGTGGGAGCATCAGTCATTTGAGGAAGGACTGCCCACAAGCCAGGAAGGAAGATACGAAGCAGAGCGACAGTCTCACTCCCGCCAGAGTATTTACCTTTACTCAAACTGAGGCTGAGGCCCCTTGGTCGTCTCAGGTCAGATTTCTAGTGCTGGTTCTTCTTTTACTACATTGATTGACTTAGGGGCTACTCATTCATTTGTTTATGCTAGAGTGATAGATCAGCTGTGTAATCCTACTGACTTGTATGCTAGGAGATTTCAGCTTTGTTGCCGACTGGGGAACTGGTAGTCTTTAGGAGATGGGTTAGAGCATTGCTAGTAGAGATAGACAGTAGGGAGTTGTCAGTGGATCTGATTGAGCTAGCAATGGATGACTTTGATATGATCCTAGGGATGGATATGTTATCGAAGTATGGGGCGATGATTAACTACAAGCGCAGGATGGTGACCTTTGAACCAGAAGGGGAGGTACCCTTTGTATTCGTGGGGATAGTGAGTGGACTGCGAGTACCTATGATTTCGACACTGAAGGCTAGAGACTTGATGCAGGAGGGTTGCATAGGATTCCTAGAAAACATTGTGAATACCTCTAGAGTTGTGTCGGTTGGAACGGGTGAGACCAGAATTGTATGTGAGTTTCCTGATTTTTTCCTCGCAGATTTGCTAGGGTTGCCACCACACCGAGAGATTGAGTTTGTCATAGAGTTGGCGCCAGGGGTGGAGCCAGTATCTAGGACACCTTATAGAATGGCTTTGACAAAGTTGAAGGAACTGAAGATTCATTTGCAAGAGTCACTGGATTTGGGATTCATCATACTGAGTTTTTCGCCATGGGGTACTCTAGTGTTGTTCATCAAGAAGGAGGATGGATCTTTAAGAATGTGTATTGACTACAAGGAGTTGAACTAGTTGAAAATTAAGAACAAGTACCCACTATCTATGATCGATGAATTGTTTGACCAGCTACATGGTGTTGACGCAGTTCTTCGCCAATAGTGTATTACGTAATTAGTTGGAATAAACTAGTGCTTAAGGATAAACCGTAATAAGAATAATAACTCTTAAGGATGCTTAGAATGATATAGTAAGAACACTCGTTCCTTTTGACGTGGTTTGGAGGCTAAAATACCCCTAGTCCACGAGCCGATATTATTACTGTATATCTCTCTATATTTTGGCAGAGTATTTGCATTACACCGAGAAAAAACCCAACCCCTTTCCTATCCAAGGTCTTGGTATTTATAGAAGAACCATCCCAGGATAGGTGCAGGGGTCATCACGTGGATACCCATCCTCTATGTGACATGTCTTGCATAAATGATTAATATTACAATATATATTAAGGTATGGTCTAATCATTAGGTAAAATAGATCATGGGTCATTTGGCATAATCGGACATGTGATGTTTGATCATGCACGTTTATGTTACTTGTCTGAGAATTCAAGGATAATGGACATGTAATGTCTGATCACGCACGTTCCTAAATAACGTATCCAGGTTTATAAAGACTCCTGAACATGGCAGGTTGTCAGAGTACCACGACCTGAACATAACGCCAGCTCGTACCTAGGATGCTGTGTTTTAGATCCATCTCCAGCCCGTGCCTTAATGCTTAGTATTCCTCAGCTCGTGTTATTACCTGGGGAGTCGCACTGCCTTCGCAAAGGAATATTCAACTTGGGGATCCTTTAGTATTATTCTTAGCTAGCCAGTTGTACTCAAGCTGCATAAAAGACCCGGGCTGAATATCAGGGCATACATTTGCCCCCCAAGTCCTTGCCCGTGTCTTATGACATCATCCTCTGACTGACACGGTGGGGACTTTTAAACTTCTGTTGCGATCATCCATGCTTGTTCATTACCCGAGTATTGGACACGTGGAATGCCGCGATTGGCGTCTGCTTGGGTTTTGAGGATGGCATTAAATGGTCTGGCCACCTTTTTACCACTGTTTAATCTTTCGAAACATGACCCTCATATCCCGCATTAGCTTGATCGGACGGTCCATGTTTCTTTGGGCCTATTACGTTTAAATATGGCTGGCAATTTTCAGTGTTCATCACCTTTCATTCGAAACTTTTCCTAATCTTCTCTCTTCTGAACTTCAAAAACCCCTCATCCTTTACTCATAAAATCCCAGAAATCTGCCACCAAAAACTTCAGAAACCCTGTCACTAAGGATCTCTCCAAGAACTTTCCTTCTACGTTGCTCATTCCTTTTGTTGAAGAATACATTGTAAGTTTTATTTTTTGTTGGAACTTTTCTTTTACTGGTTTTTGTGCGTTTCTCTTCTTTCTTTATCATGCTAATTTGCACTTCACCGTCATTATCATTAGGCTGTTTCCAAACGTTTTTGGTACATAGGTTTTGATTTAGGTTTATTGAGTATATCCTAAAATATATCTAGGATTGTGATGTTCATAAACTGGGTAGTTTTTTTGGTGATTCCTGGGTAATGTTTAGAAAATACCCATTCGAAATGTAGAAGATGAAAGGTTTTTAGGGCTTGAAAATAGGCTGCTTAGGGGCCACGCTTCTAGGGTGACATAGGTCTACACCGTCCCCAAGGAGGGCAGTGGCCTGATTTCCTGACACACGAATTCTTAATCATCAGGGGTCTGCTAGGAAAACTTAGGCGCGTAGCATAGGTAGCGCGTGGCACCACATCGCGGGCTAAGATTGCCTCAGCTCATGTGTTAGAATCCTCAGCCTTTGATATTTCTTGCCTGCAAAAAATTCTATGTCGCCCACTAAAAATTCCATCATTCTTGTTTGATAGGCGAGCTGATGGCACCCAAGAAAAGCGCGCTAAAAAATAATATAGCTGGCTCGTCGTCCCAGCAAACCCACAAGGGAAAGAAGGTCGTCCCTGATTCCCCCATTCCTTAATTCGGTCCCGTGGTGAGAAGGAGGTCGCGGTCGCACCTGACTCCTTTTTCGAAGCCGAGAGGATAGTCTCCAAAATAATGACCCAAGGAAGGGTTAACAAGATCATGCTGTCCCACAACATCAAGGTTGGGACGCGCGTTCTCATCGCCCGACCTCCCTTCGAAGGGGAGAGGAGCTGTGCACCACTCCAGGACGATTTTGCGGCTTGGAGTGATGAACACTTAAAGGCCGGGGCCTTCCTCCCCTCGATCAGTACTTCGTTGACTTCCTCAACTATGTGAAGTTGGCACCATTCCAGCTCCCCCCAAACTCATACCGATTGCTGGCGGGGTTGAGGTACCTCTTCCTAAAGTAGATGTGGGACGTCCCTACCCTTGCAGATATCTAGTACTTCTTCTGCCTCAAGGCTAGTCCGGACCAACGGGGATGAGGAAACAGATTCTACTATCTGACCTGCTTCCCGAACTCACCCGCAGTAATTGAGCTACCCAGCCACCCCAACAACTTCAAAGATTAGTTCTTTATGTCGAACGGGTTTCGCAACTGCGAGCACCGATACTTCAACCGTCCTCATAAGTTTCCTTTCCTTTCTTAGCTTGGAGAATTATTCTTTTCATACTTAGTCTTCTCACGTGTATGCTAATTGGAGTATCTTCGTACAACCATTTTTGCGAGGATGACCAAATCAGTGACCCTTGGGGGTCAATACGATACCTTGGAGGGGCTTCTGCCCAGCGAGAATGACTACCGCCAACTCGTGTCTGATGACATGATGTTGGCGTGTAAATTAATTTCCAAAGGCTAGACTTTGGCCTTGAGGAGGACGCGGGCTAGTTTCCCGATAGCTCGCAAGCTAGTGCCCATCCCAGAGGGAGGCGCTGCTGCCAATGACGAGGAGGAGCAAGAAGATGATGAGGTGTTGCTCGTGCAGAAGAAGCGAGCTCTTGAGGCCACTCAAAGCTCAGACGTAGACCGAGCTATATCGGGGGCAGCAGCCGGTCCCTCCGACCAAGGTACACCATATCCTTTTAGGGATCTAGATAGGGCTACTGCCAACCTTAGGCTAGTTAGGTTTAACCCCAACCAGCTCATACATCGCCACCCTAGTGACCCTGCCTGAAACACAACTTTGCTTCAGTGTGTGGATCAATTAGTGGTACGATACGACATGGGCCGTCCTAGAGGAACTATAATTATAGACAACACTCTATCCTTTAGGTCAACCCTTTTTGAAGAGTATGGGACCAACCTTAGGTCGTGGGACTCCCTGCGTCAGGGGATTCTCGTCCCTGGACTTACGCAATATGTAGAGGAGTCCAGCCCTGAGCTAGAACCTGAGCCTGAACCTCCCCTAATCCAAGAAATTGTTGATTTAGGTTCTCCCTCTCCCGTAATGGTTCTGAGGCCAGAGATCGTGGCAATAGACTCCTCCTCTAGCTCGGAGGGTAGGACTCTTTATAATATCCTATACACGCATACATACTTTATGTAGACTAATGAATTTGTACACATACCGATGTACTTTCCATTCTTTTTCAGGTGAGGAGATGGCACAACAAGGGGATCTAGGAAGGGAGATCCAGCTCGGGTTCCCTCGTGAAGAAACTCTGGCCCTCAAAGAAGACGCCTCCCCTGACTGCAACTGTTTCCAAATCCCTGGCCAAGGGGAAAGGCCCAGGCTCGGGAGCTCCATTCGCCGCAGCCCAAGAGAAGAGGGGTCCGGTTGCACCTCTTCCTCGATTTCCCTCGGCCCCTAGTCAGGACCAGGGAGCACCAGCTGGTCTCCCAGCTCCGATAGTCCCCGCCGCCACTATACGCATCCTGGTTAACACCCAAGACCTGGAGCAAATTCCAGACACTTTTCAAGGGACTGTCTACGAGACAGTGAACCACGCGGTGGAGCACTTTTATAAGGCCAAGCCCACAGACCTGAGGGCGATCGAGGAGAGGAGCCCGGAGAATGTTATGGATCCGCTTTGGGCATGAACCTCACAGTAAGCACTGTCCTTGACATAACATTCTTTTTTATTTTACCCTAGCATGTGCCTAACTGTTTCCTTGCTTTTTCCAGGCGGTCTTGACTCAACATCGCAGCATAGCTTAGGCCAGGGCAAGAAATGATGAACTTAAGGCCGAGCTCCAGACTGCTCAGGCCACCCTGACTGCGACCCAAGCTGCCCTTGCCGCCACTCAACAAGGCGAACAGAGTGCCAAGGCTGCCCTAACGGTGGCCCAAGCAGGCGAGCAGGTGGCAAAGCTTGCCTTAGCCGCGGCTCAAGAGGGCGAGCAGGCTGCAAAGGCTGCCCTTCAAGCCGAGCTTGTGGGGGCCAAGGCCAAACAGCTGGAGGCCGAGGCTGCCATTCAAGAGGAAAAGAAGGCCTCAACATCCTCCATGGAGAGCATGCTGTACAACTGCTGGGCCTTCAATCAGGACGGAAAATTCTCCTTCATGGCCTCCGTAGTGTGGGGGCACTACCTTGAGAAGTTCAAGGCTCGGCTTCAACAAGAGCTGCCGTCTGAGACCGGGGAGGCCTCTGCCGCTGGTGAGCAGGAGACCGAGGAAGTGACGTCCTCAGAGCGGCCTGGAGGGTCTTAGTTTTTATTTTCCTTCATCTATTTTACATGTTATTATTTTTTTTGTAAACGTTTAGTATGAGGTTATTTTCCTCGAGACAATTTATCTATAATTTTAGTATCTATTTTTTATTTATTCCTTGATTCCCTTCTTATGATTCATGACTTGTACATCTAATTCTTTTTTAGGAAATGACCCTTAGGTTGAGGTAGATACTTTAATTTTGGTCATAACCAAAAATTATTTATATCCTACCTGTTAAGTATCAGGCCTTGGACCCGGTTGTATCCGGGGGTTTTTAATTAAAAACTTAGCTCGCGTTAGTTTTATCGACACCTCGTGTTTTTTTTAGAAAAAATTGGTTAATCAATTTTACCAACTTCTAAGTTTCGGAACCTGGTCGGATCCAAGATATTTAATTAAAACTTAGTTCGTGTTAGTTTTATTGACACCTCGCATTTTTTTAGAAAAACAATGGTTAATCAATTTTACCAACTCCTAAGTTTCGGAACCTGGTCGGATCTAGGATATTTAATTAAAACTTAGTTCGTGTTAGTTTTATTTACACCTCATGTTTTTTAGAAAAAACACTGGTTAATCAATATTACCAACTCCTAAGTTTCGAAACCTGGTCGGATCCAGGATATTTAATTAAAACTTAGTTCGTGTTAGTTTTGTTGACACCTAGCGTTTTTTAGAAAAAATACTGGTTAATCAATTTCACCAACTTCTAAGTTTCGGAACCTGGTCAGATCCAGGATATTTATTTAAAACCTAGTTCGTGTTAGTTTCATTGACACCTCGCGTTTTTTTAGAAAAAACACTGGTTAATCAATTTGACCAACTTTTAAGTTTCGAAACCTGGTCGGATCCAGGATATTTATTTAAAACTTAGTTCGTGTTAGTTTTATTGACACCTCGCATTTTTTTTAGAAAAAACACTGGTTAATCAATTTTACCAACTTCTAAGTTTCGGAACCTGGTCCTCGGGTTATACGCCCCCAAGTAATCAGGAAGTAAACTTTCTGTGTTACTTTGGACCAGCGCTACCATCCTAACTAACACGCAGATGAAACCATACAAAGATACAAAAAATATACAATGACTTTTATTTCCTAAATTAAGTGGCTTTTAAAATTGAGCCTTACATAGATAGGTGGTACGATCATTGATAATACTTTTTTAGGTGCATAGCGTTCCAGGTCCGTGGAACTGTTTCTCCATTAAGCTAGCCAATTTGAAGGTTCCCTCCTGTATGACTTCCACTATTTGATAGGGCCCTTCCCAGCTCGAACCCAAGGCACCATCTTTGGGGTCCTTGCCTACTAAAATTACCCTTCGGAGTACCAGGTCGCCTAAACCAAAGATACACTTATTGACTTTTGAATTAAAATAACTAGTGATTTTTTGTTGATAATGCGCGAGCCGTAGCTGCAAATCTTCTAGTTTTTCATCAATTAGGTCGAGGGACGCGCTAAGCAATTCGTCATTCCGCTCCTGGCTGAAGGTGTGGAGCCTATGTGTGGTTATCTTTATTTCGACGGGAAGGACGACCTCACTCTCGGAAGTCAAGGAGAACAGGGTGTGCCCCGTAGAATTTCCCTGAGAGGTCCGGTATGCCCACAGTACCTGCGGGAGTTGCTCGGGCCAGACTCCGTTGGCCTCGTCCAACCTCTTCTTAAGGCTTACTTTGAGAGTTTTATTTACAGCCTCGACCTGCCCGTTGGCCTGCGGGTAGGCCACCAAGGAGAAGCTTTTAGTTATGCCATGTCTTTCACAAAATTCGGTGAAGAAATCGCTATCAAACTGGGTTCCATTGTCTGATATAATCTTTCTTGGCAGTCCGAACCAGAAAATAATATTCTTGACCATGAAGTCGAGGACTCTTTTTGAGGTGATTGTTGCTAGGGGCTTCGCTTCTGCCCATTTTTAAAATAATCGATGGCCACCACTGCATAGCAAACTCCTCCTTTCCCCATGGGCAGGGCTCCAATTAAATCGATTCCCCACACCGCGAATGGCCATGGGGATGAAATCATTTTCAGCTCGACTGTTGGAGCTCGGGTAACTATGGTAAATCACTGGCACTTGTCACACTATTGGACATAGGAGATGGAGTCCTTTGATAACGTGGGCCAAAAGTATCCCTGCCTTAATATCTTTAAGGCCAGGTTCTGCCCCTCAGTGTGATCTCCATAGAATCCTTCATGCACCTCTTACAAAATAGTTTTGGCTTCCTCTGGCAGAGCACATTGCAGAAGGGGCAAGGAATGGCCACGTCGGCACATCGTCCCGTCTATGATTGTATACCTTGGAGCTTGATAGAGTATTCTCCTCGCATCTTTTCGCTCATCAGGAAATTTCCATGCTGTAAGATACTCTATTATGGGAGTCATCCAAGTCGGCCTGATATCGATCATCTCGACCTCCATCGTACTTTCTGCCACTCTTGGCCTTTCCAAGAATTCCATTGGTATTATGCTCAGAGTTTAGACTTCTTTGGAGGTAGCGAGTCTAGCAAAAGCGTCGGCATTGGCGTTCTGCTCGTGAGGGATCTACTCGGCTAGGCCATATTCAAACTAGGATAGCTCCTTCTTTACCTTGGCCAAGTAAGCCGCCATCTTAGCCCCCCGTGCTTGATATTCCCCAGACACTTGGTTTACCACGAGTTGGGAATCGCTGTAGCATTGGACAACCCTGGCCTTCAATTCCTTCGCCACTCTAAGCCTGGCCAATAAGGCTTCGTACTCGGCTTCATTGTTGTAGAGTCCAAGAATTTTACTTAGCTAGTTAGATAGTAGTATTATAGTATTTATAGTATTATCTTTATGACTGTGGATTTTTGGTTCAGACCGGGAATTATTTGGACACTCATAGTAGTACTTGTAGATTTTCTAAGTTTAACCTATAGTTTAAGAATATTAATGTTAACCTAAGGTTTGATTAATATGGCTGATATTAAGGATAATATTTGTTATACTATAAGGTTTAGATAAGAACCAATAGGATTTTAAGCACATGTTATGAATGGGTGATTAAGGATTAAGTATTTTGAGGATTAAATTTAATAAGGGTAAAGTTTGAATGCTCTAAGGTCAGTCAGCAGCTTTGAATACGTTTAAAGGCTTAGTCAAGGCTGTTTACTCAATTTGAATTAAGCTAAAAATGTGTAATTTCGTGTTTAAATAATCAGTGAATGCCGATATATCGCAGCACGTAGATATGGAAAACATGAAATGATGCACGACTGCCTCGGGCATACTGGCCCAGGTGATATATCGCCTACAGGGGGCGATATATCGCCTCCTTCAGCTTATTTTGAGAGTTTTTGAATTTGTTTTCCATTCAGCCATTCAACCTTTTGATAAGTCCAGCACCTTTTTGAACGAGTCTTCAGCCTCTGCTGAACGATTATTCAAATTATTTTCACCTAAAAAGCCATTATTTTTATTCAAGTTAAATTAAGATCCTTTCATTCCTAAACTCTATAAATAGGACCTAGTACCCAGCCATTATTCACCTTTTACTTTAAGTTCAGAGGCTGCAAGTTGCTAGGTGAGTGTGAGAGTGTAAACACTTGGGGTGGGGAAATCATAAGCTTGATCATCATAAGCTTATCAAACACTTGGGGAAGTAAGGTTTCATAGTATTTCAATTCGAGGTTTAGATTGGTCTACGAGTCTTCAAGGTATTTCTACACCTTAGTTCATTGGTATTATTTTATTATAAGTTCTCAAAGTCTTCTACTCAGCCTCTAACCTTAATCTTTATTTTGGTTAGGAAATCTAAGAACTTGCACATAAGATTTTGGTAAGTATTTTCTCAATGGTTTAGTCCTTCCATTCCTTTCATTTCTCTTCTTCACTATACTCACTCTTTTTCAAATGGTTCTTAGGAGTGTTCCAATGTCCCAACTCTGTCCTCTTATCCCGGTATTTTTGGTAAGGAAAATAGGATAGAAATTCATATGTTATATGTTTTATATGTTACCTTATGTTTCTTATGTTATGATAAGTGTTATGATATGTATGCTTGTAGGCTTGCGCATATGACCCATATGACTAACAAGACCCCAAATAGATTATGGGCATATGACCTGCTTAGCTAGTAGGACCCCACTAATCTCATGGGCATATGACTTGTTTAGTCTATGGGACCCCAAGTAATAATGGCCATTATAGTATGTGTATGATATAAGTGTTATGTTATGTTTTTTTATGTTTCTTATGAAATTTATGTAAATGAACTATGTGGTAGATTTTCCTTGCTGGGCATTAGGCTCATTCCTTTTTGTTTATATGTGCAGGAAAATAGCTATAGTGGCGGGTAATGGATGCTTGGGGAATGTGTATCGGTGATGAATGGATTCAAGGAGTCGAGAGTTCGATTTTCGAGGATGTAGTCTTGTTTTTATGTTTTTACATGTATTTTTCCGCACTTGCTATGTAACTCTTTATTTTAAATTATGTTTTGTTTTTGAAACAATGGGATCCCATATCCTACTTGATATTTTATGTAAGTAACTCTTATTTTTACAAGTTTCCTAATAAAGTTATGGTATTTTCACAATGTAAGTTTTATTATGGATTAGTATGTATAGTTTCGTTAATGGTTCAAAAGTCTAGAGTAGTTGGGTCATTACAGTTGTTGGACGCTATGAATCTGAACCGCAGTGCAGAGTGGAAATGATGCCCTTCTGGAGATATCGAAATGATCCTAGCTCCGGACCCATTCTCGTTAGATGAACCATCCACGAAGATTCTCCACAATGCTTGTACTGGTTCTCTCAAGGGCTCCTCCTAGAATCCAGTGCATTTAGCCATGAAATCAGCCAGGGCTTGGCTTTTGATCGTAGTTCAGGGTACATATAGTATTTCGAACTAGCTGAGCTCGACTGCCCATTTCAATAGACGTCCTAATGCCTTAGCTTTCTGCAGTACCTGCCTTACAGGTTGATCGGTCATGACGCAGATTGAATGGGATTGGAAATACGGCCTAAGTTTCCTGGAGGCCGTAATAAGGCAGAACGCCATTTTTCCATAAGAGGATATCAAGATTTAGCTCTGAAAAGTCTTTTGCTTATATAATACATTGGCTTTTGAACTCGGTCCTTTTCTTGGACCAGCACGGCGCTGGCCGCATTTTCCGTCATAGCTAAATAAAGAAAAATGGGCTCTTCGACCGTTGGCTTAGACAATACTAGCAGCTCGGCCAAGTGTGTCTTTAGATCGAGGAAAGTCTGCTCGCACTCCCTAGTCCATTCAAACTTTTTGTTTCCCCGGAGCAAGTTATAGAATGGCAAACATTTGTCAGTTGACTTAGAAATAAACTGATTAAGGGCTGCCACTCTTCCTGTTAGACTCTGGACATCTTTATGCGACTTGGGCGAAGGCATCTCTAGCAGCGATCTGATTTTGTTGGGGTTCGCCTCTATTTGGCACCATATGAAATATAACTAGGCACCAAATGAAAATAACAAAGATACGAAATTTCTCTCAGCCTCATCCCTAAACCTAATTTCTGGTTTCATCTCTCTGCCTCTCTTTCTTACACTCAGCTTCTACACAATCACGTTATTCTCCTCCACTCACTCTCGTCTACACAACCACGTTTCTACACTAATTTCTGGTTTCGTCTCGTCTATCTCTGCCTTACGCGAGTCGCTAGAGCACACGACGTCGATGCGAGCTTCCAGAGGACACAACGGCAGTGAGTTTTCTGGTTTTGTCTCGTCTATCTCTACCTCACATAATGATTCTCCCCTGCTGGAAGCAAGAACATCTCTGTGAGGTGATTTTTTTTTATACAGATTTCATATGATCAATATATAAATATAGGGTGAACTTCTAGGGTGATGGATAATCTGATTCCATTTTTTTATATTATATTCAACGCTAGAGAAATAACAAAACCTGTGTGCATACAACACATATACATATATATAGTAACATTTCTTTCTTTTAGATTACTGAGCAGGTAAACTTCTATGCCATGAGCCATAGATTTCTTTGTATTAAATATTTAACTATGAGCACATGAAAAAAAGTAATAATAATAAAATAACCCTTCAATGGATGGGTCAATTATTATTTTGAATACAGTTTCTAGTACCATACAATGAGAAACTGCTTGTTTATTCTTCTTATTCTTTAATTTTGAAAAGAAGAAGAAATAAAATTGTTTGGTTATAGTATCTTTGTGATGCAGAACAGAAAAAACAAAGAAAAGGGCTAAAAATACCATAGTCCACTTTTTAACATCTGTTGTTAAAATCTTAGAAGCTTGTGGCCAGCCAGCATTTGAATTTTGTCTTATGTAATAACATTTAAATGATGTTATTGGCGAACAGATAAGTATGGAATCTTGATAAGAAGCAAAAGGCCAACAATAAACAAAAACTAACTCTTTTCTCATCTTCTTTTTGTGCCATTTCTTTATTTTCTTCTTTTTCTTTATTTTCCACCCATTATCAGTCACCACTAGTTCACAAATTAAAGGTACACCTTCTACACATTATCACACATGTAGTGAGAAATTAGGCTAAGTATGGTCATTGTCGTGTGTGTGGTATCACTAGATGTTAGGAGTTGAAACTAAAAACACTTTTTTTTTTATTGATATGCATATGTATATGTATATATAAAAGTAGATTATGTTTTGCTGATATGCAGAAATGGAGATTCCATATTCAGGAGATGTCTGAGGGTCAATACTCAACCAAGCACTACTTGGTTCATGTTGTCAAAAGGTATGAGAAATTATATGAATTCAAATCTTTTTCTCTGTTAAACAAATCTCTAGGCTGCTTTCTAAGAATTTTTATGTATTATTAACTGGTTTTTGCAGGCATTGTTAAAGATCCAAGAGCTGAGCAAGAACCCTTCTTTTTTCTTCAACATCGTAAGTAAGAAAATGTATCTACTTTTAGTTTTCTTTGAATTCACATAGTTGCATGTTTCTTCCCCTCATTTTAATTTTCCCGATTTTCCTTGGTAAAACTTCATAGCATTTAATTTATGTTTTCTCGATTTACCATATATATATATATGTATTATGAATGAAAAGATTAATACAAACATAAAATATCATTAACAAAAATTACAGGAAGCCTTGCCAATCTCTACATAATAAATCAGTAGAGAAAGGCACATCTTTAAATTGAGATATTTTTCTCATGAAAGTTACACTTGCTTGTTTTAGAGCAGTTGCTTGGTGTGGTAAGCTGAATGCCATAGCTTGTGCATCAAAAACTTGTGCAAGAATTAATAATTCCAAGGTTAGCATAATGAGTTCCTTTTCTTGCATTTTCTCTCATTTTCTTGCATTTTCTTAGTCGATCAGTCTGAGGCCATATTCAAGGCGTGTATTACTGAGTTGATAAGACATGTACATTCATCTCTTGAGAAATTAGAAATCTCAAGTTTGGGTATTTTTTTTTCTATTTCTTTTTTTATTTCCTTAGGATACTACATAATTTAGTAGTCATGACTTGAGAGTTTATCATGATATAAGGCTCTTCATTTGACGTTTTCTTTGGTGATGTGGTCATATATATTTATGCTTTGATATATATTTTTGCTAGTAATTCTTTATGCTTTGATATAATTACTATTTCCACTTGCAACTTTCTGTTTTGATACTTCATTATAGGTCTGCAAAAATTATAGTATAGCATTCATTCATTGGCTTATGACATTAGATGCCATGGGATCTCAACTTGTCATCATATTATAATATGTATTACATGATGAAGATGATGATACAAAATTTCTCTGTTCAAACTGTCTGGTAATTGTTTTCCTTTGAGTTTTTTATTTTTTTGGTGCAATTACCATGCCATGAAGGTAGCTGGAATTGATATCTCATCCTGTTGTGCTCCCTTTATTTCATCCCATAAATAGACAGTAGGAAAGTTACACCAATTTTTACCAACAAAAGAAATGAAACAAAATCACAAATAGACTTCTGGTCATAGTATCTTTATGTCTTCATTGCTCCCTACTGTCTGAAAAACTAATGTCTTAATGGCAGCAAGTTGTTTGACAAGTTTGATTTTATTTGCACTGTATTCTCTTTTCTTATTTATAGCTTTGGTAAGTTATAGTTTATATGATAGTTATGGGATTGACTTTGCATTCACTTGTTATATTATTTATTTATTTTAGTTTTCATCTTGCAGTTGTTCCCAAGCTTTGTTCGAATCTTCATTTTGTTTTCTATTATGCTTATTTATATTTTGATATTTCTTTGCTAGTTAATTTTCTGGCATTTCAGGAACTTGTTACTGCATGGTTTATCATCTTGGCTTGCCTTGTCCATGGGGTTGATCATTTATTGGGTCTCTCATTTGGTTTCTGTTTAGTTTTTCCTCATTTGTGGCCATGGGGTTGCTCTGGTTTTTATTTACTATGCAATTTTTCTATAATAATATAATGGTCTGTTTGGTTGAATTCATGCATTCAACTTTTGATTGAGTATAAAAGCTGTCTTGAGATAGAGCAATAGATCATATACTATGTTATGCAGATATTCTATTTACTAGAATAGAAGCTTTGATCATGTTTTTTTATTTTTTTTATTTGTCATATGTCTAACAAGTTTTTTCCACTATTGATATATGTACAAGTGTGCAAATTTGTAGGTTGAGTATGAGCTATCTAATAAAGAAGCAGTTATGTCAAAGATAAAGTACAATCTATTAAAATCACTAAACTAACATACATACAATTTAAATTTACAATGCAACTAAAGCCAGCACAATAGGGATAGTCAGTAATATTTCTTATTGTATCATTAATACTTGGTTTGTTGTGACCAAAAGCTTTTCTAATTATCATCTTGATACTAAGTTAAAATTTACTAGGTTGCCAAGGACTTGTGTTCCTACCTAAACATCTTTAAAAGAATCCTCCTTGCTTCCCATTCTAGTTGGTATATTTTTGCTTTGATTTTCTAGTTGGGAATTGCGATCTCTTACTTTCATTATTTATGGAAATCCCATGCTTTTTGTATAGAGAAGCAATGCTAATATATATGTTTTTGCCTTGCTTTTTAACCTATTTATGCTTTAACACCACAAACTTTGATGCGCAGGTGCTTTGTCACATTGTTCCTTCATTGGTAAAGCTACGTAAAGAAGGCTTAGATGCTCAAGAGAAGATTAAGAGTTATATGTGTGTCTAGTTTTCATCTCAAGCAGTGAGAAAAAATTCTTGCTACACAATTTTATGATGAATTTTATTTGAGCATTAGGGAATCACTACTAACTAATACCACAACTAATACAAACATGAAATATTTCTCACTGTGGGATCCATTTGTATTAGTGGGAGGCATTACTGGTGCCTTTTAGCTTTTTCCATTTTATTTTGTAGTTGATGATTTGTTAAGATTGTCAGGTTAACAATTTTTATTTATTATCTATTTTAGATGGTGGATGTCTCTTGGATTTGCAATATTGGAGGCTCTGATAGTATCTTGTTATTCACTTCCATATTCAATCTATGTAGCTAGCCATAGGTAATGTTTTCTGAGCAATTTTTTCTTCAAATTATCTCTCTATGATTTCTAGCAAGAAGCCAATTAGCTATTTCAATTGCAAAATGTTTTCTTAAAACTACTGTTAAGATTCTCTCTTCTTGAGATGATTTGAGAAACAATCAACTTTAAACAATTTGTAACCATAACATGTTATTGGCATTGATATCTGTTCCCTTTTTCTGATGGAGATAGCATAGATTTGTTTATTTATTCGAAGTTGTACTGTTTCATTGTTATAAGAGTAGTTTATTGGTTAATTATTGGTATGTGTATATATGAGGTGGCTTCTCTTTGCCACTCATATCTACGTATTTTTTCACTAATACAAGTTTCGTTAAAAAGAAAAATGATGTGGCTTCTCTTTTTTTTTTGCTGGAGGATGTGACTTTTCTTTTATGGTGTTCTTTTTTACTTATTTCTTGATCCCGCAGAGTCAAACATTTGATCGTAACTTCAATTTTCTTGGTATGTGGTGCGATGAAAATAATGTGGATTTGTGATACCATCTCAGAATCTGGATTTGGTACTGGTCTTGACATGCTGGATGCATCGTATGTGCTTTAACACTGGTTTTATTACTATTTCAGTCAACTTCATATCCGTGTACTGTCTGATGCATACTAATTTATTTCAGGTCAAGGATCAAGTCTAATTATATGTGTTGGAATACTGACGGGCTACAAAGAAATGTTGCACAATATGTTGTCTCGGCAGTCAGGCATGTGACTTGATGGACTAAATGTTGCTAAGATTATTTACTATGCATTGTATGATGGAAATTAATGTAACATATTCATAAAACTTTCAAAATTAAACATACAAAAGTAGAAACCTCAAGACCCAATACACTTAGAACAATAATTTTAACAAGCAGATGCCTCCATTCTTTTTGGGATGGATTGTGATTCTAAGCTAATTGTGCCATTTTAGAATTCTTTAAGCCTTAAATTCTAGAAGTTAACAAAAAAGAAATATATAGTAAGATAATCATCTCAAAGTTGTAGACTTCTCATTAGTTAATTATTGATATCAACTTATGTGTGACTGCGACAAACATGTAATAAACCCATTATATTTCAAGATAGCGTAGTGAGCACGAACACCTGTGAAATAGTAAAATGTAGTTAGCTATTTGATACAATGTCATGCCTATGTGTTACTGTATTTGTGACATTTATAAAACTTGGGGACTAGTGAAATTGTTGAGTTAAGCATTTAAATATTTGTTGCAGGAAGTATTATGAGCTGGGGTCCATATGTACTAGGTTTGCTAGGTGTTTTTACCCTGGTTACTATGTGGGCAGTTATGGTAACTGAAGGCTGCAGGAAAGTAAAGCTGCAATACTATGGTTTTAAACATGCATCGACTGCTAGGTAATACTCATTCACTACTTAGATTTTTGTTCCTTCATATATTCAGCAAGTTATGCATGTGTCAACTGCGGTTATAATTCCTTTTTCCCAAATATATGCGGTATATTAGCAAGATAATTATATGCTGTTGCAGGTTGGTTGGTAATTAACTTATATGGGTTTAGAAGCTATTTGCACTACATATTGGAACTTACTGACTTTATTTAGCTTACAGAGATGACTCTCCAGTCACTGAAGTGGAGCCTTATATTCCTTTCAATATCAACCCAGCAGGAATGTATCCTGTTCTTACCACTAATTATCTGTTGGCCATCCCCATCATTCTTGCAAGGTTCTATTAACTTTTGACTGTGGTGTAAAACTTAAATTTAGTGTTTATGTGTGTTTTCCACTTTAAAACCAAATGAACCCTCACGTCTTTAAATAGTTCAGCCTCAATTTTAATAGGTTGTTTTCTTATCACTTATTTCTTTGTTAGTTACATTACCTTGTTTCCATCAAACTCATTTTCAGACCATGGAAATTTTTATAGATTCTATTTTCCCCTCTTTAATAAAATAAACTAAATTTCTTGGATGAATATTTACCATGGTAGCAGTCTAACAGTGTTCATTTGCAGTCTTCTTAGTTCGCCTTTTTGGGAGCACGCCAAGGAGATATTGAATCCTGAAACTTCTATTGGCGCTAAACCTTGGGTGTGCTACTCAATATATGCATTTTTCATCTTTCTATTCAATATATTTGACATTGTAAGTTTCATTTTATTGAATTTTTTTTAACGCTAGCATTGCATGTGCTACTATGCATGACATTTATTTTTCTTTCTCAAGAATGTCTTATCTTTTAAATTAAATAGTCTCCTTTTGGCTTATTGTCTCTTACTTTACTTGCATTTTTTTTTAAAAGCTGTTCCAGCTTACCTTCATTTATGATTTTTCTGTTAAAACCTTAGTCTCAACTACTGTTTGCAGTCATCTTTCCTTTGTATTTTTCCAAGTTCCATCTTTTTTGAATGATTGTTAATTTTTGTCCAGGAAAACTTGCCTAAGGAAATTTCTTATTACTTGAACAAGATGTGTAACGTCCTGGATAGCCAAGACCGCTACACTGTGTGTTTGTAAGGTGTAGGACTTGCTAATCAAGTCATTTAATTAAAACGTGTCACTAATCATGAGTGTGATATGGTTAAAAATAAGTTTTGGCCTCAAAAGATACATTTTATAACATTAAACAGTTTCACATGTGGGATCCCAAAAAGAAAATAGTGTTTAAAAGTTGGTTTACAAAATCTCAAAAGTTAAAGACAATCATTAGCCATACCAAGGCAAAGTAAGCATTTTCGGTCCTCTCGTCCCTGCCTTCCCTCTCAACCATGGAGGCTGAGTAGCCGATCATGTACATTCAGCTGGCAGAGCTCTCCAAATCAGGGCTGATCGAGCTTGCCCTTGCCTTTACCTGCACCACGCAGCACCCGTGAGCCAAGGCCCAGCAAGAAAACACAATACACATCATATACAGTATTAGCGAACAAGTAACCTTATAAGCATGTTCAAAAACTCAATATTCATATCAACTCTATAGCATGTAATCACAATCCAAGATACATGTAAACACCATTAATAATCAGATTACTCAATAGTCACAATAATCATCTTTAATAGCCAAAATACACAATAATCAAGGCCGATGACTTAGGCCGCACCCCATGTTTAACACATTGACTCCGGCCCGCTTAAACCGAGCTAAGTGCATAATAAGCTGTCCTCGGCTACCAGTGGCCGAGCCGCGCCCTATGCGCTAGTTTAACCTTGGCATGCTTAGGCCATTGATTTACTATTTACATGGCATAATACCATTCTTTCAAATATACATGTTAGGGAGTCCTTAGTCCGGTTTCAAATATACAACCGGGTGTAGTTTTCTTACCTTTAACTTCTTCGTTTATTAATTACAAGCAACGTCCCTCGAGCATGATCCTTTCCCGAGCCCTAGCTTTAGCACCTAATCACAACCAAGGTATTGGGTTCCATTAACATCCAAATATAGGTTTTCGGGTACAAAACTAACTTCTAGGAAATCAAATCCCACCAAGCACGGTGGTTAAATTGATCCCGAGCACACTAGGCTCGATTCCCGTGCTTAAAAACCCTAAACGTTCAAGTATGCATCTAAGGGCTGCGGCCCTAGAAGCCTAGCCACGGACCTGCCCTAAAACAGAACCTAAGGCCTCCCTAGAAGAAGACACGCGCTGCGGCCCTTGCTTTGGGCGCCGCGACACTCACCCCTGGCCGAGCCCTTCTGGCTCATCTTCATCCTAGGGCCGCATCGCCCTAGAACAGAGTCGCGGCCCTTCCCTTCGAGCCCAGACATTCCACCATTCCCAATCCTTTAACCTTACCTAAAATCATCCCAAAGCTCCCTATTTCAATAACAATCATTCCCACACTTTTAAGATGACTTTAGCAACATAATTCAACAGAAAAACCCAGCCTAACACACATTAAAATCTCTTTTCAATTTCTGAAACTCAAGAACTTCAAACACTAAAACCAGCCATTCAAAACTCAAATTTAAGCTTCTAAATCATGAATTATAGCTTACCTCTTAAGCTGAACCCCTTCTCTAAGCAGAATCCAAGTAAATTCCCAGCTAATTCCGAAGCCTCCGGCTTAAATTCAACCTTAAACATCAAAATTGCAACTATCTCAACACCCAGCTAGAACTCAGAATTTTCAAACCAAAAAGGAAAGGAATCATTGCTTACCTTAGTACTAATTAAATTTCTTGGATAATCCTTGAGTTAAACCTCAAAATCCTCTCTTCAATTCACTAAATTCCAGCTGAAATTCCAGCTCAAATCCTCCAAATTTCTCTGTGTTTAGCTTGCGTTTTTCCTTGAGAGAGAAGAGAGAGAATAGGCTGAGAAAGAAAAGTCGGTTTAATTTTGTTCTACTGTTTTCTATTATTTTATAAGTCTATCCTTCATCACTTAGGTAAAACCCGAGGCTCGGGGTGCCGGAAACGTCCCCGAGGGCAAAACGGTAAAATTCCCCAATATTCCCTCCTAGACTTCCTAACCTCAAATATATCTCCATATATTTATTTTCATAACCCGATAGTCTAAATAACTACCCGATACCTAAAATACCCCTCACTTATCAAAAGTCAACTGTTAAACCCCGTTGTGACTTTTCCCGCTATCTAGCCCTAGGATCACCTCAAGTCGTGCTCGCCGAACCTACCCACATAATAATGTGGTTCTCACAAATATCTTATATATATCACATTAACATCAATATAATCATACAAGCATTATTAATCATATAATTATGCATTCAAATCAATAAACTCACTCAAATCACATTTAACTCAACTACGCCCTCCCGGCACACTAATCAAGGCCCTTAAGCCATATTAGTGAATTTGGGTCGTTACAACTATCCTCTCCTACTGAGAATTTCATCCTCGAAATTTACCTGAATAGCTCGAGATACTGATCCCGCATAATTGTCTCTAACTCCCAGGTCTCTTCCTCGACCTTACAATTTCTCCACAACACTTTCATGAATAGAATTGTCTTATTCTGTAAGACTTTGTCCTTCCGATCCAAAACCTGAACTGGTCGCTCTTCATAAGACAAGTCTGTCTGTAACTGTAAGTCCTCATACTTCAGTACATGTGTTGTATCAGAAACATATTTCTGCAACATGGAGACATGGAATACATCATGAACTCCTGACAGTGACGGTGGCAAGGCCAACCTGTAAGCCACCTGTCCAATTCTCTCTAAGATCTTGAAAGGTCCAACAAACTGAGGGCTTAACTTGCCCTTTACTCCAAATCTTCTCACCCCTCGCAATGGTGAAACTTGCAGAAACACGTGCTCCCCAACTTGGAACTCCACGTCCCTACACTTAGGATCAGCGTAGCTTTTCTGTCTACTCTGCGAAGCAAGCATTCTAGCTTGAATCTTCTCAATAGCCTCATTGGTCTTCTGAACCATGTCTGGCCCCAAGTATTTCCTCTCACCCATCTCATCCCAATGAATGGGTGATCTACACTTCCTCCCATATAGCATTTCATAAGGAGCCATTCCAATTGTAGATTGATAACTGTTATTATACGAGAACTCAATCAATGGTAAATACTTGCTCCAAGATCCCTTGAAATCAATCACACACGCCCTAAGCATGTATTCTAACACCTGAATCGTCCTCTCAGACTGTCCATTAGTCTAAGGATGAAAAGCTGTGCTAAACTTCAGCTGGGTCCCCATGGCTCTCTATAGAGCTCCCCGAAACTTGGAGGTAAAGATAAGGTCTCGATCAGATACAATAGACTTTGGAACCCCATGAAGATGAACTATCTCCCTCACATACAACTCTGCATACTGTTCCACTGAGTACATCGACTTCACTGGCTGAAAATGAGCCGACTTGGTGTATCTGTCCACTATCACCCACACCGAGTCGCAAAGTCCCACTGTCCTAGGTAATCCTCCCACAAAATCCATCATGATGTCCTCCCACTTCCACTCTGGGATACCCGAAGGTTGAAGCAATCCCGCTGGTCGCTGATGCTCAGCCTTTACTTGCTGACATGTCAAACATCTAGCCACATACTCTACCACATCCTTCTTCATCTCGGGCCACCAATATAATGTTTGTAGATCCTAATACATCTTTGTGGTACCCGGATGAAGCGAGTATGACATAATGTGAGACTCATCTAGTATCTCTCGTCTGATCCCCTCATTTGCCGGAATACAAATCCGTCCCTGATATCGAAGCAAACCTGTAAAAGAAACAGAATAATCCTTAGCAGTCCCCGCTAAGACATGCTGTCTAACCTCCTGCAACTACACGTCCACCAACTGACCCTCCTTGACCCGCTCTAACAGGGTCAACTGCAACGTAATATTAGCTAACTGGCCTACCACCAGTTCTATCTTTGCCCTGGCCATCTCATCAGCTAATTCCCTCAAGATCGGGGTGGAACTATACAACTGTCTTGGGCCCCTCCGGCTCAACGCATCTGCCACCACATTGGCCTTCCTAGGGTGGTAAAGGATATCACAATCATAATCCTTAACCAGCTCCAACCAACGTCTCTGCCTCATGTTCAGATCCTTCTGAGTAAAGAAATACTTCAAACTCTTATGGTCAATGTATATCTCCAACTTCTCCCCATATAAATAATGACGCCACACCTTCAGTGCGAATACCACTGCTGCTAGTTCCAAATCATGAGTCGGATACCGCTGCTCATACTCCTTCAGCTGCCGCGATGCATAAGCTATAACTTTCTCATTCTGCATCAACACATAGCCTATACCCATCCTCGATGCATCAAAATAGACTACAAACTTTCCTTCCTCCGAAGGAAGACTCAGCACAGGTGCAGAAATAAGCTGTCGCTTCAACTCTTGAAAGCTGTTCTCACACTTCTCTGATCAAACAAACTTCTAATTCTTCCTCGTCAACTCTGTCATTGGTGAAGAAATCTTTAAGAACCCCTCTACGAATCATTTGTAATAACCTGCCAACCCAAGGAAACTCTGCACCTCTGAGGCATTCCTTGGCCTCGGCCAATCTCTTACTGCTTCTACCTTGGATGGATCCACCTTAATCCCTTCCGCTCCAACTATATGCCCAAGAAAAGTCACCTCCGGTAACCAAAACACACATTTCTTAAACATGGCATACAACTGATGCTCCCTTAACCTCTGCAAAACCTGTCGGAGATGAAACTCATGCTCTGCCTCTAAACTGAAGTACACTAGAATGTCTTTGATGAAGACAATGACGAACTGATCCAAGAAGTCCTTGAACACCCTGTTCATCAAATCCATAAAAGTTGCCGGGGCATTGGTCAGACCAAAAGACATGACCAAGAACACGTAATGCCCATACCGTGTCCGAAAGGCCGTCTTCAGTATATCCTCATCTTTGATCCTCAGCTGGTGATAACCAGATCGAAGATCAATTTTTGAGAACACCGTCTTTCCCTGCAGCTGATCGAACAAGTCATCAATCCTTGGTAGAGGTTACTTATTCTTGATAGTAAACTTGTTTAATTCTCTATAATCTATACACATCCTCAAGGTCCCGTCCTTCTTCTTAACAAACAACACTGGAGCGTCCCATGGAGAATAACTAGGCCTGATCAATCCCAAATCCAGAAGTTCTTGCAACTGTATCTTCAATTCCTTCAACTCTGCTAGAGCCATCCTATATGGTGCCCGTGATACTGGTTCTGTCCCCGGTGCTAACTCAATCTCAAACTGAATCTCCCTGCGCGGCGGCAACCCTGGTAGAACCTCAGGAAATACGTCTAAGAACTCACACACCAATCTGGCCTCTCTCGGCCTTGCTGGCATTGTTGGAAAAACTCATTGCAGGATCTTTATTTATTTTCATGCAATTTACATATTATCAAACAAGCATGCAAATTCCTAGAACATGCTCCTATGAAATTGATACAAATATAGAGTAAAGTAAAAACTTAAATTACGCAGCGGAACTGGAACAACTCCATCCTTCAATCTCTCTAACCCTTGATTCCTTCCTATGGCAGAGTATTATCAAGAGATTGAACAAGATCAGCAACACAGTCTTCCTCACCAAGCCTTTGATCAACCTAGAACTAGTGTGGGCTGGTTCTCAACACATGAAATAGAGATCTCGAAAAGAAAAAGAGAATGTGGCTAAGAAAGGATTAGAGTGTCTAGGTTTTCACTTACCCAAATCAACTGAGACTCACTTGCTTCTAAAAACCCTAGATATCATATTCCTTATATAGGCAACTTAAATTTAAATTTAAATTAATTAAAAATAATAAACAAAAATAAAAGCCTTGGGCTGCCATAAATGGACTTGGGCCCAATCTCTTTGTTTTGAATTTAAATCCCAACTGGGCCTAAATTCAAAACCTTTTATTTATTTATTTTTTAATTAATTAATTAAATCCTTATTCAAATTAGCTAATTATAATTTGAAACTTGATTTAATATTATTTATTTATATTGATACCAATTTATCAATATTAATAAATTTACCCAAAGATTCTCTTTTATTCTCTAAATCTCATATTTCAATAAATTTTCCAAAATTGACCTAGTCAACTTTAAAAATCCTAATTGATAATTAAATCAATTAATTGAGACATTCTAGATGATTTACTCAAAGGTGATGCGGGGACCATGGATCCATGAAATCAAGCTCCAACAAGTTACCGTGAATTTATTTACGAATAATTTCACTACCTTATTAATTCCTCGTGACTCCACTATAGACTCGGAATTGAAGTCTTGAATTCATAGAACGTATTTTCAAAACCATAAATACGTTATCCATTGTTATAACCATTACAATCAGTCAATCCTCTATCGATGACTTACTAACGAGCTGGGTGCAAATTACCATTTTACCCCTCATCAGTATTTTATCCTTAACTCCCACTAAGTTCCTTATAAATGATATTTCCGTGAAATTAATCACAAAAATGAGATCTCAATCATTTAACCTTTTGAACAAAGCAATTAAGGAAATCATCTTTTCACTTCTCATACAGAAGTTATAGATTTCGTATCTATGAATAATACTCCCACTCAATTACACTAATAAATCTGATGTCAGTACGGGCTAGACCGTAGGGTAAGCTGGTAACGAACAAGTCAAAAGATTTAAATATTATAATTAGCAGAATATTATCACTCAGAATTAAGATCGACTTAATATATGGTCAACGTTGTGACATTGATTAGATTTGATAACAACGATGCTTATTTATCAATCAATAATCAATATCGGTCCTAGTCCGATGTAACTACATACATCCGATCTTATCTACTTGGTCGATGCCTTGGACAAGACATCACACCCTGAATGTGTAAGTAGATCATATCGTAGATTGCCTAATCAGTGAAAATCCAATGCACTGATCTAATCTTAGGACTCGTTCTTTTGAACATATAATTACAACTATAATCCACTGTGACCTAGTCACTATAATTGTAACTATTCATATGTTCGGGATTTTATAAATGTTTGTATTATTTCAATAATCATGTAATAAAACAAGCAAGCAACACAGTTGTCAAACTAAATGATTTCTACTACTTTTATTGATAATATGAAATCGTTCTACATGTCTGACATGGTTTTATAAGGGCATAAAACCCAACAGGCATAACCCTGGTAATATCCACCACACTAGCCAGAAAACCTATACATCCACCCTGTAACAAGTCTCTGGCCCTCAATGCCGAAATCATGGGTACGCGGGGTCCAGACACCGCACCCACAAAGACAAACGGATCCTCGCCCTCAGGCTCAAAAGTCACCATCTTCTTCCTGCAGTCAATAGTAGCCCCATATATGACCAACCAATCCATCCTTAAGATCATATCAAAATCCTCCATATCTAACTCAATCAGATCTACCGAAAGCTCCTTACTATCAACCATCACTGGCAGTGCCCTAATCCATCTCCTAGAAACTACCAGTTCCCCTATAGGCAATAAAGTCCCAAACCCTGCAGTCCGATACTCACTAGGTCTACACAGTCTATCAATCACCTTACTAGAAACAAAGGAATGTGTAGCCCCAGAATCAATCAATACAGTAAAAGGAGAGCCAGCGCTAGAAAGTTGACCTGTCACCACCGAGGGACTAGCCTCGGCCTCGGCCTGCGCCAAAGTGAATACCCGAGTTGGAGTCAAGCTATCCACTTTCCCTGCTTCAGCTTTTCTCACTATTGGGCAGTCCTTTCTGATATGCCCCACCGTTCTGCACACAAAACAAGCTTTGGCTCGACATTCACCCAAGTGACGTCTTCTACACCTCAGGCACTCCGGATAGGTCCTCCATGAATCACCGCCTCCCTGATGGCCACCCTGAGTACCCTGACCTCTCCTATCAAGACCAAGAGCGATCGGAACATCAGGGGTCTTCCTCAGCGGTAAGAGCCTTCTCAACGGCCTGGGCATAAGTTGTTCCTCCAGGTACCGTTGTAATCTTGACATCTCAGGCTATCATAGCATTCAGTTCGCTAATGAATCTGTCCTGCTTAGCTGCATCAGTAAGAACAAGGTCTGGTATGAACTTCGCAAGTCTATCGAATTTCAGGGCATATTCTGTAACGGTCATATTGCCCTGCACCAAACTCACAAACTCATTAACTTTCGCTGCCCTGACAACAACATTGTAGTATTTCTGACTAAACAAGTCTCCGAAACCTTCCCAACTCAAAGTAGTAACATCCCTGGTCTGCGATGCCACTTCCCACCAAATGCGGGCATCGTTTCTCAACATATAAGTGGCACATGCCACTCTATCATGCCCCTCTACTCTCATAAAATCCAGAATTGTAGTAATCTTAGTTAGCCATTCCTCGACTTTCAATGGATTCGATCCACCCTCAAAGGTTGGGGGTTGCTGCTTCCTGAACCGTTCATACAATGGCTCCCATCTATTTCCAACCTCTCCTGACTGCACAACTGGTACCACTACAGGTGGTACAATAGGAGCAGCACTCCCTGATAGAGCCTGCTGTTGTAGAATACAGATATGATCATCTTGGCTCTGCAACCGAGCCATCATATCGGCCATAAGTTGCTGCCAGTTCTCAGAGACTGGCAGAGGAATCTGGCCCTGGTCATCACCCCTGGTCCCGGACCTAGTGCCAGCTAGTCACGTAGATTTTCTTGGACGCATAGCTATCCAAGTCAATCTGCAATCAACTACTCGGCAGTCAGACCGTGATGACAGGGTAAAAGCTTCTCCAAAATCCACCAATAGAACATAACCACACACAAGCAGTCAACATATATGCATTTATCCACATGCACCGGCTGCTAATAAGCATGCCCCAATCTTACCACACAATAATATCAATAGCTATGTAACAAGCATCCATCCATACACAATATGCATTTAATCATCCAAATATTCATATACATGCACGGCTATGCTAATAAACATGCCTCAATATTCTCACACAACAGTCAAGGGCCAGGCCCTATCAGTATCTCATGCTCCTTATTAATCCAACAGATAACAACAATCATAGTTCATTCCAGGCATATAAGCATATAAGCACATATACACATTACCAAACCCTGAATCGAGCTTGTCTCTAGCAGCGAATGTACATGCCCAGCCGATCTTCAGGAACCCTTAAACCTAGGACGCTCTGATACCAAGTTATAACATCCTGGATAGCCAAGACCGCTACTCTGTGTGTTTGTAAGGTGTAGGACTTGCTAATCAAGTCAATTAATTAAAACGTGTCACTAATCATGAGTATGATAGGGTTAAAAATAAGTTTTGGTCTCAAAAGATACATTTTATAACATTAAATAGTTTCACATGTGGGATCCCAAAAAGAAAATAGTGTTTAAAAGTTGGTTTACAAAATCTCAAAAGTTAAAGACAATCATCAGCCATACTAAAGCAAAGTAAGCATTTTTGGTCCTTTCGTCCCTGCCTTCCCTCTCAACCGTGGCGGCTGAGTAGCTGGTCATGTACATTCAGCTCGCAGAGCTCTCCAAATTAGGGCTGATTGAGCTTTCCCTTGCCTTTACCTACACCACGCAGCACCCGTGAGCCAAGGCCTAACAAGAAAACACAATACACATCATATACAGTATTAGCAAACAAGTAATCTTATAAGCATGTTCAATCACTCAATATTCATATCAACTCTATATCATGTAATCACAATCCAAGATACAAGTAAACACCATTAATAATCATATTACTCAATAGTCACAATAATCATCTTTAATAGCCAAAATACACAATAATCAGGGTCGACGACTTAGGCCGCACCCTCTGTTTAACCCACTGACTCTGGCCCGCTTAAACCGAGCTCAGTGCATAATAAGCTATCCTCGACTACCAGTGGCCGAGCTGCGCCCTAGTTTAATCTTGGCACGCTTAGGCCATTGGTTTACTATTTACATGGCATAATACTATTATTTCAAATATACATGTTAGGGATCCCTTAGTCCTGTTTCAAATATACAACCTGTTGTAGTTTTCTTACCTTTAACTTCTTCGTTTATTAATTACAAGCGACGTCCCTCGAGCACGATCCTTTCCCGTGTTAGGAGTGTGTCCTAAAAGCATGTAAAGACATTTTTTTTTCTGTGAATAAATAAATACAATGGTTTATGATTATTTTTTTATTTAGATTGTTAAATTATTGTTTGAATAATTTTGAAAATATCAGCAAAATTCCATATTCATTATTGAGGATGTGATCTTGTATTAGTACGAGAGAATTAAGATCACATGAATGAATAAAAATAGTCAACAACAAGAAATTAAAGTTATGGAATTCTTTAATTGGAGTTGTAAGTACTGTTTACTGAGTATCATAATGATACAAATAATCTAGATTCAAATTATTGATGTGGAAAGACATCTCGGTAAAGGTGCTTTATATAATATGATTATATATGACATGGACCAATATGAATTAGAGTCTTTATCCAAAAACCATTTAACAATAAAGACTTGTAATTCATATCATAACTGATGATCATTTATAGATCAGCCTAAATCCTGAGTGTTCATGAACTCCTGTTCATGTTTATTAAATCTTTTGATTCATTCGTTAAGGTCTCTTCAAAGAATGAGGCTAATGACTTTTATTTTGGAGATTTAATATCATGGATGGCTGGGAACATGTATCAACAATACATAATCTAATCTTTCCTAACAGATCGTAAATTAGTTGCCTTAAGGGTTAATTCTGGAACTGAATGATTTTGAGCTCAAATCTATAATTAGATTATAGATTAATTATTCACTAGTGAATTAATGGTACTTAAGGAATAAGAAGTAAATTAGAAAGGTTAAATGGTAATTCTTCCATTCTAATTTATGAACTAATTAATTAGAGGGTTGAACTATTGTAAAATGGTTATATCAATGGACGACTTAAGAAAAAGATTTCTGTAAAAGTATATCTATAACATAAAGAGTGCAATTCTGAATTTATAGTGGAGTAATATCATAATTAATAAATCAACTATTATAATTAAAGAGTTTAATTATTTAGTTTCAATTTATTGGAGCTTAATGTTATAGGTCCATGGTCCCCGAAATGGCTCAAACAATCATTGTCAAAGGCAAATACAAAAAAATGGGCAAAAAGGACTTATGTGATAAGTAAAATATTTTTGTATGTATCAAACATAATTATTGTTTAATTATGTGTAATTAATTAATTATTTGATTTAAAAAAAATATAATTAATTTTGAATTAATTTATTTTTGGGATTTTTGGTATTTAAATAATAATAAAAATTGGGAAAAATCACATGCCATCACATGCATGTGGTACACGTGTGGCACAGTGCACAGGCACTGTGCTACACACATAAGAGAGTTTACTCAGTCTCTTGATTCCACAATTTTAGTTATTTAAATATTAAATAAATAATGAGATATTTTAATATGATTAAAATATTATTATTTAAACAAAAATCTGATAACTGATCATTTATTTTGAATTTGTTTAAAATAAAAAATATTTTAATATATAGGATATATTAAAGATAGGATATCAGTTTTTCACAGAACGTAACTTTTCAGGGATAGAAAAATATCTAGGAATCTCTCTCAGAGAAAGAGAACAGTGACAAAAACTAAAGTCATTGTTCTTCACAAAACCTAGGTCCAAACTTTATCAGATCTCATGTGTTGAGAACATCTGATAAATAGTTATTGCCTATTATTTGTATAGCGAGCCCACACTCGTTCTTTGTGTGCCTGAGAACATTTTGGAAGATCTTGGTGTGAGATTTCAAGGAATTTAGCCATACGAAAAGATTACAGCAAGGAAGGACCTGAGGTAATTTTTCTGTTCATGTCCTTGATTCAATATATATATGCATGTGAAGAAGTAGATCTAGAAATCTTATGGGATTAATCTAACAATTTGATTGTTGTTCCGCTGGGCATAATCTCTGATTTGATCAATAAAAACCAACATCCCGAGCCCTAGCTTTAGCACCTAATCACAACCAAGGTATTGGGTTCCATTAATATCAAAATATAGGTTTTCGGGTACAAAACTAACTTCCAGGAAATCAAATCCCACCAAGCACGGTGGTGAAATTGATCCCGAGCACACTAGGCTTGATTCCCGTGCTTAAAAGCCCTAAACGTTCAAGTATGCATCTAAGGGCTGTGGCCCTTAAAGCCTAGTCGCGGCCCTGCCCTAAAACAGAACCTAAGGCCTCCCTGGAAGAAGACACGCGCTGCGGCCCTTGCTTTGGTCGCCACGGCGCTCACCCCTGGCCGAGCCCTCCTGGCTTATCTTCATCCTAAGGCCGCATCGCTCTAGAAAAGAGTCGCGACCCTTGCCTTCAAGCCCAGAAATTCCACCATTTCCAACCCTTTAACCTTACCCAAAATCATCCCAAAGCTCCCTATTTCAATAACAATCATTCCCACACTTTTAAGATGACTTTAGCAACATAATTCATCAGAAAAACCCAGCCTAACACACATTAAAATCTCTTTTCAATTTCTGAAACTCAAGAACTTCAAACACTAAAACCAGCCAGTCAAAACTCAAATTTAAGCTTCCAAATCATGAATTATAGCTTACCTCTTCAGCTGAACCCCTTCTCTAAGCAGAATCCAAGTAAATTCCCAGCTAATTCCCAAGCTTCCGGCTTAAATTCAACCTTAAACATCAAAATTGCAACTATCTCAACACCTAGCTAGAACTCAGAATTTTCTAACCAAAAAGGAAAGGAATCACTACTTACCTTATTACTGATTAAATTTCTTGGATAATCCTTGAGTTAAACCTCAAAATCCTCTCTTCAATTCACTAAATTCCAGCTGAAATTCCAGCTCAAATCCTCCAAATTTCTCTGTGTTTAGCTTGTGTTTTTCCTTGAGAGAGAAGAGAGAGAATAGGCTGAGAAAGAAAAGTCGGTTTAATTTTGTTCTACTGTTTTCTATTTTTTTATAAGTCTATCCTTTACCACTTAGGTCAAACCCAAGGCTCGGGGTGCCGAAAACGTCCCCGGGGCAAAACGGTAAAATTCCCCAATATTCCCGCCTAGTCTTCCTAACCTCAAATTTATCTCCATATATTTATTTTCATAACCCGATAGTCTAAATAACTAACCGATACCTAAAATACCCCTGACTTATCCAAAGTCAACTGTTAAATCCCGTTGTGACTTTTCCCGCTGTCTAGCCCTAGGATCGCCTCAAGTCGTGCTTTGCGAACCTACCCACATAATAATGTGGTTCTCACAAATACCTTATATATATCACATTAACATCAATATAATCATACAAGCATTATTAATCATATAATTATGCATTCAAATCAATAAACTCACTCAAATCACATTTAACTCAACTATGCCCTCCCGGCACACTAATCAAGGCCCTTAAGCCATATTAGTGAATTTGGGTCGTTACAAGATGGGTGCCCATACCAAATGTAAAACCTAGGAAGGCTACCATTGAGTACCTCACAAAGATTCAGGCATCAACACGATTCTGGGGTAGGCTTTTTTTACTTGAATTTGGATAGTTTTAGATGCAAAAGACTATAAATGATATGCTTGACTGGAATGATTAAGTGGATGAGCAATTGAAGGGTATCTGTGTTCCACTTGAGAGCAATTGAAGTGAATAAGCTCTGATCATTTTTTTTTGGAGCTCATACACATGGTACTAAGATCAACATTACATATATATTTGATATTAGAAAGGCAAAAATAATTATTTGTCTTTGATTAATTAGTTAGTTTCTGTTTTTTAATTGGAGCATTTCTTTATTATATAATTATTTTTTTTTGTCCATTTTTCTTTTACTTGAATGGGTGTGTTCATTATTGTTTCGTCCTCTATTTTTTAGTATTTATTTTATAAATTGCTAGTACTTTCCGTGGCCAATTTGATATATAAGTTGTAGGAATTAAATCAAAATTAGTTTAGTGCCTTGAGGGTCCCTACGATTGTCACTTTCCTTATATTGTTTTTTCTTTTCCTAAAAGACTTTCTTATATTCCTAATCAAGATTTTTTAATTACTATTACATATTTTGTTCATAGATCAACATTTAAAGGCTATGAAAAGGTTAGAATAAACTGGTAAAATTAGTATAATTGCAGTTACATATTTTGCGAGCTCTACATATTTCTCTTCTTTTCTTTTCTCTGTACTTCCAACTATGTTGTTTTTCATTATTAGAATGAAAGGGTTTCTTTTGAGTGTGGTGTTTAATCAATTACTTGGTTATTGATTCAGCCGTAACAATTATTTTATTTATGTGCTTGAATGTTGTAGAAACCTCTTACTTGATTATGGATTTTGTGTTTATTTTTATATTTTTCTTTCCTTTTTTGTGATGCAAACCAAGTGTGTGTGAAAATGACTCAATGGACTAAGATTGTGAAATTTAGTGAATGATTCTTCTATAAGCTAATGTGGTTGTTGCTTATTGTTCTCTAGGCCTTTTTTTTTTTATTTCAGTTTTAAATTTGGAAGTATATATTATGAAAATATATATTTTAAATATTTTAACTATGTCAGTGAAGCTTAAAGAGATTGTTTGGGCTTTATCTTATTTTATGCAGATAAGTATAGTATTTTTAGGGGAATAAATGATGTGTTTAAGACTTATTTTATGTAGATAAGTATAGTGTTTTTGGGATATTTTTGTTACATCAGTGATTGAAAGTATTGTTTATTCTCTTCATATAATAATAACTAAGATTCATGTTTAATTTTTAGGTTTGCCTTTACTTTTGTATTTTCTTCTTTTAATTTTGATGTTAAATTCATGTTTTGTGATCTTACTTGTAAATATAATACATCTGCTCAAAGTGAGGAGCAATCAAACAATGTTCAATCAAATTCTCATGTTCCTTCCCCTACAGTAATTATGATACTAATTACATGAAAATGATAAAATTTAGAACTTATATTATTCAATATAAAATCACTTACTTCTTACTCATGGTGAATTTGTTTTATTGATATATTGTTAGAGTGTCAAGAATCACACATTTGGATCTAGTGAAATTATTGCAGAAGGCTATTTTGTTTCAAGTGACCTAAATGATGAGGTTCACCATGTTCCTCTTGGGCCTAGTGCTATGAAAGTGGGGATAGATCTTGTGGAAAGAATGATGCATTTCTATGGAGGCCTTTGGGGGTTATGTCTACTATAGAAGATGTTATAGGTAGTATAATTGCATGGCCAGCTGATAAAGTCATAATTAGGCAATTAACTTTTTTTTTTATGTACTCTTTTAGTTTACTATTAACTTTAAGTTTAAGCACTAATTATTTAAATTCTTATGAAGCTAAGCAAATCAACCCACAACAAAGACAAGTGCACAATGGATGATGAATTGAAGGATGGAGCAAGTTTCATGGCTTACTTTTTGTGTATCTTTCTATGTTTTTGTTTTTCATTTTTGAAGTAAAAGATGTTCAAGATTATAGAACTTTATTATGTATGCTTTCAAACTTAAGTTAGAACTAAGATCTCATGAAGTAGCCATAGCCATGGTTTGAATTAGTTCTTGTTTAATGTAATACTTATGGTTTATCAATCTATTCTTAGGCCGTTTATCTCATGTCCACATGGAATAATACCATCATATGACATTGCATATAAATATAGGGAACTCTTAGTCCCAATATATCCGGGTGCCATTTTCTTACCTTTGATTTCGAGTGGAAAAATTGAACTGACTCCGAGCACGATCCCTAGCCTCGAGCCTTGGCGAGAAACCTAGTCATAAGAATTATCGATATCTATCAACTTCCAATTAGAAATAAATACTTAGATAGCAAAACTGGCCTCCAGGACCTCAATTTCCATTATACTAGGCAGTAGAAATTGTCTCGAGCCTTAGGTTCGAACCCCCGTGCCCTAACGACACTAAGAACTCTTCCAAGTTCAAGACCCCTAGGCGGGTCGCAACTTGGCCCAGCCAGTTGCGACTTGCCCCAAGTCAGACAGAAAGCTCTCACACCAAAGGGGAGGTGGGTTGCGACTTGGCCAGGAAAGTCGCGACGCGCCCCCAAGTCAGAGAGCTCCCATGGCCAGGAAGCCCACACGCGCCGCGGCGCCCCCAACCTGGGTTGCAGCCCGCCCTGCGAACCCAGGGAAAACCTGGGTTTTCCTCCTTCTTCTTCCAGCCGAGAACTCACCAATTCACCAAGAATTTTCCCCCAACTCTACACTAAACCAATTACGAACTTAGACCTCTAATCACACATATTTTCATCCTATAATTCCTAGCAACAAAAACAGGAAGCAATACCTTAATTCAACCCCAAGAATCATAGTGCTAAGTACTGGAATTTTCCTACTCAAACCAACAACCAAAATTCATCATTCAATCCATGCTTAAAAGCTCAAGTTCAACCTAACCTACTCAACAACAAAACCTAGAAAGTTTTTACCTCTAATTATAGTCCAATTCTCAGCTGAGTTCCCTGCCTGATCAGCTTCAATTCCTTAAGCCTTCTTTTCAATTAAGCTCCCAAATACTCAGCCAAACACCCAAGTTCACAACCCCTTTTTCCCTTAGCTTCAAGGTACTCAAATGAGAGAGAGAGAAGGGGAAATCGTAAAAGTGAGGAAGAGAGGGGATTTCTATGAGTTTCTTTCTTCAGTCATTCCACAACATTCTGCTTTAATCTTAAGATAAGCTGAATATATCCTTAGTTTAGGAAATGACCTTTTTACCCTCCCACAATAAGACTAATATATAACTTAATATAGGGATATAATTGTCATTTGTTCCAGATTCCCTCTAATTCCTCAAGTGTTCCTAATATTTACTACTTAAATTCCATCATCAAATTAATCACCAATTATTTACCCAATGTCTAATAATCTCCAATATATCTCCTAAATTCCCGAAAATATCCCCAGGCTCCCCCGAGCCGGGTATAAATCCTTGCCGTGACTATTTCTCCAAACCGCTCACTAGGACCGTCTCGAGCCATATGCTGAAAATATATCTACATAATAATGTGGTCTCAACAATTTATCACATATAATCACATTTATGCCCTCAATGGGCCAAAATGACATATATGCCCCTATAATCTAAACAGGGCCTACATGCATACTAATATTCATAATCATGCATCTCACATATCTGTATAATCATGTAAGCATGCTTATCACATAATCATGAATTAAGTAATTTAAATCAAACATAAACCAATTATTGTGTCACTATGGCTGCTTTCTGGAATGACGACTGGCCCTACAAACCAAGACAAGTCTTTCCAGCGTGCTTTGTCCTCACTCGCACACTTCCTGGGAAAACTTCCCAAGAGGTCACCCATCCCTAGATTACTCCAGGCCAAGCACGCTTAACCATGGAGTTCTCAAGTGATGGGCTACCGAAAAGAAGATGCACCTTCCTGATATAGGTAGTACCCATCAATCCATTTAAGCCCTCTTCAACTGTGTAGTCCTATACCTACACAGTCTTAGAATCATTACACTTGACCTTCCCCAGGCGGTGTGGGATTGCACAGCTTACCCGGTCTTTCCCCTTACGGATCACGGGATTTTGACTGTCACAATTATGCCCTCCCGGCACACTAATCAAGGCCCTTAAGCCTTATTAGCAATTTTGGGTCGTTACAAGTGTACCGGAGGTTAGAAGCTTTTTGGGATTAATAGGGTACTATCGGTGCTCTGTCAAGGGATTTTCCAGAATAGCCATACCATTGACTGAATTGACGCGTAAGAAGACTAAGTATGTATGAACATACATGTGTGAGAACAGTTTCAAGGAGTTGAAGCGACGATTGATCACCGCTCCAGTATTGAGTTTGCCATCAGACAATGAAAAGTTTGTAGTCTATTGTGATGCTTCCAGAAAGGGTTTGGGGTGTGTACTAATGCAAGCTGGATAAGTAATAGCCTATGCATCAAGATCGTTGAAGGAATATGAGCAGAGGTATCCCACACATGATCTGGAATTGGCAGCAATGGTATTTGCACTTAAGGGTTGGATACATTATCTATATGGAGAGAAGTGCAAAATATACACCAACCATAAGAGTTTGAAGTACTTCTTTACTCAGAAGGATCTGAACATGCGCTAAAGATGTTGGCTGGAATTGGTAAAGGATTATGATTGTGATATTTTATACCATCCTGGAAAGGCCAATGTAGTGGCTGATGCACTGAGTCGGAAGGGCCCAAGACAGTTGTTTAGTTCAAGGCATATATCAGATAAGTTAGCTGAAGAGTGACTAGAGCGGGTATAGAGTCGGTGGTTGGTAAGTTAGCCAACATCACACTTCAATCTACTCTCCTTGAGAGGATCAAGGAGGCACAGGGGGAGGATCCTCAGTTGAGAGAGCACAAAGAGAGCGACTTAGCCGGAGTGGCTAAAGACTTCTCTATTTCAGAGATGGGACTATTGAAGTACAAAGGTTGGATTTGTGTTCCAATGGATTCTGGTATCTGGCGAGAGATCTTGGATGAGTCTCATACCACTCCCTATTCTGTACATCCGGGAACGACGAAGATGTTCCAAGATTTGAGAACTCTCTATTGGTGGCCGAGAATGAAGAGGGATGTTGTGGATTATGTGGCCAAGTGTTTAACTTGTTAGCAGGTAAAAGTTGAACATTAGAGGCCAGCAGGGTTGTTGTAGCCTCTAGGAATTCTGTAGTGGAAATGGGAGGATATCACCATGGACTTCGTGGTTGGATTACCGAAGACCGTGGGACAACATGATTTAATGTGGGTGATTGTGGACAGGTATACCAAGTCCGCCCACTTTTTGTCTGATAGGAGAACTTATACTATGGAGCAGTATGCTGACTTATATGTGAAAGAAATTGTACGACTACATGGGGCTCCGAGGTCGATAGTGTCTGAAAGGGACCCAACCTTTACCTCCAAGTTTTGGGAGAGCCTACAGAAGGCTATGGGTACACGGTTGTGGTTTAGTACCGCTTATCATCCTCAAACGAATGGACATTTTGAGAGGATGATTCAGTTAATGGAATATATGTTATGAGCTTGTGTTCTAAATTTTGGGGTCTTGGAGTAAGTATCTCCCTTTGATTGAGTTTGCGTACAATAATAGTTATCAGACGACTATCAGAGTGGCTCTATAAGATGTTATATGGGAGGAAGGGTAGATCACCTATCCATTGGGATGGGACGGGTGAGAGGACATATTTAGGTCCTGAGGTTGTTCAGAGAATCAATGAGGCGATTGAAAAGATTAGAGCTCGAATGCTCGCCTCCCAGAGTCACCAAAAGAGTTACTCAGAATTGGGACATCGAAGTGTAGAGTTTCAAGTCAGTCACAATGTATTTATCAGAGTTTCTCCCTTGAGAGGAGTGAAACAGTTTGGTGTTCGGGGAAAGCTGAGTCCTAGGTTCGTTGGCCCCTTTGAGATTCCAGAATTGGTTTGAGAGGTAGTTTACAGATTGGCGATGCCTCTAGCTCTATCAGGGGTTCACAATGTGTTTCGTGTATCCATGCTTCAGGAGTATGTATCTGATTCTGTGCACGTGCTGAGTTATGAGAACTTGGAGCTGGTAAAGGATTTATCGTATGAAGAGAGGCCGGTTCAGATTCTCAATCGAAAGGATAAAGTCTTGCGGAGCAAGACCATCGCCTTAGTGAAAGTGTTGTGGAGGAACAACAAAGTGGAAGAGGTGACTTGGGAACTTGAGACATATATGCGAGATCGTTATCTCGAGTTGTTCAGGTAATTTCGAGGATGAAATTTCTGTAAGGAGGGGATAGTTGTAGCGTCCCAAATTTGCTAATAGGGCTTATGGCCTTCATTAGAGTGCTAGGAGGTCAATAATTGATTTAATTACATTAATATATGAATTTGATGATTATGTGATAAGAAATGCATGTTTAGGCACTACTACAAAAAAGGTCTTTCTCTGCGGTTTTTTTACTTAATACACTGCGGTTTTCGAGAGTATTGAAAAGCGTAGTGTATTCGACCGCAGAGAAAAGTGGTATGAAAACCGCAGAGAAAAGCCACACTTTTCTCTGCGGTTGTGTTGAAAAAACCGCGGAGAAAGGTACCCTTTTCTCTGCAGTTTATTCAACACAACCGCAGAGAAAAGGGTACCTTTCTTTGCGGTTTTGTTAATACAACCGGGGAGAAAGCCATTTTAATAAAAAAAAAAATTTCAATTTCGATTATATATAATTATTTTCAATTCCGATTATATATATATTTTCAATATTATAACATAATTTGATAACTAATTTTCAATATTATATATATACATTTCATAAAAAATATAAAAAATTATGTCAAATACAATACATTTTAAGGAGTAAACATAATTAATATTAACATAATCAAAATACATATGAACTAGATTAATAATATAAAAATAACAAAAAACCGAAATAATTAAAAAAAAAACAAAAAAAGTCAAGTTTTAGTGACCAATACCTGATTTGAACAACAAAAATGTCTTTTAGTCCTTCACAAACATTCAAAAATGTTGGAAAAAAGCTTGAAAATCACCCTATAAACATACATTCAAAACACATTATACTCAATCAATATATCTTCATTTTTGCCCTAAAACTTCAAAACAAATCAATATATATGTATATTTACATGAGTTGTAGCGTAAATATGGAAGAAAATGAAAAAAAAACTAAAAAAAAAAAGGTGAAAAGAGCACTAACCGTGGCTAGGGAAGAAGGGTTGCGCCGTTCCTCTCGGGTCTGCTAAAGTGGAAGAAATTAGAAGAATGAGTAAAGGCTGTGAGTCGAGGGTTTTATGTAGGGCAAGGGCTTTCTTCGCGGTTCCATAGAGAAAACCGCAGAGAAAAGTCTACTTTTTTTCCCACATCGTGTTTTAGACTCATTTGAACCTTTTCTCTGCGTTTTTAGTTTAATGCTAGAAAAAAAGCGCAGAGAAAGCCTATATTTGTAGTAGTGAGGTGAATTAAATATGCATGTGGGCCCCATTTGGCTATTAGGGGCATGTTTGTAATTTTAGCCCGTTGAGGGCATAAATACAATATTTGTGTATATTGTGATTGATACCACGAGTGAGTTGTGATATATTTGTGATGCACGAACCTAGACGGTCATAGGGAGCAGTATAGCTAGAAAGTCATAACAGGGTCGAATACCCAACTCGGGAGGAGCCTAGGGGTATTTTGGGAACGTAATGTGTGTTCAGGATTTGTCGAGTAACGGGTAGTAATTTAGTAATTATTTGGACATGTCAGGATTTAACGGGGATTTATAGGAACACTCGAGGAATTAGCTGGACATGGAAAATGACAAAATTACCCTTGGTGGCACTTGCGGGTAAAGATAAGCTCAAGGGAATTTTAGACTTTTGGTAAAGGGCACTACACCAAATACCCATTTCCATAACACATCAATATAATACTAATAGAAAAGTATTATTGTAGAGTATTATATTGGGCAACTTTTTTATGTAAAAAGGGCGGTAATATATTCACATCCTGCCACTTAGAATTTTTTTTTCATTTCTGAGACCTGAGAATCCCGAGACACCCATCTCCTTTCTCTTCCCCATTTTTGAGACCCGAGACACCCATTTCTGAGCTTTCCTTCAACATTTCTGCCCATTTCCTTCAACATATCGACACAAAGAAGAGACCCATTTCTTCGGCTTGGTCGTACGGTCTCCGAACTCCTCACTCTCTCTCTCTTGTCTTTCTCTATCTCTCTGTCAACCTTCGATTTCCAGTTGTTGGGCTTCTCAAATTTGTTCTTCCCTTCGGTCTTAGCAAGCTAGGTAAGTAATTAGTTGTAGATGTTAGATTTATCAGCTTGAATCTCATAGAGTCTATAAAATCTGTGGTTTTCAAAATTAATTTTCGATTTTGCATATGTGTTTTCGATTTTGCATATTGCTGGGACATTTGTTTTGGTACGGTCTCATAGAATCTATAAAATCAGATTTTGCATATTTCAAAATTAAAATCTTTGGTTGAGTTTTATGTGTTTTGTCTTAGTTTTATCTGGTTAAATTCTTGGCAAAATGCCTCCTTTGTTTTATGTTCATTTTGTTGCAATTTCCAATCAAGGCTTGGTTTGAGGAGCTAGAAGGAAGCGAATGGCAGAGTTGAGGCAGGCTTTAGAGCATTCAGAAGACTCAAATCAACCAAAGGTGTTATAGGGGGGAAGAGGATTTTGGTATTTTATAAAGGCCCTTGCCCTGGCCAAGGGACTGAATGGGTCATGCATGAGTATCATTTTGAACCTGAGAATGCTAATCCTAACCAGGTTTAACTCCTTTCTCTGATTGTATATTTATAAACTATCTCGGTTGGTTTGGACATAAGAAGTTTGTTTCCTATTGTGGGAAAGGTGTAAATTTTTTTATTCATACTAAACTTGGTATTTATATGGCCTATAATGGGTAAACTAATTTGCCATAATTAGCACAGTGATGTTTTCCATTATGGATTTTAGGATTTTCATGATATTGTTAGAGTTATTAGTACTACTGATTGATGTAGAATGAGTTTTGCATGGATAAAATTCTGGTGTGAAAAGAGTTTGGGAGCTGTCTCAAATTTTGGAAAGAAAAATGAACACCCTAGCTGTTCTTTTAATAATTTAAATGGTATTAGTCAATGTAATCCAGAAGATTTTTTGTTGTCTTTCCAAAACCCAGATCATTGATCTTCCTTATAATTAAGATTTAAGAAAGTGTTTTCTTTTGTTTGTTTAGTGAATGAGATCAAATTTTGAAAAATGCACCAATGAAAATGAATTAAATAATAATAATAATACAGTCGTAATGATGATATATATTTGATAGATTGTAGTGAAAATCAACACACCATAAACCAGAAAACACACCATAAACCAGAAAATAATTGATCAATAATCAATCTTAAAGACAAAACTAGTTTAATCAAGGAATCAAATCAAAACAGAAATGAAACATAAAGAGGAACACAAATACAAACACATACGTGGTTCGAATGAGTGTTGGCTAGACACCACTCTACTCCACGGCTAAAACCAGCCCCAAGGGCTTGACAATCTCTTTATTGATTCTAAGTTTCAATCTGTAAAAAGACAGTGGAAACTACAGTAATTGCTTTGGCATCATTGGTCATTGCATTTGGATTATGCATTATATAGTGTGTATTTTAAGCCAAGTTATTTCCTATTGAAATATATAATCAACTGGTGTAATGGAATATGGTGATTGTTTTTTGGAATGTATACTTCCACTTTCTATTTTTACTGTCCCTAAAACAGATTTAAAAAGTTGGTTTGAAGCTTTTTTTTGGCACTTCGATGCACATTGAGAATGTATAACACCTAATCTGAATGGCAAAATATTGTAATGAAGATATGCTTGAAAATGACATTTGTGAACTGCAGAAGCTTTCATATTAGAGAGACAATCTTTTTAGAACCTTTAAACTCTGTAGAGATGAATTTGGATAATGAGCTTGTTTAGCAACATGGGTTATTAAAAATGTTGCTTCTTCTATTTCTCTTCTAAGATTTACTACATCTAAGCTGCAATATTATGTTCTACATTTAAAAATTAAATGAACTTGATGCATTTGTTTAGATATTACTTCACCAATTCCAAGCCCCCAAATGTTTTCAATAAGAAACAAAAAGCTCAGTTAAAGAATTAAACAACACACACAAACACCTTATGATCACAGCAAGAAACCAGAAAAGAAAGTAAGAAAGAACACACACCATTACAGAACTCAACCTTGCAAGAATGAATATCACATCTCAGCTTTTTTTCTCTGTTTTCACTCTTCTTCTCTTGAGTTTTTTTTCTTCCTCACAATACCCAACTAGCTTTATAAGACAGCTGGACCATTTATACAATGTGTAGGATATAACTACCATAACTAACTTTATAAGCCAACTTTCTAACAACACTAGAAAGATATGTTTACTCTAATTATTCCACACAGTGGCTTTCTTAAATAGAAATTATTTTATGTATGCTGATACAAGTGATATTAAACTTGTTGAGATGACTAGTTGACTTACTTGACTATAGTCTTACCTACTAGTGTGGAATATAACAGAATATGACTTACTTGAGAAAACTTCTTGTCATTGTGTGCCTTGAGTGTGTAATCTCATGTTTGATCGTGAATTTGACTAAGGACCTTTGTTGCCTTGGCTGTAGGACTAACCTGATTTGGTTAAGTCTGAACCAAGAAAACTTGGGCGTTTCTGGTGTGTTTGATTAAATTCCTGTCAGCTGACTTTTTCTTCGTTATTGTTAGCCATTTTTCTATGTGTTTGTAATCTGTTTTTGCAGGGGTTTATAATACAACAACTAGAATATGAGATTATTTGTTGGCATGTTTTCAATTGACAAGTGGTTAATATTGTTGATAAAGAATATGTGTGGTTGTACATTTGGCACTTGTAATTAAGAAATTTTGAGTGATAATATTTTATTTTTACTATTCTAATACATATATATTTGTTTTATGGAAATTTGTTCAAGATCAAGTTTTTTGATAGACTATTCTTCTAACTGTGTTAATAGTAAATTACACTGATAGTTGTTTTTTAGAGGATGAAAAGTTCTCTAAAAATCTTAACAAAGGAAAACCAAAGAGAATGGCATATACCTCATTCTATAATACAATATTTTTTAGAGATTAGACTTTAAGAAAGAGAGAAATAGCTTTGTGAGAGAGTTTCTTCAAGACTTCTATTATGTGAGAACTGTTATAATTTGAGTTTGCTAGTTCTTCTCAACTGTGTATAGGGTGTAATCTCAGATTGTTGATGCTTAATAAAGACTTATGGTGTAATCTCAGATTCTTGTGCATTATTACATTTGATTCTTCTTACTGTGTTACTGTTATTCTTGTGAGCTAGTTTTACTAATATATGTTTGCCTAAAGTTGACAAGCAAGTAATCTATCTAAATTTTGTTTGTTTGAATCCTGAGTAAGAAATTTGAGTTTGAAATCTCTTTGTTAATCTATATGTGGAGATCTTTCCTACAAATCCTGACTAACTTAACGGTATTAGCTGTAAACTAACTTGGCAGCTTATATATATATTGTTGTCTTTCATTTTGAAAAAGAGAGGAAGATAAGTTGTGTTGAGAGAAAGAGAGAATACAGAGAAAGAGAATTTGAGCGTGTGTCTTGTAAGGACTGAGAGAAAAACGAAATTGTTAGAAAATGTTTGTTCCTTTTCCCAAATGTTCTTCAAGTAGTCCTTGTTGCATATATCAATACATGAATATATAATAATAGTATAAATATATTATATAGTAATAGTATACATATAAATATATATTATATAGTAATAGTAATAGTATAAATATATAATAAACTCTTTTTTTTTTGTATTTTATAGTAATAGTATTGAATGGTTGGAGTTAGATATCATTAATAATTAATATACATTTATGAATAATATTTATAAACTAAAAATTATATAGTCTAAGTTTATAAAATAAACTAATATACACTATGTAATTAATATACATTATGGATATGATTATTAGATTGGAGTTTTGTCCTGAAATATACAAACAAAGGGAATCAAAATTTAGTTTAGCAAAAAATCTTTCTTTTCTTTGGTCCCTTCAAGTCTGACTTTGGGCCGGGGTTGATTGAAACTTCTTAGAGATTTGGTCCCTTCAAGTCTGACTTTGACAAAGAAAGATAATGAGGGGTAGTGAACATAAATTACAGTGAGAAAAAGAAACCTTTCTATGATGATACATTAATTATCTATTCTAAGAAGCTTTTAGATGGTGTTTTGCGTTTTGATTCTCTCAGTTGGTGTTTTGTGTGAATTTACACAACTTGATGCATATCTTCTTCTATCTAAATGATCTTTTTTGGCTTTTCTTGATATGAGAATTAACACTAACTCTATTAGTGTTAATTCTCATATCTAAATGATATTTTTTGGCTTATTTTGTCTATTATGCTTATTTTGTGTGTGGTTATATGACAGGTAGTTGAGAAAAGGTTATGATTTCAGAATAACTGGAGGATGAATTTATGCTCTTTATACTAAATGGATTCATCATGGTAAACTTCTAGTTTTCGTGGACATCACCCTGAGTATAATAATACTTAATCATATAGATTTTGTAATGATTTTTAGTTAATAGTTTTTAGATTTTGTAACAGCTTTCTTTCTCCCTCAAAAATGTTTAGTTAATAGTTATGAGAAACAACAAAAGTGCTTCTCAACTCAAAAGTGGTGATTTTGTGGTATGAAGGCTGGCTTAAGTTGGTTGATAAGCCTCTGTTTCTCAACTATCTCAGCAAACACATAAAGTTACATCAATTTATAATCTAATAAATTCAAGGATGATTAATTGGTGAAAATAGTTTCTTTTTTTAATGTTGCAAAATAGCCATATTCTTTTAAGCTTTCTGAAATGACCTCCATATAGGCTTTGAATTTTATCTTGTTTTGCTTTGATCTTATTTTTTTTTTCTAGTTAATTTTGGATGTAATGTATTTTGCGTTTTGTTTTACGTACTCAGACTTGGATTGACTGAAAACCAACCCAAAATATATTAAATCCAAACTCAAGTACATAAAACAAAACAAAGATAAAGTACATAACAAACACAGTCAGAATAAAGTATAATAAATCCAAACTTAAGTATATAAAATTAAAGTACATAACAAACACAGTCAAAATAGAGTGAGTAATTCTTTTTCTAATGTTACTTGAGAAGATACTATTTTATTTATATATATTTTCTTAAAATGACCTCTATATATTTGTTTTATATTTTGTCAGTTTAGGGAGTATTCTTTCTATGTTCTTTGAGCTTAGTTTTTTTACTAAATTCATTTTCTCTGTGTTTGATTTCACGCACTAAAGCTTTTTTTTTAATTGCACATATTAATTGAAAATCTAAACTCAAGTATATAAAACCAAAGACAAAAACATATGACAAGATCTCTCCATAAACAGAACACATTAATTCTAAGTCAAACAAACACATCAAATATTGCTCCTCTATATAAATATATATATATATTGCTCCTCTCTTCAAGTAGTAAATCTTATGCAATTTATACAACAATATTCTTCATGTAGATACATGCATAAATATTGTATATACATGTTATTTAGGCCAATTCAAACAAAGCTAACCTTCATAATTTGCTTTAGAGCCACATGATTAATCTTTTGTGTGAAATTTCTTACTCTTTAAATTAATGACGACGATGATGATGATGGTGGTAGACATTTGGAGTGATTAGAATTCATAATTTAAAAAATGCCCCTCACCTTCATCATCATGATATATTATTTATCTATTTATTTTATTTAATGCTGAGTTTTTTTTTCTCTTTAGTTGAAACTTTTCTAGTTGGCTACCTTCAAAAGAAGAGGCAAGATACTTGGTGTGCAAGTAATTTGTTACGGGAGACTCTTATTTTTTTTTTTTGCAAGAGGTATTACTTTTCCCTTGGTTTTATATTATTGAAATATTAGAGGAGTTTGAATATCTTAAATATTCATCCATAGTGAAGTAGGTTATGAGATTATTATTGTGTGCTGCGGTGATAACGGAAGGTTGAGAACTTGTGTGTCTTACTGAGGGAGGATCTGAGAAATTTGTGTGCTGTGGTGAGATAAGGAAGAAAACATGTGTGTTATTTGTCTATATGATTGTTAAGGTAGCTTTCATTTCCAATCGATTTTATATATGTAGGTCACTTAATGTCAAAGAACAATCAATAATTGAAAATACATATTCTTGTTTGTTTATTTTTCTATGTTCACGTAAATATGTAGCATATATATAGCAAGTCTTTCAACTCATATCTTTGTCAAAGAGATATGAATTAACGTAGTAGAGTGTTGTAGTAATAGTAGTTCAATAGCATGGATGAAATCTAACTACAATCTACTTCTAAATTTTGTAGTAAATGAGAAGGTAGTTGGGTGACATTTATAATAATGGAGATGGATAAAAGTTGGATCCATCTTAACAGGTTAGTAAACAAAATCATAGTTTATTTTGGGTATAAGTTTAAGTTTTAGTGCTTGATTATTGAAGTGTGCTCTAAAATTGTAGAGCAACGGTTGAATATGAGCAAAAAGCTAGGGAGTTTGTTAAGACATCCATGACAAATCTCGGATTTCCAGCCAAGATTCTTTGTCCATGCAACAAATGTCACAATCTAAGACATCAACTTTCAGATGAAGTTTTCAAACAATTAGTTTTGTGGGGCATGGACCAATCTTACAAAACATGGTTTCATCATGGGGAAGATCCAATTCAAAGCAGCACGACAAACACAAGTTTTGAGTAAGATTTATTTTGGGCAGCGGGAGTATTTTCAAGTAACGCCAATGATTTTTGTGACGATAACAATGATGCTGATTTTCATAGTCTATTAGCAGATGTTGAATCTCCATTGTATGAAAGTTTTTCAAAGCATACAAAAATTTCGTCTATCGTTGGGCTGTATAATCTAAAAAGAAAGCATAGAATCTCAGATGTTGGCTTTACTGAGATGTTGGAGATGATCAAAGAAATGTTGCCGAAAGATAATCTCCTACTGACATCAATGTATGCAGGTAAAAAGTTTCTAAAGATGTTTGATCTGAGGTATAAGCATATCCATGCTTGTGTCAATGATTGTTGTTGGTATACAAAAGAGAATGCTGATGCCCAAGTATGTCCCACTTGTCAATATCCAAGATGGAAGCAAAATGAACATACAAAAGAGATTCTACAAGGGCAACCTGCAAAATTATTGAGATATTTTCCTATTATACCAAGGTTTCAAAGAATGTTTATAAAAGAAGAGACGACTTTAAGCTTAAAATGGCATTCAACCAATAAAAGAACAGACGGGAAAATGCGGCACCCGATAGATTCAGAGGCTTGGGATGCAGTTTATGAGAGATGGCCAGATTTTCAACTTGAACCTAATAACCTTCGATTAGGACTTGTTGCTGATGGGATCAATCCTTACAAAAATATGAGTTCTACGTATAGTTGTTGGCCTATAATGCTCGTTGTATATAATCTGCCACCTGCATTGTGCATGAAGGATGAATTTACCTTTCTATCTATGTTGATTCCTGGACCTAAACAACCCGGGAATGACATAGATGTTTACTTAGAGCCCTTAGTAGATGAGTTACTTGAATTATGGAATGGTGTTTATGCACATGATATTTCTACAAAGAAGTTTTTTAATTTAAGGGCCATGTTGCTATGGACCATAAATGATTTTCCAGCTTATGGAAACTTAGTTGGATGTGCGACTAAAGGGAAGTATGGTTGTCCTGTTTGTGGAGAGCACTCAAATGTTGTTTGGTTGAAGCATAGCAAAAAAATGTCCTTTTGCAATCATATTCAATTTCTACCACAAGAACACCGTTATAGAAAGAAGAAATATATAATAGATAGGGCAAGGGAAAGAGCACCACAATGTCCAATTATATTGACAGGTGTTGAAGTAGCTGAGAAGTTAAGCAAAGTGACTAATGACTTTGGAAAGGGAAAAAAGAGGAGTCGTGGTATAGACACAGAAAAAATCTGGAAGAAGCAGTCTATTTTTTTAGGCTGCCTTATTGGGAAATATTAGTTGTTCGTCATAACCTTGATGTTATGCATGTTGAAAATAATGTTTGTGAAAGCATACTTAACACATTGCTCGATTGCAAAGGAAAATCTAAAGATCACTACAACTCGAGATTAGATTTGACAGAGATGGGCATTATGCCTCATCTCCATCCGTATGAAGAAAATGGTGCTACTCGTCTTCCTGCTGTAGCTTACACTCTATCAAAATCTGATAAGAAGTTTCTTTGTGAGAGGCTATTTGACTTGAAATTTCCTTATGGATATAGCTCTAACATTAGAAACTGTGTAGATGTGGAGAAACAGAAGCTGACAGGACTTAAGTCTCATGATTGTCATGTGATTATGCAACAACTATTGCCTATTGCTATAAGGGGTTTAATGGAAGAAGGTTGTCGAGAGACAATTCTTTGGCTCTCTAAGTTTTTCCATGGATTGTGTCAGTGTGTGGTTGATAAGGAGGAAATTATGAAATTGGAACTAGAAGCCTTTGAAATTCTTTATCAACTAGAAGAATATTTCCCTCCTTCTTTCTTTGATCCAATGATTCACTTGGTTGTTCATTTAGCACGAGAAGTTAGACTTTGTGGTCCGGTGCAATTTCGATGGATGTACCATTTTGAGAGATATATGAAAGTATTGAAAGGATTTGTAGCAAATTATGCATGGCCAGAAGGATGTATTGAAAATCGCTATCTTGCTGTTGAATGTGTACGCTTTTGTGAAACATTTTTAAAGCAAAATGATAATCAAGATAGTACATTACTAGAAGAAAATCCACTATCAGCAGCAGAGTGCTTTGAGCTTGACCGATTGAACTTGGCAGTAGCGCATCGGTATGTGTTGTTTAACTCAGATATTGTAGAACCATTTCTCAATGTCCATATGGATGAGCTGAAATAAAGGCACTCAAATCGGAATAACAATCAAACTTTGTTGTGGAATCGACATTCTGAAGGATTCCCGTTATGGTTTTATGAAAAGGTTGTATTCTATTGCCAAGATTAAAGTTTACGTTTTGTTTTAGTGTACAAATTTCTTAAAATTATATTTTTATTTTCAGATTTCTAACTTGAACAAAGTAGATGACATGTTAGCTCAATTGGCTGAAGGTCCAAGTCGCGGTGTCACTTCCTATAAAGGGTACATGATTAATGGAATTCGATTCCATAAAAAAGGAGCTGAAAAAAAAACTCAAAATAGTGGTGTATACTTGGAAGTACATGACAGTGGGCAATTGAATGATAAAGAAGAGTATTTTGGTGTTATCAAGGATATAATTATGCTTGATTATCGTACTTTTAAGGTGCCATTGTTTTGGTGCGATTGGGCGAATATTCGAATGGGTGTTAAGAAGTCGGAGTTCTATACGCTTGTAAATTTTAATATAGGACAATCTCAATCCATTAGGGATCCATTTGTATTAGCTTCACAAGTGAATAAAGCTTTTTATGCAAGGGAGAATGAGTCAAGTAATTGGTATATAGCTTTAAAGGATTCAAATAGAGGGTGTTTTGGACTTGAATCCAATGATGAAAATTGAGTTTCCTGTTGTTTCTTATGTACTTTGAATGAATCAAATCTTCTTACACTTTTTGTATGTAATTTTGGTGTATTATTACTCTTTTGTTGAATGAAACAAATCTGGTTTTATTACTCTCTATGGTGTACTTTATGATTTTATTTTAATTTGAATGAAATAATTCTGGTTATATGGTTTTGGTGTATGTTTATTACTCTTTGGTGATCCGCATTTCTGATTTATATTCTTATGTTATCTTTCTTTTTATATTGCAGCAATGTCAACTTGAAAAATGAGTACATTACAAAGATCTCCAAAAAAACACCTTCGTCCAGGTGCTTTATGCAATTTTGTGGCCAAAAAGCGAAAAGCATCATTGAAGACTCAAGCTGATTGTGACGATATGTTGCTTGGAAGCCTTGTTTTAAAGAAAAAGAGTGCTCTTCGTAGGTTTTCTGCACCTGTTAGAGTTGTAATTGACTCACCACCTGCTCTTAGTACTAGAGCAGCAACTCGTTGTATGGTCTATAATACAGAGCCAGATCCAAATGATGATGTGGAAGACATGGAGATGTCACTTGGAAGTTCAAAAACTAGAAGATCTCTTAATTATGAAGTAGATAAGGTAGTTGATAGTGTTTGTGAAAAGGGAGTAAGGGAGGAACATGAAGAGATAGCTGATGAGGAAAGGGTTGGTGCAAAATTTGAAGAAGGGGCTGCTGCAGAATGTGAAGAAGTGGCTGCTGCAGAATGTGAAGAAGTGGCTGAGATAGAACTTGAACAACCTCTTAGAAAATCTGTTAGATTACAAAAGACAATTGATGAGGCAAATCAAACTGAGATTGAAGAAATACCTCAAGATGTAGATGCAAATGTAATGAAATTAGCCAAGAAGACAAGGGGAAAAACTCTATTGGAAAATCTTACCAAGAGGAACAATGACTTAAGGATAATAAATTGGAATGAAAAAGGGCAACCAGTTGGTACTAACTCAGTGCAATTTTCTTCTTTTGTGGGCGCTCTTGTGTGAGAGGTTGTTCCTTACACTATTTCAGATTGGAGGAAAGTTTCACCAATTATGAGAGATGTTCTTCGGGCATCTATTCAGGTAGAATTACAAGTTTTATGACTGTATTTTTTTTAATATATTCATCTCTACACTTAAACATATAATATATTATTCTATATTCTATTGTAGACACAATATGACTTACATGATGATTGGCAAAAAAAGATGTGCTTTGAAATGATGGCAGAACGATGGAGAGCTGGGAAATTTAGACTTGTAAAGGATATTATCAATGCAAAAAATGAGAGTGAACGACTAGCCTTAAAGCCAGATTGCATAAAAAGTGATGTAGAATGGAGAGCATTTGTTGCCAAAAAAATTAGTAAAGAACATTTGGTAAGAAATATGATGTAAGAAGTGATGTCGCTGCCTCTTTTATCTCTATTGGTGTTAAATTAAATATAGTTATGCCTCTTTTACTTATTTATTAAATAGGGTATAAGGACCATATACCAAGAGAGAAGAAAGAAAGTTGTTTTACACACCTTAAGTCGAAGAGGATATGCTCGAACAATCGATGATATGGTAATAATTAAGTTTTATACTGTCTGTATTTTTGCTTCCATTATTGTAGTCTCTATTTTATAATCTCTATTGTTGTATTGTGTAGGAAAAAGAAAATGAGGATGTTAAAATATCTAGAATCGATGCTTTTCGGAGAGCCCATACCAAGAAGAATGGTGAACCTGTAAACCCAACGGCATATGATATTTTTGTGAGTATTAGTCATTTAATTTTTGTGAATTTGTACTAATTTTCAATAATGCATACATTAGTTATACTAATTTATATGCAGGGTTCATTGAATGAGATTCTCCTTGAAGACCCAAAATCTAGAACTACAGACAACGCTGATGAGGATGCCTTGACAAATTTGTTTGGTAACCCAAAATCTGGTCGTTTAATCGGACACGGAAGAGGCGTAACAAGGTCAAAGTAACTGTTGTTAATATGTGTAATAGAAAGATCTCCAAGTTAGAAGAAGAGCAACAGAATATGAAGCTCAAAATGACTGAAATTATGAATCTACTTAAAGAACACTTGGTGGTAATTCTATCTTGCACTTATAAACCTTATCTTGGTTTTATATTTAGGTTGGTGGTAAAGTGATACCAAGCGAAGGACAGTCTCGCAATGTAGCGCAGTCAAACAATATTCAGCCCCCTAAGGTAAATTATTAAAGTTGTTATTGTTTTAAATTTTCATTTTAGAAGAACAAATACAGAAACTAATATATTGTCTTTAAAATCAATTTGGTAGAGTATTGCACTAGAAAAAAGACATAACTTTACAGAAGGGTAGAATGCTTGCTACTTGCTTAACTGGGCAAATGTAATTGTTGCTGAAGGTCGTTGGGATACTAGTGATCCAAAGATAACTATACATGGAAAGCCTCTTGGACCAGACTTTATGCGAGTATGGGTTGATGTTGATATTGTACCAGAATCTTACTTATTTCGTCCTAATAACGCGATGCTTACAATACAAGAAGCAGTTGGTTCCACAGTTGCATGGCCTTCTAAAAAAGTTATTCCAAGAGGTACATTTTCATACTCAAAAAACAACCAATGCCTTATAATTTAGTGTTTGGTTTCTTTGTTTGCTTTGGTGTAGTTGTGAATTCATTATTTTGTATGTGGTGTCCTTTCTTGGATATAATTTCCATAGCATTTTTCTTGAAGTAATTTGTGATGCTAGATAATAATAATAAAATATTTCTTTGTTTATTTTGCAGATGTGACAAGCGAAGTAGAAAAGGATACTTAATTTTGAAGGCTTTGTGTTGGGCAGCTGTAGAACATTTTGTGTTGAAAGTAGTAACTTGTCACTATGTTGAATATTTAAGACTCCTTGAATACTTAAAGAAAATTTTGTTGTTGATGACCGTGTTGAATGTTTTAAACTAATTTGTGGATTGTTAATACAATGTTGAATGTTTTTACTTTTTGTTATTTGAAAATCATGTTCATTTGAGGATGCTAGTATATATTAGAAAGCTAATTTTAATTATAAAAAAAATTAAAATATAATAGAATAAATTAGTGTAATAAAAATGAAATATATAATGAGAATTTAAACTTATCTAAATATTAAAATAATATGAAAATTCTGTTATAATATCTAGTACAATAACACTTTTTATGCAAAGAATTGTGTTATGCAAACTTCATTATATAACACAAATAATGTGTTATACTAAAGTGTAGTATAACACAAATTTATAAGTATTGAAATGTGTTATATAATCGACTATAAATAACATAATTAAACACTTATCTATATATTAAAATAACACAGAAAATGTGTTATCGTTGACAGTATAATAACACATCTGTATAACAATGATAAAGTGTTATGTAAAGTACCCTGACCTACGATAACATAGTCGGTCTTAACACATCAAAAAGTGTTATGGTATGTTTTGATAACACATTTTCGGTGTTATTAAAAGCATTTTTTCTTGTAGTGGGGACATATAGGGTTTAGGAAGCTGGGACTCTAGAAGGACTTGGGAAAAGACAGAAGTCTCTCTCAGCTTCCCTCTCTATCTTTCACGGTTCTTTTGCTCCCCCTCATTATCCTTGGTAGCTGATGAATTTTGGGGAATTTAGGCTAAGGAAAGTTGAAGAAGTGGATTTGTAGTGCTTGGGGAGTAGCTCAAGAATTGAACTCATTCCAGAGGTAAGAAATCTAGCACTGAATTGCTTAAGTTTCTGTTGAATTCTGTTTGAGTTATAAGTTTGCATGTGAAATGGATTTTATGTTTAATTATGGGTGTTGGATGAGTTTATGGGATTGTTTATGGATTTGTTATGGAGCCTAGGTTGTGTGGAAGGGAAGTCTAGGCCTAGTTTTGGGTTTAACTAGTATTTGAGGTGAGAATTCATGGATTAGGTTCGGAGAAATATGCTGAATAAATGGTGATTTTCTGGGTTTGGAGGCTTGAGCCGCAACCCTATTCTTCAGGCACCACGGCCTGTGTGATGGAAGAGGCTGGAAGGCCTCTAATTTGCTAAGCGCGCCGCGGCTTAGGGTTTAGAGCACCGTGTCCTGTAAACCTCAGCAGAAAGGCATTTTTTTCTATGACTTGAGCGCACCGTGACCCTTAAGGGGCTGGGTCGTGACTCAAATGTGAAATGTAGATTGTTTGAAGGGTTTTAGCTTGAGAACTCAAATGTTAAGGCTCGGGAAGGATTTTACTACCCAGTTTGGCAGATTCCAAGGTTCCAGAGGCTAGAATTATATCTTGAAGTGATTTATTGATTTAGAACTTGATGGTTGGTTATTATCAATGTGTTGTGACTAGGTTTTCAATGAGGCTCGGGTTAGAGGACTGTGTTCGGGATTACTGTGCTTAGATAGCTCAGGACATAGGTAAGAAAACTGTTGTACCCGTAGAGCAGGGCGTGGCCCTATTGATTGAATTGCAGGGCATAGCCTTATTGTTTATGTTTAGTATATGTTTAAATATCTGTTGATATTATGCTATGTGATGCATATTTGTGAGTAAATGGCGAAGGATAGAAACGGCAAAGGCTAGGAACGGCGATGGCTGAGAATAGCAGGAAAGCGAGTACGGCAAGGGGCCAGGATCGGCGTTGAGCACGCGGAGTGCAGGTCGTTAGGGCGAGACCCTCCTAGGAAGCTGGAGTCATCCTCTCGGTGAAGATTGCGAACCCAGGTCCTGGTAAGGCGCCTGGGGCGACGTTGGTTGCTATGTGTTTAGCATGTTTATATATTGTGGATTGCTATGCATATGATATATGTTTTGTGTTGAGTTTTCTTGCTGGGCTTCGACTCACGGGTGCTCTATGGTGCAGGTAAGGGCAAAGGAAAGGTCGACCAACCATGAGTACGAAGAGCGTGGAGCGACGGGTACATGTTCGGCCTACCTGGCTGTCACAACTAGGGTTTTTTTGGGAAGAAGTAATGTATTGGTAGATTTGTTGCCTAAGTCGACATTAAATGTATTTTGAGATGTAAAGTATTTTATAAACATTATTTTGGGATCCCAAATGTATAACACTTTATGTTTTCAATGAATGACCACATTTTTTTATTAAATGCCTTTAAACGACTTTTATTGCAGCTTAGGTACACTTTTAACCTAAAACCTTGATTAGCGAGCTAATGGCACATTTTTAACTCACTTAGTAACGATTCTAAGGAAGTAGGGCGTTACAACCCACGTCCTGAGGAAAATGTAGGGAAAGCTAGACTCGCGAACTTAAGTTTGCATGTTTGTTGGCTATCCTAAAGGTACTTGGGGTTGACTTTTCTATAGTCATTCATAAAAGAAAGTGTTTACTTCTATGAATGCTACTTTTATAGAAAATGACTATGTCCAAAACTTTATTCCACGCAACAAAGTAGTTTTAGAGGAGATGGTTGAAGAATTGACTCCAACCAATGTTCCATCGTCATCAATACAAGTTCATGATGAAATTCCCACTCTTCATGCCCAACCAACGCAAGTCAATTTAAATGAAGAAAGTACCACTGTTCCTGAGTAAACAGTCACGGAGCCTCGTCGTAGTGGGAGGGTTTCTAGGAACACAATTCCCTATGGTTTGGATGGTGAAACCAATATGGTTGTAGGTGACACTAGTGATGATGATTCGTTGTCTTTTAAACAGGAAATGGATAGCCCTGAAAAAGAACTATGGCTCGAATCTGTGAAACAGGAAATGGATTCCTTGTACTCAAATTCCGTCTGGGATCTTGTGGAAACACCTAGTGACTTTAGGGTCATTGGGTGCAAGTGGATCTACAAGAAGAAACGAGGTCTTGATAGAAATATCGAAACTTGTAAAGCTTGATTAGTGGCAAAGGGTTACACCCAAAGAGAAGGTGTGGACTATGAGAAAACTTTTACTCCGGTAGCCATGATCAAGTCCATTCGCATCCTCCTATCCATAGCAGCTACTCTCGACTATGAGATCTGGAAAATGAACGTCAAGACAACTTTTCTTAATGGAAAACTTGACGAAGTCATATATATGGATCAACCAGAAGGATTTAAAGTAGCTGGACAAGAAGGAAAAGTTTGCAAGTTTAATAGTTCAGTCTATGGACTTAATCATGCTTCTTGATGCTAGAATCTTAGGTTTGATGAAATAATCAAAACCTATGGCTTCGAACAAAATATTGATGAGCCTTGTGTTTACCAACTAAAGGCAAATCAAATAGTGGTATTCCTGGTTCTTTATGTAGATGATATCTGACTCATTGGAAACAATGTTAAGAAATTGTCAGATGTTAAGAACTGGCTGAGCACTCAATTCTAGATGAAGGATTTGGGTGAAGCAAGTTATGTTCTATGTATCCAGATCATCAGGGATAGAAAGAAGAGACTCTTAGCTCTATCTCAAGCAGCTTACATTGATAAAGTGCTTGAACGTTTCTCAATGACAAATTCCAAGAAAGGACGTCTACCGTCTCGCCATGGAATTCATCTTTCAAAGAAGCAGTCTCCCTAGACTCCTGATGAGGAAGATGCAATGAGAAAAGTTCCTTACGTATTGGTAGTTGGAAGTTTGATGTATGCTATGTTGTGTACTAAACAAGATATCTGCTATGCAGTGGGAGTAGTGAGTAGGTATCAGTCAAACCTAGGACTGGAACATTGGATAGCAGTTAAGCATATCCTGAAGTATTTAAGGCGAAATAGGAATTATATGTTAGTCTACAAGGGTGGTGTTCTAAACCCTATAGGCTACACCGATTCAGATTTTCAGATTGATGTCAATGACAGGAAGTCTACTTCTTGAATGGTGTTTACTCTTGGGGTGGAGCTGTGTTATGGAGAAGGGTAAAGCAGTCTGCGATCTCATATTGCACCATGGAGGCTTAGTACATAGCTGCGTAAGAAGCGGCTAATGAAATAGTCTGGTTAAAGAAGTTCTTTTTAGATCTTGGTGTTATTCCAGAAATGGATAAACCGCATATGTTGTTTTGTGACAATACAGGAGCGATAGCCAACTCGAAAGAACCTTGTAGTCACAAGAGGAGTAAGCATATAGAAAGAAAGTATCACATAATTTGAGAATATGTGTCCAGGGGAGATGTGAAGGTTATGAAGATTGCATCTGAAGACAATCTTGCAGATCCGTTTACAAAGACACAACCAAAATCTACATTTGATAAGCATATCAAAGAAATGGGATTAGTAGAATTAAGGCATTAGTTTCAATTCGTGCAAGTGGGAGTTTGTTTGGGTTTTTTTCCCTAATTAAAACCCAATTTCTTTGTAATCTCATTGTATTATCAATAAAAGAAAATAAATCATTTTTTGACTTGGTCAATCACTTTGCTCATGTAACGACCCAAAATTACTAATAAGGCTTAATGGCCTTGATTAGTGTGCCGGGAGGGCATATTTGGTTTATGTGTGATTTAAATGATTTAATGCATGATTATGTGATAAGCATGCTTATATGATTATATGGGTATATGAGATGCATGATTATGAGTATTAGTATGCATGTAGGCCCTGTTTAACTTTTAGGGGCATATTTGTAATTTTGGCCTGTTGAGGGCATAAATGTGATTATTTGCGATAAATTTTTGAGACCACATTATTATGTGGATATATCTACAGTATATGGTTTGAGACGGTCCTAGTGAGCAGTTTGGCGAAATAGTCACGACAAGGATTATACCCGGCTCGGGGGAGCCTGAGGGTATTTTTGGGAATTTATGATATATATTGGAGATTATTAGTCATTGGGTAATAATTGGTGATTAATTTGAGGATGGGATTGAGTGGTAAATATTAGGAACACTTGGGGAGTTAGTGGGAATTGGGAGCAAATTGACTAAAATGCCATTTAGATACCTTGGAATAATTGAGATGGTTGGAGGGGTAATTTAGTCATTAGGCCACTTAAAGATAAACTCAGAAAAGAAAACTCACTTAAGTCTAGGTAGAAGCAAGTAGAATTTTTCATCCTATTCTCTCTCTATACTCTCACGATTTCCCTCTTCTCTCTCCCTTGGGTTTGAGCTAAAAATCTTTGAGGATATAAAAGAAATTGAAGGGGTGGAGGGCTGGAATTATTGAGGAGGCTTGAAGGTTTAAAGTCGGGATCATTCTAAGTTACTACTAGGGGAAATTTGGCTGCGAAAAGAGGTAAATATTCTGATTAAATTCTTTGTTTGCTTAGTTTAAGTATGAGGATTAAGATATGCATGAATGTGGTGATAGAGTGAGTATTGGGTAGGAATTTCAGTGGGTTTTTTCTTGATTACTATGTCTGAATTGAGGTATAGTTTATGTGTTAGTTATTGAGAGTGATAGATAAAAGAAATAGGTGAATATGGGTCTTAATTCGTATCTTGTTTGGTGTTGAATTGATTGGATAGATGGGGGAAAATTCTGGGCTTGCGTGAGTGTTCATGGCTGGAAGAAGAAGGAGGAAAACCCAGGTTTTCCCTGGGTTCATAGGGCACGCCGCGACCAAGCCTGGGGGTGCCGTGGCACGTGAGGCCCTTCTGGCCTAGCCTGCTCCCTGACTTGGGGGTGCGCCGCGAATTGCTTGGCAAAGTCGCAACCCACCTCCCCTTTGGTGTGAGAGCTTGCTCTCTGACTTGGGGCAAGTCGCGACCTTCTGAGCCAAGTCGCGACCCTCCTGGGAGTTTTAAGCTTAGAAGAGTTCTTAGTGTTGTTAGGGCTTGGGGGTTCGAACCTAGGGGCTCGGGACAATTTCTACTACCCGGTTTAGTAGAAATTGAGGTCCTAGAAGCTAGTTTTGCTACCTAAGTATTTTATTTATGGTTGGAACTTGATAGATATTGATAATTCTTGTGACTAGGTTTGTCGCCAAGGCTCGAGGCTAGGGATCGTGCTCTGAACCAATTCCCCTTCTCCGCTCACAATCAATGGTAAGAAACCTGCACCCGATTGTGTGATTATGTTGGTATTAAGAGTTCCCTATACTTGTATGCAATGTTGTATTATCGTATTATGCCATGTGAGCATGAAATTAAACGACCTAAGAGTGCCAGAATTAATATTGGCGCACAAGGATGCGACTCGGCCATTGGTAGCTAAGGTTAATTATATAATTACTGAGCTCAGCCTAAGCAAGGCGGAGTTAGTGGGATAAACAGAGGGTGCAGATTAAGAGCGTCGACCCTAGATATTGTGTGATATGTTTACTATTATTAATCCGATGATTAAGGCATGTTTATTGCCTCGATGATTGATTATTGGTTTGCAGGTTGATATCACTGATTATGTGAACAATGTGGTCTGCTGAGTATCAGATTGATGATTTGTGAATTATTTGACTATTGATTATTGATTATGCTCTGTAATATGGTTTTCTTGCCGGGCCTTGGCTCACGGGTGCTACGTGGTGCAGGTAAAGGCAAGGGTAAGCTGGACCAACCCTGAATTGGAGAGCTTTGGGGGTGGAATGTACATAGTCGGCTACTCGGCCGCCACGACCGAGGGATGTGACAGGGACAAGAGAACCTAAAATGCGGATTCTACCATTAAAGTGGCTTGTGGTTGTATACAACCTTTGAAATTTTGTAAACTGTTCTTTAACCCTGTATACTTTTGGGATCCCATGTAACAAACACTTATTTAAATGAAAAATTATCTTTTATGACCAAAATATTTTAACCCTAGTTCAATAATGGTTTAGTGATACATTTTCAACTAAATGACTTGATTATGGTTGTAACAATGGATAATTAATAACATATCTAAATTGCTTATCGAGCGTTCTATGAATTCAAGAGTGCAATTCTGAGTCTTTAGTGGAGTCATGAGAAATTAATAAGTTAGTAAATTTATTTGTTAGATTTAAGATAATTTATTGGAGCTTGATATGATAGGCCCATGGTCCCCACCGTTCCTTGGATAAAATCATCTATATAAAATCAACATAAGTCCTTTTTTAAGTCTCATTATTCTTTTATCTTCTTCTCTCTCTATCTACCTCATGTGTTGAGAATCGCCCACCCTAGTCCAGGTGATTCTAAGGATACTTTGGAAGGCTGTGAAGAAAATTGAAGAACGGTTCAGTTTCTTGGTAACACTTTGTACTAGAAAAGATACAAGGGTTAGAAAAACTGAAGGAAAGACTCATTCATTCTGCTACACAATAATGTAAGAGTTCTTATCATTATCTCTATATGAATTCAATTTTAGAAACATGAACGGTTCAGTTTCTTGGTAACACTTTGCACTAGAAAAGATACAAGGGTTAGAAAAACTGAAGGAAAGACTCATTCATTCTGCTGCACAATAATGTAAGTGTTCTTATCATTATCTCTGTATGAATTCAATTTTAGAAACATGTTCTAGGTTATCTCATATAAATTTGTTTAATATAAGATTTACATGAAAATAAACAAGATCCTGTATAAGTTTTTCCCGATAGGGTAAATATTTGGTAGTTAGTTGGGCATGACGAGATTAATTGGGAATTTGTAGGTGTTGACTGATGATTTAGCCAACGACACAGAGTCACCAAAATGATAAAGATTTATAAGCTAAATGCAAGAACTAAACAACACAAAGATTTATAGTCGTTCGGCCCCAGATATTGGTAATGACCTACGTCCACTTAGTGTTTTTATTGATACACTGTGAAACTTGCGATCAGCAAACTAGGCTTCACTGAGTTTCACAAGCTCCAAAAAAGGATACAAAAGTTGTGTATAAAAAACAATAATTCTCTTTGAATACCAATTATTTCCTTCTTTAAATGAGTCCCATGAATCCTATTTATAGGTTCAAGGATGCACATATGGGCCGATGGGCCGTGTTTAAACTTTATTACAAACGCATTTTAATAATAACAAAAATCATAATCTTTACACATAAATCGGGTCAAATATCTTTAAAATATCTGACTTATAACTATATTTGAACGCTGGCTTCATACTACGATCAGACTTGGTCACATATGTCAGTATATCTTGTGTTGTACTTTTCAACATCTTTCTTGAATCCATCGAGCAGCTTATACTCTGATCGTTAGTCGACCAGACTATCATCACTAAATAGTCACGTGCTACCCACGTGCACACCGATTGTGCAACGTCAACAAGTATTTTTTAGGGTAAACATTTGCCCCCCAAGTTTGTTTTAATGCGATCAGCATTTAATAAACTTACTCGACCATCAATCCTTCTGACCTGTCACATCTGTCAGTACTTACTTTTTCGAAAAGGCAAGTAACCATGACCTTTACAGTTTCCCAGAAATGTTTTGACGGTTATTGTGGTTCCCCATGCATCGAAACCCTACTCCCATTCATTACCTCTATTACTGCTCCGAGTAGTATAAATATAACCCCCTTCACCTTTTTCATTCTTTTACTCGAACCTTCTCTCTCTTCAAGAACTCAGAAAAACCTTCAAGAAAACCTAGAAGAAAACCTAGAGACTTTAGTGCAATTCGAGACGTCTTCAAGCAACTCTATACCAAAATTGCATGATTTCTCCTACAATACGTACTCCAAGTAAGTTTTCGAATCCATCCATTTATTTTTGTAGAAATTTTCGTGTATTCTGGTCTTGATTCACGAGTTTCCGTAAATGTGTTTCTACTGTTCTTGAGAAATTTCTTAGGTAACCAGGTTTAGGCAAACATAATAGTAAATTCAATATAAAAGGAAAGACTTGAAGTGCTTACTTGGAGATGAGCGGAAATATTCGCGAATAGAAAGGGGACCTTTCACAAAGAAAAAGTCCTGCTTCCATGAACCCGGGTTAGAAACAAAACCTTCTATCAATGAGACCTACGAGTTAGCATTCTGTAAAATGTAGAAGCCCTTCGATTTAGGAGTGGGCATAATATTGTACATGAAATGCACCACCTGGGCCATGGGAGCGCAACCGTTAAGCTCCATGAACGCCATATACAGGCAGCTCAAGGTCAACTAGCTGTTGGGTGCCAGCTGTAACGCCCTAATCTCCAGGGACCGCTACGGTGTGCATTTTAAACAGTGTTGAACTCGCTAATCGAGTCATTTGGCCATAATCGTGTCACTAAGTATGATTAGCAATTTAGGATTAAAAACATTTGGTTAAGATATAACATTTCATTAAAACATTTACTGTATACATTGGGATCCCAAAAATATAATATAAACGGCTAATAGATTTGATCCCGAGCCTTAGGAATTGAAACCCCGAGCAAAAAACCCTCAAAAGTTCCCAAAATATGCATCAGGATAAGCAGGGTAGCGCTACAGCCCTGCCCCCTTAGCGCCCCAGCACTACAACCAGAACTAGTTTGCCCTGGCTAGCGCTGTAGCGCCCTCTCTTGGGCGCTATAGCACTAGAACCAGGCTAAACCAGCCCTGGTTCTTCTTCCTTCGAGTTTTCCATTTCCAACCTTCAAAGCATGCTTCCAAACTCCATCAAAACCCCCAAATGAACCCAAATATCTTCTCCACATGTCCTAGGCATCATAACCTAACTAATCTTTGCCAAAAATCCCATTGAATTCTCAACTATCAAATCAAAATCCCAACTGAAACTCAATAAGAAAAATAGTGCAAGAACCAGAGTTTTAATGGCTAGAAACTCACTCAATCTCAGTATCACACCCTCTTCCATGGTGGAACATAACCCTAGACCATCAAGGTTCAACTCCCTAGCTTGGTTCCTCAAATGGAGCTTCAAAATTCAAAGAGAAAAAAGGAGAAGAAGATGATCGGGAGAGGATGAAATGATGCTCTGTTTTCTACTACCTTCTACAGCTTCTTAAGGTTTATATCTATCCTTAGGTGAAAAGACTAAAATGCCCCCAAGCCTATTTAAAGCCCTTAACAGCCACCAAGGGCAAAATCATCCTTTCCCGCCTATCTCGTTAATCATAATTAACACCCTCCAACACCCATTACTCCAATTATTCTCAAATGCTAATAAATTAAATCCCATTAACATTTAATTCCCTGTAATGAACTAATCATCAAATTAGCCCGAGACTCACCCAGAGCCCCGAAATTAACCCCGTTTTTACCAAACTGATAACTTGCATTCAAAGATCGTCTCATGCCAAATGGCTTGAACAAATCCATATTATGATGTGGTCTCACTCACAATTCACCAACATTTATGAAAATACACAATTACACCCTCAACAGGCCAAATTACCAAAATGCTCTTATAATGAAATGTAGACCCACATGCATGCATTTGTCATCGTATTATAATATAATTCACATAATCATGCATATAATAATTTAATGGCATAATAAATCAATTATGGCCCTCTCGACCTCCTAATCAAGCTCCTAAACCTTATTAGGAAATTTTGTTTATTACAACTATCCCCTCCTTACAGAAATTTCGTCCTCGAAATTTACACTACAACAAAAAAGGCCATTTGCAGCAGGAACCATCTTGTCTTCCCTTTTTCACTCTGGCTTGAGCTGGGGTCACTGCCTCTTTTGGTGACCTTCCTGACCACAGTTGAAGCATCCCATGGTGTTTGCACAGAACTCACCAGGATGAATCTTTTGGCACTTAGCACATTGCGGGTATTCTACATAACCCGGCCTATTAACTCCATTGTTCATCCATGCCCATTTATCATTGTCGGACTGCTTGTTGTCAGGATTCTTTCTTTTCTGACCATTATTGTTTCTGGATTGATTGTTATTGTTGTTGTGGTTGTTTCGACCATTCTGAGGTTGACTTGGCTGCTTAGGCTCAAGCTTACTGACCTCCTCTTTACTAACGTTTGCCTGAAGCCTTTCTACTTCTATTGTCATTTCTAGAACATCGGCATAGGTAGTATTTCCCAGGTTTGCTAACTTAACAACTAGGCCAATCTTTGGTTGAAGTCCTCTAATGAACTTGGTCACCCTCAGAAAGTCAGTTGGAACCATTTCTGGAGCAAACTTGGCTAATCGGTCAAACTACCGAGCATACTCTGCTACTGATAAATGCCCTTGCTTCAGACCAACGAACTCCTCAACCCTTGAAGTGATGACTGCCAAATTGTAGTACTCTTTGTGGAACAGCTCCACAAATCTGGTCCAAGTCATGGTGGTGACATCGTGAGTCTGCTGAACTAAGTCCCACCATATTCTAGCATCTTTCTTTAGTAGAGACAAAACGCAGGATATGCGGTCCGCGTTGTCGAGATTCATGTGGGCTGGGATCGGCTCCACATTTCTGAGCTATTCTTCCGCCTCGAAGGGGTCTGTTGTCCCTTCAATGTTTGGAGTGTGTTGCTTACGAAACCGCTCATAAATTGACTCCATATGCTGAGCTGGGAATGGCGCATAGTTCGCCATTGGCCATCCCCCATATGGACCAACTTGTTGGGGTGCTGGAGCCATTTGCTGAGGATGTGGTTGCGGCAGAGGCTGAGTCTGAGGCTGAGCCTGTTGTCGCTGTTGCTACAGTAATTCCTCAACTTATTGTCGTAGTCTGGCAATTTCCACAGTGTTGTCAACCGGCGGCGGTGGCGCATTGCGGTTGGCAGGAGCATGCACTCCCCTTCTACGAACTGGAGGGGCTACATTGCTCTCAGGATCAGCGTTGGAGGCATTGGCATTGGTGGGAGCAGAACTTCTGAGCGACATCCTCAGCGGAGTTCTAACAATTGAGAAAAACATGTTAGAACTTACCCTAATAGGCTCTAAGGCAAAAAATTAATCTAAGCAAACATAACTTGGACCTATTAATTATGATTTCTTATGAAAAATTAAGTAAGCCTTCTTTTATCATTAGAGTGTGTTTCTATACTTAGAAAAAAAAAACCATCTTTATAATTTACTAAGTCTGTTTCTCATCATCCTATATGACTAAATTCTCAAGTTCGAAACTCGTCGTTGTCCAAAGTTAACCATATTGAGAGAGGGATGGGATCAGTAAAATCGTTCCCACTACTATGGCCCCCTAACTCTCAATATGGAACTAGGTCCATTGACTTGTATCCACCCTCACCGAACTTGGTCATTATTTATTATGATTGCAAAAGAAAATCAAACTCATACATGTCATCAAAATAACATTGATATTTATTTGGAAAAATAGTTTTCACTAAGTACAATCATAAAAGAAAACAAATAATAAATACAATAAATAAAGAAACTAATTTATTCTAAAAATCGAGATCTTCTACATCTGATCCTTCATCTAACATATCATCATCCATCTCTTAGTAGTCATCATTATCTTGAGCCTCAAAATGCCCTCGAGGAAGATTCGTAAAGATTCTATGTTTTTGCTCATTTGTGAATTGGAACTCCATCTTAGAGGTGAACCTAAGTATGAGAAAATAATATCTCATAGCTACCGCTAATTCATCTTCATCATCTATCGTCTCCCATGTGTCGTCTAAGGCTGCAATTACAGTAGGATAATCTTTAAATAGTCTAATCACTAAAATATATTGCTCTGTAGGTTTCATCATGATTTGCTTAGTTTCTTGGAGGTGACCTATCTCCCTGTGGAATAAGAGTAATCTTCGAGTGATTCTTTCTAGCACTCCTAAAGTATTTCTTGGTCTCTAATTCTTTTCAAGGCCTTAATGGCTCGGATATCCTCATAAGTTATTGCTCCATTCATTCTTAACTGAAAACATAAGGCTAAAATGTTAGCTAAACACATAAACATAATAACTATCACATAAAAACTTACATTGTCGGTTAGATTTGGAGCTTAAGCGTGTGTATCAAGGAGAACTTCATGCGAATGAACCATTGCTCTGATACCAACTGTAATGACCCAACTAATTCTAAGACCTTGGACAATTAAAAACTACTAGACTTAGCTACTATTTTTTTGAAAACATACATAAGAAATAATCACAACTTTATTGAAAACTCCAAAGTAAATATTGAAATACATAAATGCGGGGTATGGGATCCTATTGTTTTAAAATAAAACATAACTTTAAACCAAAGGAAATTGTTTACAAAGCTAAATGCGGAAAATAAATAAAAACATAATTTAAAGAGACTAAATAAAATAACGTCGTCCTCGAATCGATCACGCAGTCCATCGAATCCCTTCATCCTTAATACACAAACCAAGCTGCTAAGAATCCTTCCGCCACCATAACTATTTTCCAGCATACATAAAAATAAAGGAATGAGCCTAATGCCCAACAAGAAAAATCTACTAGCACATATAGCATAAAACATAAACATAAGGCTAAAATACATATGACTATAAAACATGCATTATAATGGCCATCATACTTCTTGGGGCTTGATAGCTAAGCAATCATATGGCCATAAATTTGCGGGGCTTTGTTATCTAAACAAGTCATATAAATTTATGGGGCTCGTTATCTAAATAATCATATGCCCAAGGAATATTTTATTAGGACTTGTTATCTAAACTAGTTATATATTTAATATCTAAACAAATTATGTGATTGTTATCTAAACAATTTATATCATAGCACATATCAAAACATAAAAGCATACAGAATCTATCCTATATTCCTTACCAACACCAGGATTTTTGAGAACAAGGACGGGATTTGGAACACTTCTAAAACCAACAATAAGAATGTGAGTATTTCTAAAGAAAGAGATGATAAATAAATGAACTAAACCACCAAGGAGAAACTTACTGAAAAGAAACCTTAAGTTCAAAGAACTTAAATACCTAACCAAGAATGGAAACAACGAGTTAGGATTTTAGCAAAGAAAACTAAAGGAAACTAAGGAACCATACAAAAAAGAACTTAAGATTAGGAATACCTTTGAATGTACTAGAATTGAACTACACCTTGATATTGAAAACACACTATTTATCTCACTTCCCAAGTGTTTATCATTCTATTGTAACCCTAGCACCTTGAAGGCTCTGAACACAGCTTGAAGAATGAGAAAAATGGTTGGGTACTAGGTCCTATTTATAGAGTTCAAGGAGTGAACTATTTCCTTTTAGCTTGAATAAAAATAATGAGTATTAATTGAAAAATATTTGAATATTCGTTCAACATGTGCTGAAGACTCGGTCAAAATGTTCAGAGGCTAGTCAAGAGGTTAGGGAATAAATCAAGCTTGGTTTCAACAACGTTTTAAATTATGGCCCTAGGGCCGATATATCACCCATCATAGGCGATATATCGCCTAGCCCTATGTCCTAAGTGCTCATCATTCTTGTTTGTGCGAAGTTGACGTGCTTTTCGTATTCCCCGTGTGGCGATACATTGACTCCTATGCTGCGATATATCGGTATACGTGAATATATTAAACACGTAATTGCACTTTTTCAGCATAATTTAAATTGATTAATCAGGTTTGACTGAGTAATACGAGATTCCAGCAAGTTCTGGAAGGGTCTAGAGCTTTTAGAAACTTCTATTTTTTGAATTATCCAATTAAAATACTTAAATCCTTAAATAAATAAGATTGTGAAAAATGTTATGCTCTTAATGGTCTTGGAAGATTCTAGAGCTTTCTTGAACTTTCTTTTATTTAAACTATAATTAAATCCTTAAATAAACATACACACGACAAGTGTCATGATATTATTAAATCTATCTAAACCTTATAGTATAATAAATGACATATTTATAATCAGCTATATTAATCAAACCTTATTTGATAATTAATATTCTTAAACTATAGGTTAAACTTATAAAATCTATAAGTGTTGCTACGGGTGTTCAACTAAGTCCTGGCTTGAACCAAAATCCATAGTAACTATCATACTATAACTACTACTAGCTACTACTACTACTACTACTACTACTATCTAACTAGCTAAGTAAAATTTTGGGACTCTACACATTTCCCAAATTTAAAATGTGCATTTATACAACACATGGTATACACAAAAATATCCAACAAATCAACCAAACATGCACAATTCTCAAATAACTAAATCTTAAAAAAAATTGGACAGCATTTCCCATATTTCTATCATATTTCCCAAAATGTAAATAAACCTATATTCATCACATAAACACAGCAAACCAATTAATCAATCAAACATGCCTAATTACAGCCTTATATCACCGCAGCACACAGTCCCAGAACCTATCTCCACTATTTTATAATTCGTACATTCCACTAAGTTCAATGTCTTAATTATACATTAAGGTTTAAAATATTACCTCTAATATAAAATCCTCCAAAGCTTGATCTCACCAACAAAGTTGTCAACAAAATACCTACTCAAATATAACAATAAACAAAAAAGTAATAAAAAAGTTGACAAAATATAAAGAAAAATATATTAAAGCTATATTGTAACTAAATAAACAATAAAGTGCTTAAAGAACACAAATAATTTGTTATATGTACTCATTTATATACTTAAACCCGAAATAAAATATTTTAAAAAAATAATAACAAATCACATAAAGAAAAACCGACTATAAATATCCGAACTAAATCAATAATAAAATATAACTTAAAAAAAATAAACAATTTTAATATATACATATTTAACCAATTAAACCCAAAATTTAAAACTAAATTTAAAAAGTTAACAAAATATAAACAAAAATTTACTAATAATAATCAAACTAAACAATTAATAAAATGAAACTTATACAAAAAATATATATATATACTCATTTACATAAGTAATCAAAATTAAATTAAATTTTAAAAAAAAGTTAATAAAAAAAAGAAATTATAATAAAAAAATTCTAAAAAAATAAAATATTAAAATCCAAAGTATAAGCCTAAAACAATTACATAATCATTAATATAAAACTATCCAAAAATTAAAAAATCTAAAATATAGTCAATCTATAAAAAAAATCACAAAAATTAAATTTAAATCATAAAAATTAATAAAATTGCACTTACTTGTGGTAATTGAGCAATGTGGGTTCTTGAAATAGAAAACCCCAAAAAACCAAGAAAGTTTATGGGTTTTCAAACAATAACCTTCAAAAATACAATATCTATACAAAAAATTCAAAAAAAAACTATATATAAGTTTCATAAACATATATAAATCATTATTTTTACATTAAAATTGAATTTTTTTTTGATAAAAACGTACCAAAATGAGCAAAAGTCGAAGGTGGCGTTGCTAGTATCTTCAGTCTTTCGTTTCTGAAATTTTAGGTATAATGGGGTCTGTTGGGGATGAAGTGGTGTTTATTTACATAATGGGCCATTTGCGTCAGTGGCCGCCCCATTAAACACCGTCAGTGTACGTTATGATGCAATTTCCCCCTCATTTGTGGCAGTGCCCAACTGTCACAAATGATAATTCTTGGTCAACAGTGTCAGTCAACTACGTTGACTGACGCGTTTGACTGACACAATTGCCCTTTTTTGTAGTAGTGTTATTTGAACCGCTCAGAATATAAACTCCGCATATCTGATTCTAGTTCCCAAGTCGTTCCCTCGACCTCATTGTTTTTGTGTCATACCTTTGCTTCTTAGAACCTTGTTCTTTTTGTTAAGATCTGAACTGGCTATTCCTCATAGGATAACTTAGCTTCAATCTCCAGATTCTCATAACTCAACATATGAGTCTCTTCGAACCCATGTCCTCAACATGGAAATATGAAATACACTGTATTCAGCTGACAGTTCCAAAGATAAGGCCAATCCAATGTCAACCTGACCGGTCCTATCCAGGATGCAAACAATCATAATAATCTAGGGCTCAACTTTCCTTTATCTCCTCACCCCTTTCCATGGTGATACTTTAAGGAAGATAAAATCTTCTACTTGGAACTCTATGTTCCTGCATCTCAAATCAACATAACTTTTCCATTTACTCTGAGAAGTGAGCATCCAAGCTCTAACCTTTTAATAATCTCAATGATCCCTTGAACTACCTCAGGATCCAGATATAACATCTCACCCATCTCATTCCAATGAATGGGTGATATACATTCCTTACTATACAACATTTCATAAAGTGCCTCTCAAATACTGGATAACTCGCTCTCTGATTTACCAATCAGTCTAAGGATAATCAACTGTACTAAATTCCAACTATATACTCATCTCCTTCCTTAACCCTCCCAAAACCTAGAAGTAAAAACAAAGTCCTCATCTGATAAGACAGACCTTGAATTCCATGAAGGTGTACTATCTCTCTCACAGAAAGGTCTGAATATTGATCAGCTGTGCTATTGTCCTCCCCGATAGAAGTGAACTCACTTTAGATACTGGTCCATAAAGACCCAATCCAATCACGCTAGCCCACTATCCCAGGCAACCCTGCCGCGAAACCCATCGCGATGTTTCCTTATTTCCATTGTAGAATATTCAAAGGCTACATTAGCCTTACTGGTTCCTGATACTCTATCTTGACCTGTTAACAGGTTAAGAACTTTGCCACGTATTATGTTACGTCCTTCTCCATTCCAGGCCATCAATATAAAGCTTTCAAACTCTGGTACCTTTTCTTGACGCCTGGATGAAAATAATAAGAGAGTAATACGAAATTCATCTAGAATCTCCCATTTAATCCCAGTGTCCATCGGGTCTCAAGTCTGATTCTTATATCACAATAACGTCATACATGATACTGCATAATCCTTAGCTAATCCAGCTAAGACTTTCCACTCAATCTTCCTATCTGTGTTTCACTTAATTTTTTTCTTTTTGATCTTCTCTACAAGAGTAAACTCAAGTATACAGCTGGCCACCTGGCCCACCAAAAACTCTACTCTAGTCCTGGTCATATCCTTTAACCAACATGATGCGTAGGCAATCACTTTTCCCTATCACTGAGGTGTCATAACAACCTACTAACTAGTTTTGATCTGTAAGAAGACTCAGAACTCTTCCACAAAGCACATATAATATCTTGCCCGTCCAAGGAAACTCCTGCCTCTAAGGCATTCCTTGTCCTTGGCAATTCTCCAAATGAGAGTATACCACAATACCATCACCCCAAACGATCACAAATCCAATTCAGATAATTCTTGAATACTCTGTTCATCAAATTCATAGAAACAACTTGGCATTAACAAAATTCTCAGAACATCACCGATCACTCCTAGTGCTCTTATCTAATATAACAGTAGTCTTATGCATATCCTTTTCCCTGATCTTCAACTAGTGCAAACCAGATCAAAGATCCACCTTGGAGAATACCATATTACTCAATAACTGAGCCTTAAGTTCTTACAACTCTACTGAAGTTGTTCAATACAGTGCCCTAGACCTGATTCCATTCATGGCACCAATCCAATCACTATTCTATCTCTTTATGTAAATGTAACCTGGAAAATCACCTAGAAATACATCTAGAACTCACAGACTAATCCAGTTTGTCCTAATCTCACTGGCACAACCTAAGTGTTATCCACCACACTAGCTAGGAGTTCTATGCATCCCTCTGCAATAGATCTCTAGCTCTAAATACATATGTCATCAGCATACAAAAGCCATGCACAGTGCCAACTATCACAAGGGTTTCCCACTCTCAAACCCAAGAGTTACTATCCCTTCCTTGCAATTTAGCATTACCTCACACTTGGTTAACCAATTCACATCCAGGATCATACTAAAGTCAGTCATAATCAACCCTATCGAAGCTATTGAAGAGTCATTTCCACCATAATCTACTTCATCTCTTAAAATCACCAATAGAGTATCCTTTCCACCATATTCTCATCCTTCCTTCGCCTTGGGCAATCTTTCTTGAAATGCCCAACCATGTCACATAAGAAACATGCCTTTGCTCGGCTTTCTCCTAGATGACGCCTCTTACACCGAGTGCATTCTCGGTAAGTCCTCCAGTTTTTTTTCTTAATCGCTCCAATAAATGGAGGTATCGCTACTTGACCTCCATGCTCTCCAGCACTCTGCTGCTCAATCTGATTTCCTATGCTCTCAACAGCAAGAGCCTTCCCTACCCCCTAAGCGTAGGTAGAGATTTCATGCACTGGGGCAACTCTAATGCCCTGAGCTATTATGGGATTCAATCCCTAGATAAACCTTTCATTCCGAGCTACATCTGTGGGTACCATATCAAAAGAAAACTTGGACAACCCATCAAATCTGTTAACATACTCGGTTACTGATGCATTACCCTGAACGAGGTTCAGAAACTCATTCATCTTAGCAGTCTTGGCTGCATCATAGTAATATCTTTCATTGAATAGTAGCCTAAATTCTTTCCAGTCAATCACAGTTGTGTCTCATGTCTGAGATACTACTTACCACCATGTTCGGGCATCATCCTGCAATACATATGTCACCCATATCACCCTATCATGTCCCACCAATCCCATACTGTCAAGAATGGAACAGATCATGCCCATCCATTGTTCATCTCTGAATGGATCTAGGCCTCCCTCAAAGACTGGAGGGTAATACTCCTGGAATCTTCCATAGACAAATTCCCATTTGTTCTCAACCCTAGGCTGAGCAAAACTGGTGCCACTCTTGGCATAGCAAAGGAAGAGGTGTTCCCCAATAAGTTCCGTTGTTGCTTCAAACACCTAATCTATTCCTCTTGCCTCTGCAATCTTAATTGCACATCTGTCAACACCTACTGGAAATTTTGAGGGACAAGTGAAGAACTCAAACCCTGGCTGTAATCCCCAGCCCCGGTATAACCACCACCAGGGTTCATTATCTGCCTTGGATACATACTTGCTGTTTAAATCTGTAATCAATAACTTGACTCATTAAACATGATGAGCATATCAAGAGCTTTCCCCACATAAACAATCATACCACACTACAATCGCAACCCACTGCAGTGTTAAAAACATGCCTATAACATTTGTACATCAATCATAATCCCTGCTCTTCCAACATACCTATCATGCCTCTAACTCCAGCATGCAAATATCACATTTATATATATTCATGGAGTAGGTAATCATATAATCACATTAATAGTCAAGAGCCAAGCTCTATCAGAATCTCATGCTCCCTAGTACAATGTGCAGGTAAAGCATTTACATTCTATTTAAGCAGTTAAGCATATAACTACAGAAATAGTTACCATTCCCTGAGTGAAGCTATCTTTGATAACGAGTGTACATGCCCAGCTTGTCTTCAGGAACCCTTAACCTTGGCTCACTCTGATACCAAGTTGTAACGCCCTAATCTCCAGGGACTGTTACTGTGTGCATTTTAAACAGTGTTGAACTTGCTAATCGAGTCATTTGGCCATAATCGTGTCACTAAGTATGGTTAGCAATTTAGGAATAAAAATTTTGGTTAAGATATAATGTTTCACTAAAACGTGTACTGTATACATTGGGATTCCAAAAATATAATTTAAAGGTTAATTACAACAAAATATTTACAACCAGACGACCTAAGCGGAAAAATAGGGTTTAACCCTAGTTCCTCTTTAAACCCTCGGCCGTGGCGGTCAAGCAGTCGCATATGTACACATCATCACCTAAGCTCTCCAACTCAAGGATGGTCCAGCTTTCTTTTGCCTTTACCTGCACCACATAGCATCCGTGAGCCGAAGCTCAGCAAGGAAACTCAATATTCTCATGAACAGTAATAACATGTTACAAAATCAAAACAGGCATGCCTAGCAATAATAGCCCTATTCATGCATGCAAATAAGTTCAGATGATGGTGGGGGATCCTGCCCTCCTGAATGGATGACTATTAAGTTAATCCTAATCAGATGAGTGATTAACACTTTGAGGTTTTGATAACCATTTGGGGCTTGTAGCCCTACTCAGATGAGTGATTTAACACTTTGAGGTTCTAATAACCATGCTTGGGTTTGTAGCACTAATCAGATGAGTGATTTAACACTTTGAGGTTCTGATAACCATGCTGGGGCTTGTAGACCTAATCAGATGAGTTATTTAAGACTTTGAGGTTCTAATAACCATGCTGGGGTGTGTAGCCCTAATTAGATAAGAGATTGATGAATAAGTCACTAACTTAAACCAGATGAGTGACTGATGAGTGAGTCACTAACGTGGGCTTAGCACCCATAGCCATGTGACGATGTAGTCACCTAGGCCTTTTGGCCCTGGCGCTAAGTGACTAGCAAATTAGCCTAGACAAGCGCTTAAAGTTTCCATCGAACTTGAGGTCGGTCCGGCATTAATGCTCATGATGAGTCATTCAATGCTTATGTTGATTAGATCTAATATTTTTGGCTTGCGTTAAACACGCTAAAACCATTATTGACTCTTAAGCCAATACCATATGATCAGTGCTCACTACTACAGTCAAGCTTGACTAATGAGTCACAGCTTCACAGTTAATACTGATACCATTGCCGATTTCTGACTCATGGGTCAGTGCCATACACAAGTAAGCAATGCAATTAGGCATATATCATATGTCAAATATCCAACTGTAGGTGTTTATAAAAAAAATAGCTATTAATGATGTGGCAAGAATTTTCGACACGTGGCTGAGATACTGCTCGCATATCGACCAGAGATATTTCCATATGAGAAGTTCAAGTTTTATATACGACCAGCCTGGTCGTATACTCCGTTTATTTATGAATAAATATGTACAGTTGTAATGATATCCAAGAATATCTCTTCATTATGACCTGAAGATTTGTTTATTAAGGGAAGATATTATTACTTAACTCATGTAACCCTTCTTGAGCCTATAAATACAGAAGAAATCGCTCAAGGAAGGGGATCTTTTTCTCTTTTTCCGAATTATATTACTATTATCCATCGTTTGTATTGTTTTCTTCTTCTAAGGTCTGTGAAACTCAGGAACCCTAGTTCTTTGATCACACCTTTTAAGCTCATTATTAATAATAGTATCAAGTGGACGTAGGTCAGTACCAATCACTGGGGCCGAACCACTATAATTCTTCGTGTTCTTTATTTCCCATTAGATTGTTTTCTCAGGCTCTGTATTATTTTTCTGTCGTTTTGTAGACTCCATGTCGTTGACCAAAATGAGGGTCAACATTCTGGTGCTTTCATTGAGAGTTGAGCTCAAGAAGATCTAATGGCAAAAACTACCAAGAAGACTGGACAGGCTACAGCTGCACCATCCCAGCCTCCTCCCCCAAATGTGGCTGAAGACGAACGTCATTTGGATTTTGATGAGGAGGAGTTGGATTTTGAGACCCTGAAGACAACACTGGGGGTGTTGCAAGATGAGTTAGCCAATCTGAGGGCCAATCAAGATAATGCTACCGAGATAATGGCGTCGCAGCAAAGGAAGATAGAGCGACAGCGCCAGGAGCTGAGCGAGCGGCAGGCAGAGATGGACCATTGGTAGAGGGATGCCATGGAAGCCCTTGAAGCAGCCATCCAGCTGGCTAGGAATCAGGCTGCGCCAGCCTCCCAGCCTGATCAACCCCCAAGCGGACCACCTCAAAGGGTCCCAATCCTAGTCCTCCGCTCCAGCCAATAAGCCCTCAGAGGCCGGAGCAGCCACCTATGCCTCAGGATGATATCCCACCTAGGGATCCTGAGATGCAACCTCCGTCTTAGGCTAGTCGAGGTAATCCCCCGTGCTTGAGGCAAAATAGGGTCGAGCAACAGCCCCGCAGCCCTAGATGCCCAGGGGGTGAAGAGCCGCATCCACCGAGGAGGGGGCAACATCCTTCTGCCAACAGAAGGAACTCAGAGATAGGCTCTGCGGTCAGGGACCCCCCACGGCATGACAATGCATAGGCACCCACAGACCAACGCAGGCCTCCCCCTAACGCTCGTGAAATGCTAGTCCAAGGACGCACCAGAGGAAATAGTCGGTCGCACCATAGCCAGTCACGGTTCAGAGATGGCCACAGCTACAATGAGGCCGACTCAGGCAGAGGAAATGCTGGTCGGAGGAACGAAGAGAGAGGTGGGGGCAGGAGTACACCACCTAGAGAAGACCAACAAGCAGGTCATAACGCTGGGGGGCAGCCCAGGAAAAATAACGTCTTTAGCCGGCTAGGAGCCAGTGAGCAGCGGTGAAGAGACGATGATTTGAGGGATGTACTCAACGACCACCGAGAAAGGCACGATGAGTACATTCCCCCGGTCCTAGCAATTCCGGAAACCGTTTAGGCTCAAATCGATGCCCTGAACCAGGCTGTGCAGCAGCTGGTCGGGGGGCAAACATCGCACATTGAGTACGATCAGAGGAGAGGCACCCCTTTCGTACAAAGGATTGCTGTGGCAGAAACCCCCAACAAGTTCAAGACGCCGACTCTGCCAAATTTTGACGGGTATGGAGACCCAGTATCTCATGTTAACAAGTTTGAGATACAAATGGACATTCAGAAAGTCTCTGAAGATGCTCGCTGCAGGATCTTCCCAGCGACACTTTCTGATGCCGCCCAAGAGTGGTTCTTTAAGTTCCCTCCTGCAAGTATAGTATCCTGGGATATTTTGTGAAGGAGTTTTACGGACAGTTCTACGCGGGTCGTGTGCACCCCACCGAGGTGAACCAATTGGTCGAGATATGCCAGAGAGAGGGGGAGCCCTTGAAGGAATATGTTCAGAACTTCATGCGAGTTGCAGAAAGAGCCAAGACTGTGGGCGATGAAGGCAAGATGATGGCCCTAACCGCTAGGGATAGGCGCCATTCTCCCCTCTGGAGTAGCCTCAGAAAGCATGGGGTTAAAAATACCCAGGAGTTTTTAGATCGAGCTGAACGATACATCAAGCTCGAGGATGCAATTGCCAATGAAGGGAAATCGCCAGCAAAAGACAAGGGGCCCAAGGAAGAACCCGCCAAAGCCGTCAACGGGTCTAAGCCCAATGGCAACGGCAAAGGCAACAGGAATGGAAATGGTAAGAATGATGGAAAGCGGGCGAATAGCGAACCCTCGACCTCCGAGAGTAAGAGCCCCAAAGGTAATCTGTATGAACCAAAATTCACCAATTACACTGCCCTTGTTGAAAGCTGAGCCGAGGTTTACCAGGCGACCAGCTCAAGCATGCCCTACAAACAACCCGCACCAATAAGGAAAGATATCTCCAAGAGAGATTCAACAAAGTTCTGTCATTTTCATAACGACTACGGGCACGACACCAATGAGTGTAACCAGCTGAAGGACGAAATTGAGTTCCTGATAAGACAGGGACATTTAAGAAGATATGTACGAGCTGCAGGAGGTTCTCAGTGAGAGGCTCAAGGTGGCAACGAGTCGGCGTCTGCACGCCAACGCTCGCCACCTTTAGAGCCATCTCCCGTGGCAGGTACCCTACTCACCATCTGCGGAGGCCCACATCTTGCAGGAGATAGTGGGAAAGCGAGGGAATGATATGCTCGAACCCTATGCCAAGATCGGGACATCGAGATGATGAGTGTCGAGGATCGGGCACCGAAAAAGGCTCGAACAGAGGAGGAACTGATCAACTTCTCTGACGACGACGCCCGGCATGTGCGATTCCCACACTCCGATCCGCTGGTCGTGGATGTACAAATCGCGAATATGATGGTGAAAAAGGTGTTGGTCGATATAAGAAATTTGGTCAACATCCTATATAAGTCCTCGCTGGAAAGGATGAAATTGTCCGTGAAGGACCTGGAGCCGTGCAACCAAACCATTTATGGTTTTTCGGGAGAAGGGCTCGCCCCAGTAGGGACAATTAGACTCCCAATCACAGCAGGCACTGCGCTTGCTAACAGGACATTACTCGCTACTTTTATAGTAGTTGATTGTCCTTCAGCGTACAACGCTGTGATAGGGAGACCAATTATGGTCGACCTGGGAGCCATCACTTCTATATGGCACCTCGCCATGAAATTCCCAACGGGCGCAGGGGTAGGATGCGTGTTGGGAAATCAGAGGGAAGCAAGAGAATGCTACAACACCTCGATCTCCAAGGCAAAGAAGGGTGTATCGAGAGATGCCACCGGGAAGGAGTTGCAAATGGCAACTGATGTTCAAGCCTGCTCAGGTGATAATCTCACCAAATAAGGCGTTGCCCAAAGTGAGGATAGAGACTTAGATCCTTGCTTTAGAGATTTTGAAGAAGAAGCGGGCCCCATCGAGGACCTTGAAGAGGTCCAACTCGATGAGGAAAATCCGACTAGAGTTGTGAAAGTCAGTAAAAACTTAGAGAGAACAACAAAACAAGCACTGGTGGAGTTCTTAAGGAGGAACCAGGATTTCTTTGCCTGGTCACATAAAGACATGGTCGGGATAGATCCTGCAGTCATCAGCCATGTCCTGAACATCGATAAAAGCTTTCCACCAGTGCAACAAAAAAGAAGGCTGCTCGACAAAGACAGATCAAAGGCCTTGAAAGAGGAAGTCGAGAAGCTGATGAAGAATGGGTTCATCAGGGTGGTGTTTTATCCATCGTGGGTCTCTAATCCCGTACTCATGCCCAAGCCGAATGGCAAGTGGCGTACGTGCGTGGATTTTACAGACCTAAATAAAGCCTGCCCCAAAGATTGTTTCCCACTCCCGAGGATTGACCAGCTGGTCGATGCCACTGCAGGACACGAGATCCTTACATTCATGGATGCATACTCTGGGTATAATCAAATCAGTATGCATCGCCCTGATGAGGATCACACTAGCTTTCGAACTGATACAGGGCTCTACTGTTATAAGGTGATGCCCTTTGGTTTGAAAAATGCTGGTGCGACTTACCAGAGACTCGTCAACCACATGTTTAAGGAGCTGATTGGTAAAAAATGGAGGTTTACGTCGACGACATGCTGGTTAAGTCGAAGAAAGCATAAGGGCATGTAAGGGATTTGCATGAATGCTTCAATGTCCTGAATGAATACAGTATGAAGCTAAATCCCCTTAAATGTTCCTTTGGAGTAGGATCAAGGAAATTCTTGGGATTTATAGTTAACTCAAGAGGAATTGAAGCTAATCCCGAGAAAATAAAAGCCCTGATCGAGATGAAGTCGCCAGTGAAGATTAAGGATGTCCAAAGCTTGACCGGGAGGATTGCTGCTCTAAGTAGATTTATTTCAAAATCAACAGACAAGTGCGTCCCATTTTTCAATCTACTCAGAGGCAATAAGAAATTTGAATGGACAGATGAGTGCTAACAGGCCTTTCAAGCACTAAAAACGCATATGGTGCAACCACCAATCCTGTCAAAACCAGTCGATAAAGAGACATTGTTCATCTACCTCGCAATCACTGATTACGCTGGTAGTGCTGTTCTTGTAAGAGAAGAAGAAGGTGTGCAGAAGGCTATCTATTACGTAAGCAAAAGGTTGATCGGAGTAGAATTGAGGTATCCCCCCATCAAACGGTTAGCCTATTGCTTAGTTTTGGCCTCTAGGAAGCTGCGGCCTTACTTCCAAGCTCATCCGATTGTGGTATTGACCAACCAGCCTTTTCGGCAAGTCCTGCAAAAGCCAGAGGCTGCCAGAAGGTTAATAAAGTGGACCGTCGAACTCGGGCAGTTCGACATATCTTACCTGCCGCGAGCAGCGATAAAAGGACAAGCCATAGCTAACTTCATCGCCAAATTCACGGAGCCCACGGGTGGCAAGCAGATTGAGGAGCCCAGATGGTTCATCTAACGAATCCCACGGAAGAGCAGGAGTGATATTGATAACGCCGGAAGGGCATCAATTTCACTGTGCAATTAGATTTGACTTCACTGCTTCTAACAATGAGGCTGAATATGAAGCATTACTTGCTGGACTACGATTAGCCAAGGATATGAACATAAAAGCGCTTGACAAATATAGTGACTCTCAACTGGTGGTGAACCAAGTCTTGGGAGAATATCAGGCGCGAGGTTTGAAGATGGTCGCCTATCTGAACAAAGCAAAGGATCTGTTAGCCCAGTTCGACAGATACAGTCTCCAGCAAGTACCTCGCAATCAGAATTCTAACGCAGACGCTTTGGCGAAGTTGGCAAGTGGAAAAGATGATACTCTGAACATAGTGCCAGTCGAGCGACTATTAGTACCAAGCATCCAAGCAGCAGAAACCACTCTGGTCATCCAGATGGAGGATACATGGATAGCACCATACGTAGAGTATCTATCAAGTGGCGCGCTACCAGCAGACAGAAATAAAGCTAGGACCCTTTAGCGACAAGCTGCTAGGTATATCCTGGTCGATGGAATCCTGTATCGAAGGGGATACTCACTGCCACTTCTCAAATGTGTTACAAAGGAGAAAGCCAAAGAGTTAATGAAAGAGGTGCACGAAGGTTTTTACGGGGACCATGCTGGCGGCAAACCCTGTCAAAAAGGATCTTATAGCAGGGATATTTCTGGCCAACCATGAATTAAGACTCAATAGAGTTCGTGCGAAGATGTGACAAGTGTCAGAGATTTTCTAAAATCCCACGAGCAGCTCCCAACGAATTAAAGCAGTTGCAGAGTTCATGGCCCTTAGCAGTTTAGGGAATAGATCTAATCGGATCTTTTCCTACGGGCAAAGGTGGTGTAAAGTATGCAGTGGTTGCCGCCGACTACTTCACCAAATGGGCCGAAGCTGAGCCACTCGCGACCATAACGACCAAGAAAGTGCTTGACCAAGAAAGTGCTTGTCACTATGGATTACCAAAGAAGATAGTCTCAGATAACGGCACCCAGTTTCACAGTGATCTATTCACGGACTTCTGCATACTTCATGATATTATCAAAAGATTTTCTTCAGTCGTTCATCCCCAGGCGAATGGGCAAGTCGAAGCAGTTAATAAAATGCTGAAGGATACCCTAAAGAAAAGACTTGAAGAAGCTAAGGGAGCATGGCCAGAACAGTTGCCTGAAGTCCTTTGGTCGTACAGAACTTCCCATCGAACAGCAACAGGTCATACCCCGTTTTCCTTGGCATACGGGTATGAAGCTATGCTGCCTGACAAGTTAGATCCACCCTCGCACTGCAGATTAACATACGACCAAGATTCTAACAGCCAGCTACTAATTGTAACGCCCTACTACCTTAGAGCCGTTACTAAGTGAGTTTAAAACGGAAATTGTGCAACTAACTGACTCTACGAGGTTTCTAAAACCAAAAGTGTGACTAAACCAGAGTTTAAGGCTGTACTCTTTGAAAATGTTTAGTTTCATTGAAAACATTAAGTATCAAACATCTGGGATCCCAAAAATAAGGTTTACAAAATATTTACAACTCAAAAATAGATTTACACCAGGTTAACTATCAAAAGAATACGTTAATACAGCCATATACAAAATGCCCCCAACCAAAGCAGTCGGGCAGGCCGATAATGTACGCGCCGCCCCCACGCTCTCCATACTCATGGCCGGTGGACAGACTCCTTGCTTTTACCTGCCACACAGAGCACCCGTGAGCCAAAGTCGAGCAAGAAAACTCATACAGAATATAACATATGCATAGAATATAGCTGACATATAATCCACTGATAAATAGGAAAACCATCAGACTGAACAAGCACGGCCACGCCGCCCCAGAGGCCTTACCAAAGCCTGGGGTCTCGGTCCTTACCGTAAGGATAACTCATGTATCCATTGGGTCCCACCCTGGCTATAAGCACTCCATGTGCTAAGTGTTACTTCCGGCCCCAAGGTCGTTCTCGGCCTTCGCCGCTCTCGGCCTCAGCCGTTCGTTTCATTATAATCACACATATAGTACATTTCAAAATAATCATTCAAACATATAATAATTCATTTAAGGTTATACATTCGCTCATAATACAATCTAGGGCCATGCCCTACAATAACACTGGGGGCCCATGCCCTGTTCTCGGGTGTTACGGTTTTCTTACCTTTCAATTCGATGGCTTTGATCACCTGACTCCTCGAGCACGATCCTACTCGAGCCCTAGCGCTCACCTAAACAAAATCCATAAGTCAAAGTCATTACCAAACCTCAAGTCCAAAACCTAGCCTCGGGACCAATCTCGAGCCCCCGAGAAGTCCTAGATCCCCAAAACAAGGGGGTGGAATCGAGCCCCGAACCCTAGGTCAAAATCCCTCAACAATAGCCCAAAAACCCCTTTTTGTGAACAGTGCAGCGCTACAACACTCATAAGAGGGCGCTGTAGCGCTACAAGCAGAACAACACATCCCCAGAATTAGGGCCTAGCGCTACAGCACCCAAAGACTAGCGCTGTAGCGCTAGTTGCAGACTGGCAACCCCAAAAATCGTTTTCTGCGATTTCTTTCAACCATTTCAACCCCAAACTTGTCCAAATCTTTCCAAAACCCAAAAACACACTTATCAACACCTCACACTCATCCCAAGCAACCCAAGAACTCATAACCCAAGCTCAAGCAACCCAAAACTCAAGATCTACCATAATGAACCCTAAACCCATAAATTCAGTCAAACATCAAAGTTAAGGACTTAGAAATCATACCGTGGATGGAAATTCGACCTTGAGTTGAACCCTAGACCTCCTTAGCTTTCTCCTTCACAACCTTGGCCTGATTTCCCCAAAAATCCCCATCTATTTAGCTTAAATACACAGCTCAAACCAGTCAAACCCTAAAACTGAAATTTCTAAAACTTACCTCAATGTTTGATGTGTTCTTGCCAATCCCTTGCCAATCTTCAAGTCTAGCCTAGGATCCTTGATGCTCAGCTTACCCTAGCTCACCACTGAGCTTAGCTCCAAGAAAAAAAATGAAGGGAAATGGTGGGAGAGCCACAAACCGATTCTTTTGGAACAAAACCCCTCTGTTTTTCTCTCTTTTCTTTTTCTTCCTTCTTTCTTTCTTTTCTCAGCCTTATAACTTTATTCTACCAATCCCACTAAATATAAAGCTTCATTTAACGTATCTCTAAAATCCTATAGACCAAAATGCCCTTCCTATTAATTCTAAACCTTTTTGTCCATGTAGGGCCATTTGAGTCATTTTACCCAATTCCCACTAATTCCTCGAGTGTCTCTAATAATTTCCCGCTTACTACCCAATACCTGATAAATCACTAAATAAATCCCTCATCATCAAGATTAACCTCAATATGTTTTCCAAATTCCCATTTAAACTCCCCAGGCTTAACCCAAGCCGGGTATCATTCTAGGATCGTCTTGAGTCACAGATAACAGATATCAACACAGTCATGCCCAAAATGGCCAAATTACAATTATGCTCTTTCTAAGATAATCAGGTCTACATGCATACTAATACACCTAGCCATGCATCTCAAATAGTCAAATAGTCATATACATGCATTAAATCATAATCATGCATTTAACTCATTAAAGACACACACAAAATCCCATTATGCCCTCCAGGCACACTAATCAAGGCCCTTAAGCCTTATTAGCGATTTTGGGTCGTTACACTAATCGAATCCTTGGACTCAATTGATGAAAGGCATGAACAAGCCCAGCTCCAAGTAGTTGCATACCAGCAGAAGGTCGTCCGGTATTTCAACTCTAAAGTGCGAGAAAGAAAATTCAATGTTGTAGACCTTGTAGTCCGAAGAGTTTTCCTTAAGACCTACGACCAAGCTGCTGGAGTACTCGGGCCAAATTGGGAAGGGCCTTACCAGATTGATGAAGTCCTTCACCCAGACACTTATAAACTTGCCCGCTTAAACGGAGATCTCGTTCCTCGCTATTGGAATGGAGAACACCTGCGCAAGTGTTACCAATGAACAATTCTTCTTAAATAATTTGCTTGTATAAATTTTACTTTTTACAAGTTTCGGAAAAGTGTAAGATCTTATTGATCACTCGTAAAGACATGTTTAGTCCAATTATTACGAGAAATAAGAGGGAATGTGCTCAGCCAGTCATTTCTTGCCAACTATTGTATTTATTACAAGCATTTGCTCATTACGTGTGTTGTTTTGATGTATTATAATGCTAATCATATTGCTCCGAGCAGTAATGTTCGAGTAGGTTCTAGTCAAGGCAAGTGACCAAGGACCTAAAGCTCCCTGATCACTTAGGGGGCATACAAGGTACAAGTAAGCAAAACATATCGTTAAAAGGTATGTAAACACATGAGCAAAATAAGTGAAAGCATGCTAGGGCACTTAGAGTATTTTTCATAATTTTGTTATTTTGTTAAATCAAACCAAAGTGCTATGCTAAGTTCGGTCATGCAAACAGATGTTATAATAATATGCAAATATATTATAATATTAAAATGAATCCTTTTATACCGCGAGCAGTAACCGCTCGGATGTAATTGTTCAAGTAAAAGTAAAAGCTGCCCATGCAGCCAACAAAAATTATATTATTTTTACATCACGACCCATAGGTCGTGTAGTTAAAAAAAACATAAACAGAAAAGACTAAGGAGCTCAAGGATTTTGAGGAGCCGGAGGATCTTGGGGAAGGTTTTGGTCGACAACGCCCGCAGCCTCGTTGTCTGCCCCGTCCATCCCAGCAGCCAGCGAGATTTCAGGGGAAGCAGGAACCCTTGATCTTTCTTCCTCAGCCAACTGTGTAGCGCAGCGAGCAAGCTCGGCATCTCTCACATTCTTGGGAAGGTAGTCAAAGTTGGCACCCTGATTGTACTTCCTAAAATCATAGAAGCATCGAAGAGTGGCATTCTTGTACCTTTTCAAGTTGCCGGCGTTGGCCTTCTCCAACTCCTTAATCCGGCCCTCCAGAGTAGTGGTCTCCTGCCTGCTCGCGACCAAGTCCACCTCGAGCTATTGGGCTGTCCAGAAGTTAAAACGGTTGGACTCCTTAAATTGGTCCCTCTGCTCGCGAACCTTCTCCAGAGACCTCTGCTTCTCCTCCAACTTCTTAGCCAGTTGGGCCTTTTCCTCAACCACCACTGCCAGCTGTTCAACATATTTGGCCTCAGCAGCTTTAAGTTCATCCTCGTGCCGTTGCTCCAAAGTTCTGGCCTGCTCGGTGACGACGCCCAAGCGGATTTGGCCGACAGTGAGGGTCAGCATGGCCTGCAGTCAGAATAGAAATTAGACAAACAAAAAGCTAAAGAAGACCTGTTTCCATAGAAAGAGATGACTTACACTGGTGAACTCATTCAAGGCACGGTTTAGGATCGGGTCAACTCCCATCGTCTCTGTAGCAGCCATTGCCTCTCGGCAGCGGTCGTGCTTCGCAATCTTGGCAATCCTCTCCTTGACCAGTTTAAATGCTCGACCAACCATCTCGCCCCCGGTTGAAGCAGGATCAGCCTACTGAGTTTGGTTGGTCGGGGCCGCGGGAGGAGGAGTCGATCCAACCGGAGCAGGAGGAGTCTGCTACTCGAGGGGAGAAGATGGAGTTGTGGTGGCAGAGGGCCTATCCTCCGAAGGGCCTGTATTTCGAGCCTTCTTCGCCTGAGGCACTTTTCTCCTCTCCCCGTGGTGTCTCTTGCTGGTTTTCTTCTTGCTCGGGGGAGCCGCAGCAGCCTCAGGAGTGATGTAGATGTCGAACACATTGACAGATTCCATGTCTGAAAAAGAAGAACAAAGTTGAACAGTGAGAAAGCATGAATGACCAAGTACATTACATAAGAAAAAGAAGCAAAGAAGGATTGCAAAGTCAAATACCCGAGCTATTATTACTAGTCGCTATCCTATAGACTCTACTAGTCTTATACTCACTCTTTGACATGAAGAAGTCTGGACCTAAATGTTGAGCATATTTAAAATTGTTGTCCCTGTCGAATAGATGATAGGGAATTGGCAAATTGTCTAAAAGTGAAATAACTATACCATTATCATCCAACGAACGTCAGAAAGTTCGACAGGCTCGGTGGCCTTCTTTTTCCTTTCCCCAAGGGGGCCGAGGGCCTCTCTGCTAGAGGAGTGCTAGCAGGTTCCCTGATCATGACCCCAGCCGGTCTCCTTCATGGAGGTGACGCTGGTGGTTGCTGCTCGGGTTCCTCCTCGCCAAAGGCACTCCCAGCTGAAGGCACCCTCGTGACCGATTGAGGGGTCAAGAGGCCAACCAACCTAAGGCTAGCCTCTGTAACCAGATGCTTGACGCTCCTTTCTGCGTCAGTCATGCTGGCTAGGAGCACCGATCTTAACTCCATGTCTGGAGTTGGGTCTGGTCATAGCCATGGGCCTGGAAGACATTAACCGTTGAAGAAAATGTGGAGGGGAACACTAAGTGAAGGAGTAATAGCTAGTGATATGAAAGTTTTACCTCCTTATGCAAAGGCCAGGTTACTTGCGATCATGTCAGTTGTGAGGAAGTACTCCTGGTAGTACCTCCCTACATTTGAGATGTGGGTGGTGTCAGTCAAGAAGGTGCGCCCGGTTTCCTGATGACAGAAGTGAAAAAGCCCCGTGCCTTCTTGGTTAGGGTTGGATTTAAGGTTGAACAGGTAGTTGACCTCATGAGGCGTTGGCACGGGCCATTTCTTGTGGCTATACAGGATATAGAGTGCAGCGAGCATCCTATATCCGTTTGGTGTTATTTGAAAGGGGGCAACTCAAAAATAGTTGGCCACCCCCTGAAAAAATGAGTGAAGAGGCAAGGTAGTTCTTGCCTCGATATGAAACCTCGACCAGGCGCTAAAGATGCCTCCAGGAAGATTCGCCCTTTGGTCTTGGTTAGGTCTAACTGGGGTCAGCCCTGTGAGATTGTATTTCCTTATATAATTGGCAATCATTCTGATCGTCACTCTGCTCTCAAGGACTAAGTGCCACTCAACATTTGGCTGAATGACATGTCGGGGTCGGGCATGTCTTTGGATGTTGGGGTCGGGAGCATTTTCATCTCGACCACTGGTCAAGGGAGCATCGATCGAAGGAGGAGGCTGATGAGAAGGATCGAAAGTTCTCCTTTTCTGGGCTTTGGTTTTGGTGCGAGCCATATTTTGAGTCAAGACAAGGGAATTGTGTGGATTGGCACGAGAAAATGGAATTTTGGGTATCAATGACGAAGGTTGTTCTTCGTCCTCGAGCAGTTGAGCTAGCAGGTCATCATCGATGGGTATTTCTCTTCCCCATGGGTCTTGCATGTAAATTGCAAACAGAGAAAGGAGGAGAAAAGATGCACAACCTGAGAGCTTATGTTGAAAGTTGGAATAACGTTGCTCGCGTCTATGACCAGCAGTATTCTAACTAAAACCCTAAGTTTTATGCGAACAGTTTGAAAAACGGATCAAAAAGTGAAAGTAAAAAGTTTTTCTAGAAAAAGTTTTCAACTCCAAAGGGGCGGGAAAAACCCAGTTTTTCAACTAGCCTAAAAATCAAATTTTCACTTTGATTTCACCCTAAACCTATGATCCTGACTATCAAACAAGTTCCTAACTCCTACAGAGCGAAACTACACTACCCTATCAAGAATCAAGCGGTATACATAAAATCCTCACAAATTTTTACCCAAGAACACAAAGTTTCAGAACTCAAAAGCAGTATGCATGGCATCTCAAAGGGTTTAAAAGTTGAAGAAATTTACCTAGATGAAGGTTGAAGGTTCTGAAGTGGAACGACTTTGGACGCGCAAACAGGATCCTCAGAACAGCGATGGAAGACCTTCGAAGTTTTGAGCTCTGAGATGGAGTTCTTGAGAGTTCTTGGCAAGAAAATGGTGAGTAAAAAGTTAAAAGGTAAATGTGAGGATTATTTATGGAAGCTAAGATGTGTTGAAAAGGGGTAATCATGAGTTACCTTTTTCAAGGCATGTGGGGGGGGGGGGGGGAGTGTAATAGCCATCGGAAAGGTTACTTGGAAACCGAAAAAGGCATGATTGGACGTGATTAGGTCACAGTTTTCGAGAACGCACGAGAGGCTTTGACAGATTTCGTGGGGCATACAAAAGGTTAGTTTCCTAAGTTTACTTATTGCTGTTCGCAATAAATAAACTTAGGGGGAAAATGTTTATCCAAAAAATAGTTGTTAATGATGTGGCAAGAATTTTCGACATGTGGCTGACACGTGGCAGAGATACTACTCACATATCGACCAGAGATATATCCATATGAGAAGTTCAAGTATTATATACGACCAGCCTGGTCATATACTCCGTTTATTTATGAATAAATCTGTACAGTTGTAATGATATCCAAGAATATCTCTTCATTATGACCTGAAGATCCGTTTATTAAGGGAAGATATTATTACTTAACTCATGTAACCCCTCTTGAGCCTATAAATACAGAAGAAATAGCTCAAGAAAGGGGATCTTTTTATCTTTTTCCGAATTATATTACTATTATCCATCGTTTGTATTGTTTTCTTCTTCTAAGGTCTGTGAAACTCAGGAACCCTAGTTCTTTGATCACACCTTTGGAGCTCAATATTAATAATAGTATAAAGTGGACGTAGGTCATTACCAATCACTGGGGCTGAACCACTATAATTCTTCGTGTTCTTTATTTCCCATTAGATTGTTTTCTCAGGCTCTGTATTATTTTTCTATCATTTTCTAGACTCCGTGTCGTTGACCAAAATGAGGGTCAACAGTTGGGCAACATGCTTACTTAACAATCACTAGCATAATTATGATCATGCATAAATACAGAGACTCAAGCTCTGATCAATCTCATATTCAACATTCATGTCATGCTCTAATCACATGTTTCTCATGCATCACATATTGGGTGCAGTTTTTTTACTTCTGGTTCGAGCAAAAAATAATAATTGAATGATCTTTGAGAACGATTGATCCATCAATCCCGTAGCGGTCACCTAGTCATAACCTAATATAACTTCCATCAATGAAAATGAGCAACAAAAGTTTCATGATCTAAACCTCACTCCCGGAACCCCGAATCATACTTAAACAGCTAGTAGATTCGATCCCGAGCCTTAGGAATTGAAACCCTAAGCCAAAACCCTCAAAAGTGCCCAATATATGCATCAGGAAAAGTAGGGTAGCAATGCCCCCCTAGCACCTCAGCGCTACAACCAGAACTGGGTTGCCCTGGCTAGCGCTGTAGCGCTCTCCCTTGGGAAAAATAGAGCAAGAATTCTCAATCTCAACTTTCAAATCAAAATCCCAACTGAAACTCAATAAGAAAAATAGAGCAAGAACCAGAGTTTTAATGGCTAGAAACTCACCTCAATCTTCATGTCACACCCTCTTCAATGGTGCAACACAACCCTAGACCATCAAGGTTCAACTCCCTAGCTTGGTTCTTCAAATGGAGCTTCAAAATTCAAAGTGAAAAAAGGAGAAGAAGATGATTGGGAGAGGAAGAAAAGATGCTCTGTTTTCTACAGCCTTCTACAGATTCTTAAAGTTTATATCTATGCTTAGGTGAAAAGACTAAAATGCCCCCAAGCCTATTTAAAACCCTTAATAGCCACCAAGGGCAAAATTGTCCTTTCCCGCCTATCTCGTTAATCATAATTAACACCCTCCAATACATGTTACTCCAAATAATCTCAAATGTTAATTAATCAAATTCCATTACCCTTTAATTCCCGATAATGTACTAATCATCAAATTACCCCGAGCCCCGAAATTAACCCTGTTATGACCAAACCGATAACTTGCATTCAAAGATCGTCTCATGTTGAATGGCTCGAACAAATCCACATTATGATGTTGTCTCACTCACAATTCACCAACATGCATGAAAATACACAATTACGCCCTCAACGGGCCAAATTACCAAAATACCCTTATAATGAAATGTAGGCCCACATGCATGCATTTATCATCATATTATAAAATAATTTACATAATCATGCATGTAATCATTTAATAGCATAATAAATCAATTATGGCCCTCCCAGCCTCCTAATCCAGGTCCTAAACCTTATTAGGAAATTTGGGCCATTACATCAGCTGAAGTGGAGCAAGGTCAAAGTGATTCAGGACCATGACGAAGAACGAGTGTAGGGGAATGGTCCCACCCACCTTCAAATTATGTTCGCTCATAGCGATGAAGCCCAGGGGGGCATTATTAGCCCGGCATTTATTGGATGGTACGTACAGTTTGTACTCCTTACTAATGTGGTATTTTTTTTGGACAACTCTAACAGTCTATTTTCTAACACATTAGAAATGATGGTGGACACCAATAAAAGACTGGAGTCTGGCTTCTCGGGAGCAACCTGTCACCTCATTCTCTACGACATGTCTGCAAAACCAAAGGAAAAAGGTGAGGTCAAAACCGAGCACTTTACCCTTCATTTTCTTCTTCTTGCGTGAGTTTTCCATCGATACATTGAGTGTGCAAGCATCAAACATGGGTGGATTAAAGAGAAGGTTTGAGAAGAACAAGGAGTGACCTCGAGGCTACTATATGGGGAACACACGGCTGAGGGTTCAGGAGGGAGGTTTACCTCCATGAACTCTAGCTCCATTTGTAGGTCAAGAAAGCTCACTCTAAGGCTAGAAATGTGATCATTAAGATTGAAGGAGAATGGGACTCCATCACCCCTTAAATCTGAGTCTATCTTGCTCTCCAACACCAAGATTTTATGCCTAAGCTCGGCCATGTGTTCAAGGTGACATAAATGGGCCTTTCTTAAAGTGTCGTAGCTGACCCTAAGTTTGAGGACAAATCTACAATCTTGACCCTCGGAGGAAAACTAGACAACCCCTCAAATGCCATAAAGCTGCATCTTGTTGGTGATGTGGGTGCAAATTTATGTGGAAAGTGTATTACAAAACCCAAAGGAACAAGCTCAAAACCTCTAGACACAAGTGCTCAAAATAACCAACAACGGGGTGCAATGGAGGGTATATGTGCTAATGGGTGCATATAAACAAGTTAGCTCACGAGGAGCTCCGACTGAGGCAATCCTCCCCAAATAACACTAATTTAGGCCCATTAAGCACAAGAAAGGGTGAAATCATACCTTGAGCGGGTGAAGTCGCGCACAGTCGGAGCTGCAAAGGTACCGAGGGTCAAAAGTACACACCTACAAAAATAAAGGAGATAGATATTTTAGTCTCCAAGCACATTTATAGATATTCACATAAAAAAAAAAAAGAGAAAGAAAAAATGCCCTTGTGAAGGACAGAACCATTCACCTCTTGGAAGCTCTTAAGACAAAAACAGCACCAAGCTAAGAGAAGTAAGTGTAGTAATTGTCCTTGAGAAGAAGACCTATTTATAGGATGCTCAAACTAACCCTAGCCATTGAATCTAATATTTGATCTATGGTCAAGAATGAAGCCAAACACTAGAATTGGGATCTGTGAAGCCAAATGATATGTTCATATTCACCCTCAAGGATTCATGAGGATCACCATCCCAAAGTGTGTTACTTCACACCACCAAGGCAAAGAAACACACTAACACCATAAGGGCCTTGAAGGCACCATACCAAAAAGTCTATCGGAGTGCCTAAAGGCCCTCCCATAGACTGGGGGGCAAGTGTGAATACCAAAATTCTACTTGAACAGTGCCTTCGCTTTGTGACCCTCAAAATATAGGCTTAGGATGAAAAAGGGCCTCGCCCACATGCCCACACATCTTGCACCAAGGGCCTCACGGACATGCCCTTGCATCTCGCATCAAGGGCCTCGTGGACACCATCTCGCGCTATGGCCTCCGCCTCGCGCATAGGGTCATGCAGACATGCCCTTGCATCTTGAGCCAAGGGCCTCGTGGACACCATCTTGCACCATAGTCTCTGCCTCACACCTAGGGTCTCATGGACATGCCCTTAAATCTCGTGCCAAGGGCCTTGTGGACACCGTCTCGCACCATGGTCTCCACCTTGCGCCTAGGGTCTCACAAGACCTGCTAATTAGGTCGTTTTAACATAAATGTGTTTCCGAAAGTCAACTAACCATAAATGGTTAATTTTCATTAAAACAAGTGTTTGGTACATGGGATCCCAAAAATAGTATTTACATGGCAAAAAAACAACCCTTAAAAGTTGGTACAACAAAAAGCTAGTCTAAATGGAAAAATACAGTTTTGAACTTCAGTTCCTACAATTCCCTCAGTTGTGGCGATGGAGCAGCTGCCAATGTACACTCCGCCCCCAAAGCTCTTCAACTCATGGTTGGTCCATGTAATGCCCCAAAATCCCTAACGAGGTTTAATGGTCAGATTAGTAGGCTGGGAGGGCCATGATTGATTTATTATGCCATTAAATGATTATATGCTTGTTTATGTGAATTATATTATTGTATGATGATAAATGCATGCATGTGGGTCAACATTTCATTATAAGGGCATTTTGGTAATTTGGTCGTTAAGGGCGTAATTGTATATTTTTATGCGTGTTGGAGACTCAGGAATAAGGTCACATTATTATGTGTATTTGTTCGAGCTATTCAAAATGAGACGATCTTTGAATGCTAGGTAGCGGTTTAGTCATAACGGGATTAATTTCGGGGCTCAGGGTGAGTCTCGGGAGAAAATTTGGTGATTAGTACATTACTGGGAATAAAAGGGTAATGGGATATGATTTATTATCATTTGAGAATATTGGGAATAACAGGAATTGGATGACGTTAATTATAATTAACAAGATAGGTAGGAAATGATGGTTTTGCCCTTGGTGGCTGTTAAGGGTTTTATTTAAGCCTAGGGGTATTATGGTCTTTTGACCTTAAGATATATATCACTTGAGAAGCTGTAGAAAGCTTAAGAAAATAGAGCACTTCTCCTTCTTCATCCGTTCATCATTTCTCCTCTTTTTCTCTTTTAATTTTTGAGCCCCATTTGAGGATTCAAGCTAGGAGATCAAGGTTTGAAGCTTAGAACATTAGTTCATCCATTGAAGAGGACTCAATTCAAGCTTGAGGTAAGAATTCATCCATGAAACTCTGGTTATACTCTATTTTTCTATTAGTTTTCAGCTGAGAATTTTGAAGTGGATAGTTGAGAATTGATGGAGATTTTTGGGAATGTTTGCATGGGTTTTGATGAGGCTGAGGTATGGATGATGTTTTGGGGTTAAATTATAGGTTTTGGATGATGTTTGGGGTTGGTTTTGAAGCTTGGTTTTCAGGGGAAATCGCAGGGAGAAGACCAGAGTTTTTTTGGTCTGTTAGTGGCGCCCCAGTGCTAGGCAGAGGGGAAATTAAGGTTCTCTCTGACTTGGGGAAGCGCCCTAGTGCTAACTGGCAGTGCCCCAGTGGTAGGTCATTTTCAGCAAGACCTATTTTTTGGGCTCGGGATGACTTTGGGGGCTCGGGGGATTGTTCCACTACCCCGTTTGGGTGGATTGGGAGTCTCGAGAGCACAGGATTTGTTCTGAGAGTGAGGTTTTATATTATAAACCCTTTATTGATTTATTTTATTAATGGAATTCCATACTTGGTTATGACTAGGTGACCACTAAAGGATCAAAGGATCGATCGTTCTCAAGGGTCGTTCTTTTATTTTTTCTCAGTCGAACCGGAGGTAAGAAAAATGCACCCAGCATATGACATGCATGATTATTAATGAGGTATGTTAAGTGTTATATATATGGACATTGATTGCATATTAAATGCTGAGCAATCTTGCTTATCCGTGAATGGTACTGACTTATTAGTCGGAATCGGCAATGGTGTCAGTATTGACTATGAAGCTGTGACTCATTAGTCAAGTTCGGCAGTAGTACTAAGCAGTGGTCATATGGTATTGGCTTATGAGTCAAGATCGGTATTAGCGTGTTTAACGCAAGCCAAAAAGATTAGATCTAATAGACATAAGCATTATCGTCATAAGCATGAAATGCTTGACCGGCCTTAAGTTCGATGAAAACAAAAGCGCTTGTCTAGTGTAAAGGCTAGTTACTTAGATTCAGAGCCAAAAGGCCCAGGTGACTGTATCATCACATGGCTTAGGGAGCGAATCCCTAGAGATGGACTTATTAGCCATCTTTTTAAGGAGCATAACCCTAGAGATGAACTTATTAGTCATTTATACAGGGACAGTTCCTTGTGGAAGACTTATTAGTCACCTACACAGTGTGAGACTCATTAGTCACTTAAACAACGTGTGATTCATTAATCACTCATCTGATTGGGTGGCAAGCCCAGAATGATTACCATAATAATTTGTTGAACTTCACTCATCTGATTTGGGCTACTAGCCTAGTATGATTATCATAATCATCAATTGATATTGAATACATGAAGTAATGAGTTTTCTTGCTGAGCCTTGGCTCATGGGTGCTATGTGGTGCAGGTAAATGGAAAGAAAAGATCACCCAACCTTAAGTGGAGAGCTTAGGTGGTGATGCGTACATATGCAGCCGCTTGAACACCATGGCCAAGGTGTTTCTCAGGGGAACTAGGCGTTAACCCTATTTTTGCTGCTTAGGTCGGCGAGTTGTAATTTTTACACTGTAATGACCATTTTGGATTGTAAATAACTTGTAAACGCTTTTATAGGCACATGTACAATTTTATGTTTTAAATAAAATATATCATTTCCATTTGATCGAGATTTTTCACCTTAGCCTATTAATAACACCTAGATGCACGTTTATAACCAAATGACTCGTTTAGAGAGTTAAGCATGGTTCAAAGTTCACAGTAATGGTCTTGGAGTAACCAGGGCGTTATACTTGGTATCAGAGCGTGCCAAGGTTTAGGGTTCCTATAGACTCGCTGGGCATGTACACTCACCACTGAAGACAAGCTTGACTCATCGTTTGGTAACTATTTATGTGGTTATATATTTAACTGCTTAAATAAAGTATAAATGCTCTACCTGTCAACATGCGATACATTGATAAGGTTGGGCCTTGACTACTGCATCATCATCAAGAATGTGCTTATTAGTACTAATATTCCTAGAACATGCTTATTAGTATTGTTCATTATGAATTATTAATTGATAGGTGTTAAATGTTAAATGCTATGATCATGTATCCATTTGGATATCTGTATGATTGTGAAATATGGATGATTATCTGTTGATCTTGGATCGTGGGCGGCAAGAGGTTTAGTTATCACTGCCTAATTAGCTGCATTGACTATTGCAGCAATGCCAGAATAACATACATGGTCAAGAGAATGACCAGAATCAGATTCCACAGCCAGCTCCTAATAACTGGCAGCAGTTGTTTAATGACTTGAAGGTTAGAGTATTGAGGCAGGAAGAAGAAATCCGCCTCCTGAGACAACAACAGGTTCCTATAGGGATAAGTGTACTAGAGGCACCACCTGTATTGGGGCCAACAGTTGAGAAGCTGCCTAAGGCTGGAAGCAAATGGGGACCTCTTTATGAAAGGTTCCGGAAATTGCAATCTCCAGTATTTGAGGGCAGTGTAGATCTTTCTAACGCAGAGCAATGGATGAGTATGGTTACCACCATCCTTGACTTCATGAGGGTGACTGGTAATGAGAGGGTGGCCTGTGCCACGTATATGTTTCTGTAGGATTCCTGAATTTGGTGGGAAGTTATATCCCAGACTAGAAATATCAATGCCCTGAGTTGGGAAGCGTTTCAGACTCTGTTCAACAAAAAGTATTATAATGATGCCATCACGGCTGCAAAGGCTGAGGAGTTTATCAGATTACTTCTGGGGAGTTTATCAGTGACTGAATATGCCCTAACATTTGATAGATTGGCAAAGATTTCCATGGAGCTGGTGCCCACTGATGAGACCAGAAGGGAGAGGTTTCTCCAGAGGCTACAACCTATATTAGCTCGGGATGTCCATATCACCACTGTGACTAGAGTTACTACTTATGCACAGGTGGTGGAGAAGGCACTCACAGCTGAGAGCGCAGAAAACAAGATCTGGCGGGACAATGCAGCCAGAAGAGAGTTGAGGTGGACATGTCCTCCATTTGTGGGTTCAGGTAGGGGTGGAGGTCCCAGTGATCAGAAGAGGAAGGTTCCTGATACCTTCCCAGCTCTAGGTTTTGATATGCGACCACGTGGTATTTCTTTTGGCCGCCAGGGTGGCACTAAGGCCTGGAAGACTTATCCCGAATGCCCTAGGTGCAAGAGGCGCCATTTGGGGAGTGTAGGGCAAAGGCCTGCTTCTTATGTGGAGGAGTGGGTCATTTCAAGAAAGATTGCCCTAAGGCAAGAAAGGAAGAACCCAGGAAGGCGGACAGCTTGGCCCGAGCTCGAGTGTTCGCATTGACACAAGCTGAAGCTGAGGCTTCACCCATAGTAGTTACAGGTCAGCTTCTTAGTGCTGGAACCCCTTATACTATTTTGATTGATTCTGGTGCTACACATTCTTTTGTTGCTAGTAGAATTATTGATAGACTGTGTAGACCATGTGATTATTATGCTGTGGGGTTCGGAACCTTATTACCACTGGGGAGTTAGTAGTACCCAGGAGATGGATGAGATCTTTGCCAGTGAAAATGGAGGGCAGAGAATTGTCAGTGGATTTTATGGAGTTATTTATGACTAACTTTGACATGATTCTGGGTATGGATTGGTTAGTGAAGTATGGGGCAACCATAGATTGCAGAAGGAAGATGGTCACCTTTGAGCTTGAAGGTGATGATCCTTTTTTGTTTGTTGGTACTATGCATGAACCTCGTATACCTATGATATCTATTTTGAGGGCTAGAGATATATTGCAACAAGGTTGCATTGGATTCTTAGCCAGTGTGGTGAACACCACTCAAGTCATGCCAGTGACACCAGAAGAGACCAGACTAGTTTGTGAATTTCTTGATGTGTTTCCAGAAGATTTACCAGGGTTTCCACCACACAGAGAGATTGAGTTTGTGATAGAATTGGCACCAGGAGCAGAGCATGTGTCTAGAGCACCTTATAGAATGGCCCCAACAAAGTTAAAAGAATTGAAAGTACAGTTGCAAGAGTTTTTGGACTTAGGTTTTATCAGACCTAGTTTCTCACCTTGGGGTGCGCCAGTTTCTCACCTTATAGGATGTGCATTGATTACAGAGAACTGAATAAGTTAAAAATTAAGAATAATTATCCTTTGCCAAGAATAAATGATTTGTTTTATCAACTGCAAGGTAAAGGGGTATTTTCAAAGATAGACCTTCGTTCTGGTTATCATCAGTTGAGGGTCAAGTAGGGAGACATACCAAAGACTGCTTTTTTCACAAGGTATGGGCATTATGAGTTCTTAGTCATGTCCTTTTGTTTGACTAATGCCCCAGCTGCTTTTATGGATTTGATGAACACAGTGTTCAAGGATTATTTGGACCAGTTTGTGATCATCTTCATCGATGATATTCTGGTTTATTCTCAGTTAGAGTCATAACATGAACAACATTTGAGATTGGTTCTACAGAGACTGAGGGAACACAGACTATTTGCAAAGTTCAAGAAGTGTGAGTTCTGGTTATCTCGGGTATCTTTCCTTAGGAACATTGAAAGTAAGGAGGGGATTAAAGTAGATCCAGCCAAGATTGAGGTGGTTAGATATTGGCCAAGGCCAAAGAATGCTTTAGAAGTTAGAAGTTTCCTTGGATTGGGAGGTTATTATAGACGTTTCATGGAAGGGTTCTCTAAGATTGCTACTTCATTGGCTGAGCTGACACGCAAGAATCAGAAGTTTGTGTGGTTAGACAGGTGTAAGAACATCTTCCAAGAACTAAAGTAGAGGTTGATTACAGCTCCAGTTCTAAGTCTTCCACCAGATCAGGAGAAATTTGTGATTTATTGTGATGCCTCACATCAAGGTTTGGTTGTGTTCTGATGCAATCAGGGAAGGTGATTGCTTATGCCTCACGTCAGCTGAAAGAATATGAATAGAGATATCCCACTCATGACTTAGAGTTGGCGGCTGTGGTCTTTGCTTTGAAGGTATGGAGGCATTACCTTTATGGGGAGAGGTGTGAAATTACAATGACCACAAGAGCCTGAAGTACTTCTTCACACAGAAAGACTTGAATATGAGACAAAGGTGTTGGCTAGAGTTAGTAAAAGATTATGACTATGAAATCTTGTACCATCCAAGAAAGGCCAACGTGGTAGCTGATGTTTTAAGCTGGAAGGGTCCGGGACAAATTTATAGTGCAAGGCTGATAGCCATGGAATTAGCAGAGGATATGACCAGAGCTGGTATAGAGTTGCGGGTGGGCCAGTTGGCCAATATTACGCTACAGTCTACACTGTTGGAAAGAATCAAAGAAGGTCAGTTGGGTGATCTACAACTGATCAAGATCAAAGAGGATGTTTTGGCTTGAGTATCCAGAGATTATATAGTGTCTGATCTAGGCTTGTTGAGATACAAGGGTCAGATATGTGTTCCGTTAGACACTGCTATAAGGCAAGAGATTCTAGATGAATCTCATACTACACCTTACTCTTTGCATCCAGGAACCACGAATATGTATCAGGAAGTGCGGTCACTGTATTGGTAGCCTGGGATGAAGAAGGATGTAGTAGAGTATGTGGCTAAGTGCTAGACATGTCAATAGGTCAAGGCTGAGCATCAGAGGCCAGCAGAGTTATTGTAGCCTCTAGATATCCCATAGTGGAAATGGGAGGACATCACGATGGATTTCGTGATGGGGTTACCCAGGACTGTTGGTCAACATGATTCAATTTGGGTTATTGTGCATCGCTACACCAAGTCAGCTCACTTCTTACAAGTGAGGATTACTTATACAGTTGACCAGTATGCAGATCTCTATGTGAGAAATATCATGCGCCTCCATGGAGCACCGAGGTCGATCGTGTCAGATTGGGACCCCACATTCACTTCCAAGTTCTAGGGGAGTTTACAGAAGGCCATGGGAACATAGTTGAAATTCAGTACTACTTAGCATCCTCAGACAGATGGACAATCTGAGGGGACGATTCAGATATTAGAGGACATGCTGCGAGCATGTGTGCTGGACTTTGGTGGTTCCTGGAGTAAGTATCTACCTTTGATAGAGTTTTCCTACAACAACAGTTACCAGTCTACCATTGGAGTGGCACCTTATGAGATGTTGTATGGTAGGAAATGCAGATCTCCCATTCATTGGGATGAGATAGGCAAAAGGAGATACTTGGGTCCTGAGGCAGTTTAGAGGACTAGTGAGGCTATTGAGAATATTAGAGCTCGGATGATCGCTTCTCAGAGTAGAAAGAAGAGTTATGCAGATCCCAAGCGCTGGAACGTAGAGTTCCAAGTGGGAGACTATGTCTTCCTTAGAGTCTCACCATGGAAAGTGGTGAGAAGATTTGGGAAGAAGGGTAAGCTGAGCCTTAGATTTGTAGGTCCATTTGAGATCCTGGAGAGGATTGGTCAGGTGGCTTACAAGTTGGCCTTATCACCAGCGTTGCCAGCCGTGCATAATGTATTTCATGTTTCAGCTCTTCGGAGGTATGTATCTGATGTGACTCATGTCTTGAGTTACGAAGATTTGAAGCTTGAGGCAGATCTCTCCTATGAGGAACAACCAGTCCAGATACTAGACAGAAAGGACAAGGTCCTTAGGAATAAAATGATACCTTTGGTTAAGGTATTATGGAGGAACAGCAAGGTCAAGGAAGTGACCTGGGAGCTGGAGTCAGATATGCAGAGTTAGTATCCCGAGTTGTTCAGGTAAATTTCGAGGATGAAGTTTCTGTAAGGAGGGGATAGTTGTAATGCCCCAAAATCCCTAACGAGGTTTAATGGTCAGAATAGTAGGTCAGGAGGGCCTTTATAGATTTATTATGCCATTAAATGATTATATGCATATTTATATGAATGATATTATTATATAATGATAAATGCATGCATGTGGGTCCACATTTTGTTATAAAGGCATTTTGGTAATTTGGCCGTTGAGGGCATAATTGCATATTTTTATGCATTTTGGTGATTTAGGAATAAGGCCACATTATAATGTGGATTTGTTCGAGCTATTCGGCATGAGACGATCTTTGAATGCTAGTTAGCAGTTTGTTCATAACGGGGTTAATTTCGGGGCTCAGGGTGAGTCACGGGGGAAAATTTGGTCATTAGTACATTACCGAGAATAAAAGGGTAATGGGATATGATTTATCAACATTTGAGAATATTGGGAATAACAGGAATTGGAGGACGTTAATTATAATTAATGAGATAGGCGGGAAAGGACGGTTTTGCCCTTGGTGGCTGTTAAGAGTTTTACTTAAGCCTAGGGGTATTATGGTCTTTTTACCTTAAGCTATATATCACTTGAGAAGCTGTAGAAAGCTTAAGAAAACAGAGCACTTCTCCTTCTTCATTCGTTCATCATTTCTCCTCCTTTTCTCTTTTAATTTTTGAGCCCCATTTGAGGATTCAAGCTAGGAGATCAAGGTTTAAAGCATAGAACCTTAGTTAATCCATTGAAGAGAACACAATTCAAGCTTAAGGTAAGAATTCAGCCATGAAACTCTGGTTATACTCTGTTTTTCTATTAGTTTTCAACTGAGAATTTTGAAGTGGATAGTTGAGAATTCATGGAGGTTTTTGGGAAAGTTTGCTTTGATTTTGATGAGGTTGAGTTATGGATGAAGTTCTGGGGTTAAATTATCTTCAGCCCCGGTGCCCTTAGGTCGTACTTTCATATCCCACATAATAGATATATAACTCACCAAACGCATATATTCAATCACAGTGAATCTCAGTCCCAATGACACCCACATGGGTGCAGTTTTCTTACCTCAAGTCCCAAGCGATGGATGAAGCGGTCCCGAGCACGATCCTCAGTCCTAAGCCTTAACAGTAATCCTAGTCACAAGAAATAATTGATAACTATCATATTCTAATCCAATTAAATGTTTTGGAAACTAATTCTAGCCTTCGGGACCTCGAATTCTACTAAACCGGGTAGTAGAATTTGTCCCGAGAGCTTAGGTTTCAATCCCCGAGCCTCCCTGAGCATAAAAAAACCTAGGCCAAAACTGCCTAGGCAGGTCGCGACCTGGCCCTTGGGGTTGCGGCATGCCTCAAGTCAGAGGCGCAGACTCTTGCTTTTAGGGAGAGGCGGATCGCAACTTTCCCCCTAGGCTCGTGGCGCGCCCTCAAGTCAACAAGCCCTCCCAGGGCATTTTGGGCACGCGAGCCGCGGAGCCCATGAACTGGGTCACAGCGCACCCCCGCGAACCCAGAATTCCCTGGGTTTCCAGCCTTTTCCCCAATTCTCAGCCCCAAAATCCAACTTTAATATGCGCCCCAGTCAAAACCAGCTTCAGATTTCCAATTATTACCTCAGAAACACATCTCAAGCCTAGAATAACAATTCAATTCCCCCTAAAATAACAAATTCAGAAATCACCAACTCCCTTAAGCAAAACTAAACCTAACAGAATTCAGCAATTAAAAGTTAGATTCTTACTCCAATTGATAGCCTACTCTCCTCAGAAATTCTTGACTGATCCTAGCTTTGATTCCCCGGCTCTCCTAGCTCAATTCCGGGCTTATTTCCTTGAGTTTCCTCCTCCAAACATCAAAGTTTCCCTTAGTTTTTTGAGAGGGAAAGAGAGAACGTTAGTGATAGGGAGTCCTTGTTAGTATCTCTAGTATTTTCCTATAGTTTCAGAGTATATCCTCAACACCAAAGACAAAATTACCCCTTAATCTAACTCAGCTTCTCATTGCCCCTCATGGGCATAATGGTCATTTATCTTGATTCCCGCTAATTCCCAATTAATCCCGTCATGTCTGAATAATTACCAAATATTTACCCATTACTCAATAAATCCCAAATATATATATTGAACTTCCCAAAATACCGCTAAGGTTACCCTAAGCCGGGTATTATACCCTGTTATGACTATTCGATAATTCCCTCACTAGGATTGCCTCGAGCCATAAAATGTAAATATATCCACATACTAATGTGGTCTTAACCATTTAACACATCTGTTGACGCGGTTCTTCACCAACAGGTAATTAAGAGAAGGAGAGAAAGGGATTAGTGCTTGTTGACGGTAAGAACTCGTCAACGATTGATGGTTAGAAAACCTCAATCTCTATACTCTAAGAAGCTATGAGTTAGATAGAAAGAACTCTAAACAACAGGAGAAAAATCAGGCCAGCATGAGAACCAGAAGCATATATTTTATAAGTCTCGTTTTTACATTAAGTTTTCCAACCCCTTAGCCTGAGGGGTTGGAGCCTATTTATAGGGGGGAGGGGCTCTATTGGCCCAGGATACAAACAGGTCCCAGACCACAGGGACGTACACAGGTATTCTGATAGTGTAGTGGCCCAGGGCGTAGTGGTGTCTACCTTGATGGTGTCAGAGTCGTGGCCCAGGACAAAGTACTGTCGGCTCTGGCGTATGGTCGGGGGTGTCCAAGTGGTACCACTACGCTTCGTACAGGTCCGTACCGCCACTACTCCTCAGACGCAGATCATAGGGTCGTGCCTCTGTTCTTTCCATAATCGTACACCCCCTGTCAGCGCACGTGTTCCGTACTCGGTTGTCCTCATCAATTCCCGTTCAATGCTCCATGTTCGTTAGACATGTCAACAAGATTCCCCCAAGTGATCTCGTGCCTATGCCAAGGAGGCTTCAACCTATGCATGTCCTGAGAAGTCAAGGGTCAGGGCCGGCTTATGCGGGTCACATGGACACGAGACTCGCAGTATGGACGCCGTGGCAAGGCCACACCCTCGCATAGCGAGGGTACCTCGCGTAGCGAGGCTGGTCCTTTTCCCCCAGGCGTAGGCATGGCTCAGGACACGGGCATCGTAACAAGGCAGCACCCTCGCATAGCGAGGCTGCCTTTCCTTCCCCCGGGTGCAGCGTTGCGAGGCTAGGGGCATGGATGCCACCACGAAGCCTCACCCTCGCATAACGAGGGTGCCTCGTGTAGCGAGGCTGACCTTCTTCTCCTGAGTGTAGACGAGGCTTGATGCCTGCTGGAATGGGGCGCACGCGGATGACCAGCTGGGGACCCTCGCATAGCGAGGGTGAAGTTTGGATTGGCAAGTGGCCGAAGTCCCTCGCCTAGTGAGGGTGACTCTCTTACCCCAACTCCCTCACCATCGTGTGATGCCCTTTCAGGATGTCTCGTAGTATAGAGCTTCACTCGTGAATAGAATTCACAAGGAAAAAATTCCACATTTACAGTGCTCAAAGTAGAACCGTCACAGATAGGAAATCTTAGGGGATGAACTAGGTGACTCAAGACACGTTTTTAAGTGGTTCAAAGGTTAAAATCCTTCTACTCCACTAGTCAATATTATTGATATATTCTGGGTATTTGGTTACAAAGTGTATATCTCTTCTGAGACTATTTTTTCCAACCCTTATTAACTCCCAGGGTCTCCATATTTATAGGAGAAGGCACCTGGAAGTTGGTAAGGAGGTCATCCCGTGACCTTCTTATTTGTCATATCAACTCTGTGACATTCATGATTAATTCCTAAACCTGACACATAAGTATGGTCAAATCGATAGATAAGGAGATAATGGGCTGCACGGCCCAACCCAGCCGTGGGTGTCTGAATACGCACGTTCCTGCTGCGTGTCCGAGAAGTCAGGGAGATATCGGACACGTGATGTCAGATATAGGCACGTTTATCTTGCGTGTGTTGACTTTACAAAGGGTCAGAGATCCATGAGAAGCTCGTACCACGAGCTGCTTCCCTGACCTGACCTTCGGCCTTCAGACTCCTTCCCCCAGTCTTGGGCAGCCTTGGCAAGTCCTTGAGGATACCTCGAGCTAAGGGGGTACGACCTCGAAAACAGGAGCTCCGACCTGGGGAAATTTACGGACTAACCTTGATTAGTCCGAGGCTCGACCTGCTAATCAGCCCGTGGGAAAACCAGGGCGTACATCTGCCCCCCAAGCTCCTGCTCGTGGTATATGACGTCATATATAGAAGACCACCGTAGGGGCTTTTAAACTCCCCCACAACCCTTCACATTCCACTTTTTGTGCAGGCGTCTGATACGTGGAACGTCGTGGGTGGTGACGGTACGTTTTACGAGAACCGCATTTAATGGCCTAGTCTAAGCCCAGCCGTCGTTTCGTATTTCAAGTGGAAGGCCTCGGATCCCTCACTAGGGTCATCCAAGAGCCTTCTACACGTGATCCTTCACGTATATAGAAAAGGGGGTGGCCATCCTACGCACGGGCCACCCCTTCATTCAAAATTTCCCAAATTTCTTTCCTTCTTCCCTCTCTAACTTTCAGAAGAACGAAACCCTCGACTCCGTTGCTGCCATTTTCATTGTTCAAGAAGCTTAGGCGCACGAGTTTCTCCGAAGCTTTGGAGGCTATTTCACCGACGAAGCTCCTATCAACGCAGCATTCTCTTCAACCTTCCAGCCATACACTGTAAGTTTCCTGACCCTGTTCACTTTGAAAACATGCTACTGTAGCTCAGGTAAAAATTTTTGTTTTACTGTAGCCGCATGCAAGGGTTTTCTGGGTTGCGTGGATATGGAGGGTGACAGCCCTTTTTAGGTTAGGACATACTTGTTGTAGGAAATCGCCTTAGAGTAGGGGTTTCAGGATGCTTTTTCTAGAACAATTTCTGGGTAGAAGTTTTGGGAATTTTGGGTGCAAAACCGGGTAGCTTAGGGAACACGCCTCATGGGCGGTTTTGCAATTCCTGCCTACTGAAACTTTCCTTCCAAGGCAAATTTTACTCTGAACCCCCTGACACGCGAATTCCGAGTAATCTGGGATCTGTTTGGAGTATACACGCGTGTTCACTGAACCGCGTGGTTCCACCTCCCACGAGCTGGGCTTACCTCAGCTCGTGCAAATAATAATTATTCTTCCTCCTACTTGGGTCGCCTTTTCTAAAATGTTTTCTTGTTTTCACTAGGCGACCAGATGGCTCCAAAAAAGAACCTCCCTCAGAAGAACGTTGGAAGCTCAGCCTCCCAGTAGGAGAAGGGAAAGGCGGTGATGCCCAGCTCGCCGATCCCCCACTTTGGGCCGGCCATGGAGAAACAGGTCGAGGTGGCCCCCGACGCATTCTTTGAGCGCGAAGAGAATCATCTCGAAGATAACCGACCAGGCGAAGATCAACAAACTCTTCCTCACCCACAACATTCCACTGAGGAAAGCCTCGGTTATAGCCTGACCTGCTGCGGAGGGCGAGCGGAGCTGTACGCCGCTCGACGAATCGTTTGCGGCCTGGAGTGGTGAACACTTCAAGGCAGGGGCCTTCCTTCCCCTGGATCAGTATTTCACTGATTTCCTGAACTATGTGGGGTTGGCCCCATTTCAGCTCCCCCCCAACTCCTACCGTCTGCTGGCAGGGTTGAGGTAATTATTCAAGAAGCAGGAGTGGGAGGTCCCCACTCCTGCAGATATTTTATACTTCTTTTACCTAAAAGCCAGCCCAGACCAGAGGGGGCGAGGTGACGGGTTCTACTATTTAACCCGTTTTCCTAATACGGCGGCGGTCATCAAGCTGCAAAGCCATCCAAATGACTTCAAGGACCAGTTCCTCATGTCAACTGGGTTCTGGAACTGCGAGCACCATTACTTCAACCGTCCCCGTAAGTGAACCCTGATCTTAGCTCGCCCTTTAAGTGTTATTTTATTTTAGCTCCTCCCGTATTCCACTCTGATTCCAGCCAATCTTGCAGCCATCTACGCGAGGACCGAAAAGTCTGTGACCCTCGGGGGTCAATATGAAACACTGGCGGGCTTGCCCCCCAGTGAAAAGGACTATCGCGTGCTCGTGACGGACGAGACGATGGTGTTCTGCAAACTGATTTTCCCAAATCAGACTCTGAACCTGGAGAGGCCCCGGGGGCCACCCCCAGCCCGCGACAACAGACCTATCATCATTGATGAGGTTGCGGCAGAGGAAGACGAGGAGGACGAGACGGCTGAAGTTCCGCTCGTGAGGAATAGAAAGAGGACCTTGGAGGTCGCCCAGGGGATGGACGAGGAGAGGATCCAATCCAGAGCAGCCGCGGGTCCTTCCGGCCAAGGTAACCCTTTCTTGCTTAAGAATGTAGATAGGGCCACTGCGGACCCCCGGCTGGTTAGGTTCAATCCTAGGCAGATCGTCCATCGTCACCGAAGGGACCCGGACTTGAACACACTCCTGCTCCATTGTGTTGACCGGCTCGTGCTGGATCACCAAGAGAGCCGACCTAGGGGTACCGTAGTAGTAGATAACACCCTAGCCTTTAGGTTGATCATTTTTGAGGAGTATGGGACCAACTTACGCACGTGGCCATCACTCCAGAGGGGCATCTATGCTCCGGGGCTTAGGCAGTATGTAGAAGAGTCTAGCCCCGAGTCAGAACCAGACCCAGAACTTGCGCCTGTTTGGGAAATAATCGTCTTAGGTTCTTCCAGCTCGGGGGATAGGGCTCCCTTAGTATTCGTATACTTTTTGCCTTTAACCTTTTGCTTCTATTTCTGACTGATTGCTAACTTGTAATAACCATGTTTTTTGTTTTTGCAGAAGAGATGTCTCAGTCCGAGGATAGTCTGCGGGGCATAGACTTCGGGGGGAATCCCCCAGCAGGGCCAAGATTGAAAAGGCTCCGAGGGCCCAAGAGCACGGCTGGGGACTCCACCAAATCTCCGGCAAAGGGGAAGGAAAAAATCGCATCATCCCAGGTTGGGGGGGCAATTCCTTTTGCTGGCGGAGCAGGACACATGCCCCTACCGCCCCAGCGATCTCCATCAGCCACCCAGGACGTGGGAATGGAGGTCGGGACCCCAGCTGCAGTGGCCCCCGGCGTACGCATCACGGTCGACCCCCAGGATCTGGAGAAGATCCCAGAAGCCTTCCAGGGGACGGTGTATGAGTCGGCGAGCTATGCTGTCAACCATTTCTACAAGTTCAAAGAGAAGGAGCTCCGGGCTATTGAGACACTGAGCCCGGTCCACGTAATAGAGTCATCGATGGACATGACCCTAACGGTAGGCTGCCCCATTCTTTTAAGGCTTTACCCCTCACACACCGCTTTATTTTACTACTTAGCCAATTTGTCTCTCATTTCTCGCAGGGCATCGCTGCCGTACACCGAGGCATCACCAGGACCAGAGCTCAGCTCGAGGAGATGAGGGCTGGGCACCAGGCCGCTCTTCAGGAGGCTCAGGCGGCGAAAGATGCACTGGCGACCTCGAAGGGCGAGTTAGAGAGGACCCGCTCGAAGGTCAAAGAGCTTGAGACATCCCTTGCCACCTCGCGAACAGACCTCGAGGCAGCGAAGACCGAGGCCCAGGCTGTCCTTGAAGCTGAACGGGCCACCTCCGGACAGTCCATGCATGAACTATTCTATCGTTGCTGGGCCCACAACCTGGAGGCTGACTTCTCCTTCATGTCGTCGAGTCTCTGGGCGCGCTTGTTGGTGAAGTTCCAAGCCCGCTTTGACAAAGAGGTGCCGCCCTCGGAGACTGGGGAAGCCTCTGGTGTGGTGGAGCAGGATGAGACTGCGACCTCAAAGGGGGCTTAGGGCATTTTTTCTTCTCTTTATTTTGAAGTATTTTATGTAATCCTTAGCACGAGGTGTTTTTTCCTCGAGACAATTTGCCTTGCAATTTTAACTTCTGTATTTCTTCATGCTTTTGGCTACAATACACATATTTTGTTTTTTGATAAACTTAGTTCGTGTTAACCGTTATTTATATTCCGAGCCCTTTTAAGAAGAACCACGATCCATAAATTTAAGTTAACTTCTAAGTTTTATGACCCGGTTAAAACCAGGAGCTTAATTTGAAAACTTAGTTCGTGTCAACTTTTATCCATATCTCGAGCTCTTTAAGAAGAACCACGATCAATAAATTTAAGTTAACTTCTAAGTTTTATGACCCGGTTAAAACCAGGAGCTTATTTTGAAAACTTAGTTCGTGTCAACTTTTATCCATATCTCGAGCTCTATAAGAAGAACCACGATCAATAAATTTAAGTTAACTTCTAAGTTTTATGACCCGGTTAAAACCAGGAGCTTATTTTGAAAACTTAGTTCGTGTCAACTTTTATCCATATCTCGAGCTCTTTAAGAAGAACCACGATCAATAAATTTAAGTTAACTTCTAAGTTTTATGACCCGGTTAAAACCAGGATAGGACTTATTTCGCGTTAACCCTTATACATAGATAAGAATCAACACCTAAGTCGTTAAGGAGACCTGGTTATATCCAGGTACCATATGCCCCCCAAGTAACTGGGAAAGGGTCTTTCGTGGTTACTTTAAGATTACACATGCAAATAAAAAGAAAAACTTGATTTTTATTAATACATAAAAAGTGGCCTTCCAGGCCTTACAAGTGGATCATTGATAATATTTCTTTAAGTCGATGGCGTTCCAAGTCCGTGGGACTGCCCCTCCATCAAGTCGAGCTAACTTATAAGTTCCTTCCTTGATGACTTCAATGACCTGGTATGGTCCTTCCCAGTTCGGTCCCAAGACTCCATCTTTGGGATCTTTCCCGGCCAGGAAAACTCTCCTTAGGACCAAGTCGCCAACACTAAAGGTACATTTTTTGACTTTAGTGTTGAAGTAGCGGGTGATCTTTTGCTGGTAATGGGCGAGCTAGAGTTGTGAATCCTCTCGCCTTTCATCGATAATGTCTAGGGAATGGCATAGGAGCTCGTGGTTCCTATCTTGGTCTTAAGACTGGACTCTATGCGACAGAACTTTAACTTCCACGGGGAGGACTGCTTCACTTCCAAAGGTTAGGGAGAAGGGAGTGTGACCCGTAGGAGTCCGATGCGAGGTCCGGTATGCCCAAAGGACCTGGGGGAGCTGCTCTGGCCAGACCCCCTTTGCCTCATCTAATCTTTTCTTGAGGCTCGCCTTTAGAGTCTTGTTGACAGCCTCGACCTGGCCGTTTGCCTGAGGATAGGCGACAGAGGAGAAGCTTTTTACAATTCCGTGCTTTTCACAAAACTCGGTGAACAGGTCGCTGTCGAACTGAGTGCCATTGTCGGAGACAATTTTCTTCGGCAGGCCGAATCGACAGATGATGCTTTTAACCACAAAGTCGAGTACCTTCTTCGATGTTATTGTTGCCAACGGCTCTGCCTCGGCCCACTTAGTAAAGTAGTCGTTGGCTACCACGGCGTAACGGACCCCGCCCTTTCCGGTAGGCAGGATGCCTACTAAATCTATCCCCCAAACGGCGAATGGCCAAGGGGCCGAGATCATTTTCAGTTCAACTGGAGGAGCTCGGGCAACCGTAGCGATACACTGGCACTTGTCGCACTTTTTCACATATGAAATCGAGTCTTTGGACAGAGTTGGCCAGTAATAACCTTGCCTGAGAACCTTTAAGGCCATGCTTTGCCCCCCAGCATGGTCTCCGCAGAATCCTTCGTGAATGTCCTGCAGGATGGCCTGTGCCTCACCTGGATGAACGCACCGGAGGAGAGGTAGGGAATGTCCACGTCGGTACAACACACCATCGACCAGCGTGTACCTCGGAGCTTGATACAAGACTTGTCGTGCATCGTTACGCTCTTTAGGCAGCTTACCCTCGACGAGATACTTAAGAATGGGGGTCATCCAGGTCGGCTTGGCATCAATCATCTCGACCTCTCCCCGATCTCCTTCTATACTTGGTTCTTTCAAGAATTCTATTAGCACCAACCCCAGGGTTTCTGTCTCTCCCGAGGTGGCGAGTTTGGCGAGGGCATCTGCGTTGGCGTTCTATTCTCGAGGTATCTGCTCGATCGATCCTTGCTTGAATGCAGACAGCTCGGATTTTACCTTTGCCAAATAGGCGGCCATCTTGGGTCCTCGCGCCTGATATTTGCCCAGAACCTGGTTTACCACGAGTCGGGAGTCACTGAAGCACTGGACGGAGCTCGCTTTTAACTCCTGAGCTACCCTTAGCTCAGCTAACAAAGCTTCGTACTCTGCCTCGTTGTTGGACGCCTTGAACCCGAACCTTAGCGCCGAGTGGAACCTATGTCCTTCGGGGGATATTAGAATGATTCCAGCCCCGGAGCCACTCTCATTAGATGAACCATCAATGAAGATCTTCCACGACGAATGCGGCGAGGCGACTTGAAGTAGGCCTTCTGATGGATCCTCCTGGAATCCCGTGCACTCCGCCACGAAGTTAGCCAACGCCTGACTTTTTATGGCAGTTCGTGGAGTATAGAAAATCTCGAACTGACTGAGTTCAACCGCCCACTTCAACAAACGTCTCGATGCTTTAGGCTTTTGCAAAACCTGCCTTAGAGGCTGATCGGTCATGACGTGTACCGAGTGGGACTGGAAATACGGTCTGAGCTTTCGCGAGGCTGTGATTAGGCAAAACGCCAATTTTTCCATCAGTGGGTACCGTGACTCTGCTCCGAGGAGTCTCTTGCTGATGTAGTAGACTGGCTTTTGAACTTGGTCCTCTTCTTGTACTAGCACGGCGCTAGCTGCATCCTCCGTGACGACCATGTAGAGGAAAAGAGGCTCTCCTGCCCTGGGCTTGGACAGCACGGGCGGTTCAGCCAGATGCGCCTTCAGGTGCCTTCTCCTATGGTGATCACCAGCTCGATCGTCCCTATCGCTGCCGATCCTTCTCCCGAAAAACCATACAGCATCATGGAGGTAGCCCTTAGCTCGGTGACGGTTAGACCCATCTTTTCTAATGTGGATCGGAATAGGAGGTTCACCGAGCTTTCGTTGTCCACCAACACTCTCCTCACTTTCCGGTTGGTGAGCTGGACTGCCACGACCAAAGGATCATTATGGGGGAATTGGACATGGCCTGCGTCTTCCTCCGTAAATGTAATCGGTTGCTTCTCTAACCGCTGCTGTTTTGAATGACGCTGCTCCGGGACAAACTCCGCTCCGTTGTGGGCCTTTAATTCATTCACATACCTCTTCTGGGCACCTCTGCTCGTGCCAGCCATGTGCGGTCCTCTAGAGATGGTGGATATCTCTCCCTCGACCACGGGAGGAGGGACGTCCTGATCTACCCGAGGCCCGGGCTGACTGACTGGGACTTCAGGAGCGGGTCGACTCGCTGGGACCCTGTTTCGTGAGTACTGCGCCAAGGGGCCTGCTCGGATGAGAGTCTCGATTTCATCTTTTAGATGCCTGCAATCGTCGGTATTGTGGCCGACGTCGTTATGGAAACGGCAGAATTTTGAAGTATCTCTCTTTCCCTTGTAGTGTTTCAATGGCTCCGGCCTCTTCCAGGGGACCCGAGCAGTGTTGGCTAGGAAAATACTTTCCCTGGACTAGGTGAGCTCGGTATATTTCGTGAACACGGGCTTGAATTTATCCACAGACTTATTCTTCTTTTGACCGTGCTGGCTGTTTTCACCATTTCCCTTTCTTTTGCCACCACCGGGCTGGTTGTTCTGTGCGACCTCGGGGATCGCCACCACGATCTCTGTCCCTGCTTCAGCGGGCTTCTCGGGAACCTGGCTGGTCCCCGCGGCTGAAGCTTCAGCTTCTTCTAAGTTTATCCACTCTTGGGCTCTATTAAGGAATTCGTTAACCGAGTTGACTCCCTTCCTCTGAATATCTTTCCACAGGTCTCCCCCGACCAAGATTCCGGTTCTCGTGGCCATGAGCTTAGAGCTATCGTCAGCGTCTCTGGCTCGACCAGCGACAATCGCGAATCTGCTCAAGTAGGCTTTCAGCGTCTCACCGGGCTGCTGCCTCACGTTAGCTAGGGAATCGGCTTGGACTCGGGCGGCCTGGGAGGCGCGGAACGCCCTTTTGAAGTCAGCTGAAAAGGTCTTCCAGGAGCTGATTGACTGCCTTTTACTTTGCTTGAACCACTGCCTGGTAGGTCCAGTCAGTGTGGAAGGAAAGATCAAGCAACGCATCTCCGGGCCAATGTTATGGGCCATCATTAGGGTGTTGAACATCCCTAAATGGTCCAACGGGTCCCCGTCCCCGTTGAACTTTGACAAGTGAGGCATACGGAAGCCAGATGGGTATGCCATCGCTGCTATGTTGGGGGCGAAGAGTTCCATTTCATCACCCGAATCATATTCGTCTTTTTTCTTTTTCTGATAAGAGCTTTCTCATCAGTTCCTCCATCTGAGTTAGGCGCTCGAGGGTTTGGTCCTGAGATCCTGGGTTATTCCGGGGCTGTTCAACAGCTCCGGACCCATTGTACATATTAGGTGGGTTTTTGCCCCTCCTATCTTGAGATAGGTTATTTGGGACATTCCCTCCGTTACGTACTTTGGATCGGACTCCCGCCGAGCGGGCCGGGCTACCATCTCTAGCTCGATCCTCCCTGTGAGAGTTGAGGCGATCTCGAAGGTCGCCTCCCTGGGTGGTCTGGTGACTTTGCGCGGAACTCAGTCGCTAACGCAGGTCTCCTCCGGAGAGATCACTCTGTCGGCTGCCGGTCCAATGACTCCTGCTGGACAGGCTCAGAGTGCGTCTTTGGTGGTGAGGACCTGAGCTTTCTTCAGGCGCCTTGCTACGCCGGGAAGGTCCTGCTGATGGTGGGTTTCTCCTACTACTCCCGTAAGCTGGGATGTCTCGGACGGGCTGAGGAGATGGATATCTGATTGGAGAAGGAGGATGCCTGACTGGGGAGGCGATCCTAGTTCCGTCTGGACGGATCAAATTTGGTGGGGGCCTTTCGGCCCTGCCAGCTTGCTGGTCCCGCTTTGGGCAAGCTGGACGAGGCGCTGGACGAGGCACAGGACGGTCTTCTGGGACAGGCTGACGTCACTGGCCCTCCCCGGATCTCCTTCGGGAATTTCCTCGAGCTCTACTGGGCGTTCTCGAGGAAGTTTGAGAACTAGGAGTTGACGTCCTGACCGAACGGCTGTATTGCTGTTGTCCGGTTCTAGGCATTTCCCTAAAGTTTGCCTCTTGATGGTGCGATGAAGGGGTGGAGTTGGCTGCAGGAAGTCTATCCGAACGGCTACGCCTGGGCCGATTACCCCGGTGAGACTTAGGAGCCTCACCTTGCCTCTCTCCAACGTTAACGTTGGTTGTGAGAGGGGGTAGTCGAGCCAGAATATCCTGTATTTGCCGACTAGCAGTTGCAAACTGGCTCCTCAGCTGAGCGTTCTCCATCTCCACCGTAGTATAATAACACGGGTTTGGATTAGGTGGCCGGGGCGCCGAACTACCAGTATCGTCTTGGCCCGCCGGCTGCTTTCCTGGCCTCTGTTGGACTTCAGGAATTTGTTCATCAGGGATGGCAATATGGTGGGCCTCCTGCCCATCTTGCTGCTCTGTTTCGTTGCCATGCCTGGATTGAGTGGTCAACATAGTTGGATGTTTGTGGCAGCACTAATTGAACTTGCTCTCAATGAAAGCACCAAACTGTTGATGCGGTTCTTCGCCAACAGGTAATTAAGAGAAGGAGAGAAAGGGATTAGTGCTCAAAGTAGAACCGTCACAGATAGGAAATCTTAGGGGATGAACTAGGTGACTCAAGACACGTTTTTAAGTGGTTCAAAGGTTAAAATCCTTCTACTCCACTAGACAATATTATTGATATATTCTGGGTATTTGGTTACAAAGTGTATATCTCTTATGAGACTATTTTTTCCAACCCTTATCAACTCCCAGGGTCTCCATATTTATAGGAGAAGGCACCTGGAAGTTGGTAAGGAGGTCATCCCGTGACCTTCTTATTTGTCATATCAACTCTGTGACATTCATGATTAATTCCTAAACCTGACACATAAGTATGGTCAAATCGATAGATAAGGAGATAATGGGCTGCACGGCCCAACCCAGCCGTGGGTGTCTGAATACGCACGTTCCTGCTGTGTGTCCGAGAAGTCAGGGAGATATCGGACACGTGATGTCAGATATAGGCACGTTTATCTTGCGTGTGTTGACTTTACAAAGGGTCAGAGATCCATGAGAAGCTCGTACCACGAGCTGCTTCCCTGACCCGACCTTCGGCCTTCAGACTCCTTCCCCCAGTCTTGGGCAGCCTTGGCGAGTCCTTGAGGATACCTCCAGCTAAGGGGGTACGACCTCGAAAACAGGAGCTCCGACCTGGGGAAATTTACGGACTAACCTTGATTAGTCCGAGGCTCGACCTGCTAATCAGCCCGTGGGAAAACCAGGGCGTACAACATCTAATCGCATCGATGCCCTTGACAAGCCAAATTACAAATATGCCCTAATAAACAAGAACGGGACCACATGCATATTTAATGCTCATAAACATGCATCTAAATATATTCATATCATCATATATATCATGCATGCCACATATTCAAGCATTTAATTACCAAATCACACATATCCAATTATGCCCTCCCAACACACTAACCGAGGCACTAAACCTTATTAGCATTTTTGGGTCATTACACGAGATTTTCCCACACTCATGGAGTGATGGAAAAAATAAAGAATGGTCAGGACTAGTTCCCTCCCCTACGTGCTTAGCATAATGGAGAACAATTGGAGATTTACCTTGGGGCATGGAAAATGACCTGATCCCCACCTCGAGCTCTTCACCTTCCTTTGCCTCTACGATGACCTTGATGGTGAGGACACTCCCTACATGCTCTTCATGAAGGCACTGCATGTGTATAAATTGCACCTTAGCCACCATACAGTCCATGTTGAGCCTCGCCTCGTGGCATGACTTCATCGGGTCCCTGAATCTGGTGAGGACAACTGTGCTTATACTCTGCCCCTTCTGTAGTAGCCCATACTGCCGAAGGTGGGCATCAGTAACAAGGAAGGAGAGATCCAACTCCTTGTCGCAGATAGTGTTCATCACCGTAAACATTTCATCGAAGGAGCCAATGGAAGGTGTACGACGATAGGGAACTGAAATGAGACATTTTAAGATTAAGGATCAATTATGAGTTGGAAACTATTTGACAAAACAATGCGAGGACAAAAAGGCTTACCAACTCTAGCAAAGTCGAGGAGTAAGGTGGGATTGGTCCTCGTCGAGAAACCACTCACTAAGAAGAAGTGATCCTTGTAGTCCTGAGCGTGAGTCTCATTGCCACTCGGAGCCTTGTAACCTTTCCCCAAGATCGTGTGCTTCATAAGGGTGTAGTACCCATCCTAATCCCCCTTCTTTGGAAACTGCCAAAAGCTGTAGATATACAGTATCTCAGCTGGAGAAGGAATGGGCCAGTTCTCTCTCTTATACAGAACATAAAGCCCGGCCAGCACCCGATTTCCATTCGGGGACAGCTGGAAATGGGCTATGCCGGCAAACTTAAGGAAGTCGACATAGTACTAGTGCAGTGGCAAAGTTGCACCAGCCTGGAGATGAGAAGCACTCTAGGGCGCGAGCCAATGGATGCTCTCGTGCGCCCTCTTATCCTCTTGAGAGAGACGCATCAGCATCTCATGGGTATCCACCCCGTGGTGGGTGAGAATCTTCTCCAAGGCACCTCAATGTCAGAGCTTGTTGGGGATTGCCTCCGCCTTGAACCCCCCGGTGGTGTAGGGTTTGTCCGTCGGCATCGAACCCGCATTGGCTTCTTCCTCTGAGATGCAAGCTCAGAAGGGTCTTGTTGCCACCGGGGCAGGTCCTCTCGTACTACGAGGGATTGACTACTACCAACCACTTGTTTCCCCTTCTCGAGGTGTGACCTAGCTTCCCGAGCCATCTGTAGGATTTCGGCGTTGAAGGCGTAGAACCCTTGTGTGTGTAATCGGTGGAGCTCCTCGAAAATCTGAAACAACAAACCAAGTAGTTAGTGCCTTGCCCAGCTGAAAGATAGGTCAAAAGGAGAATCCCTAAGATAAATGCTCGGGGAGAAGAGAGAAGAAATTCTAAGGATGAGGGGTGTCCACGGGGACAATGAATCGACACTGGAGAACACTCGAAATTTGGCAAATTTCCAAATTCGGTCGAATGTCCAGAAAGGAAAAATTTTCCTAAGGCATGCCGTAAGCCATTTTAATCACTTCTAACACCTAAATGTGCCTAAAAAACCAACAGAAGGTCAAAACAACCCCTCAAATACCACAAAAAGTTCGTTCCTAAGCATGCATCTGAAGTCCCAAATTAAGCTCAACGAAAACATAAAGCCATTAACTACTTACTCAAGATATAGTGTCGATAAGTGCTGAAATGAGTTCAAACGCTCAGGAATTGCTTGTCGTTGACCCAGAAATATGACGATTCTCGCCAGCCATCCAAAATTGCAGAAGAATCTCAAGAACAGTTGAAGGATTGGGAGGCTTGAGAGAGAAGAAAGAGTTCTCGAGTTATTTGAATTTCGATGGGCCCAAAAATAGAGGTCAACACATGGTATGAATTTTCCGAGTGATGTCAGACGAAGCCCAAGGGTCTCCCCCCGAAGACCTTTTTGAATTATTCCTCAGTCTAAGTCTCCACTGTCTGAGGACGAGTGAAGACTTGGGGGGAAATGTTGTCCGTGTTTTTTCCACCAGACACGTGGAAATTAGGAGTAATTAGTTAAAAGTCATGAAGTTCTCAGAGTGTGAGCACCTCCATGAAGCCCAGTCTGGCCAAGACGTAGGTGTCTCCGAGTGAGGCTACGCTCTGAGTGCAATCTTCAAGGAAAGGATGGCTCTGAGCGAGGCCACATCCCGAGATCTGCTCTCAAGGCAGGGATATCTCCACCTAAGACTATGCCCCAAAGAAGTTCTCCTTACTCACCCACTTTCTAGTTTTATGATGATAGTCGTCGGCCCTGGAGTGGCTCCCAGGTGTCAATCACTGCAGGCATGGGTTGCCAGAAGATCATCTGACAAATTTTGGTGGGCCTTGATTAGTGGTGTCGATTTGTACACTCGAAAATCGACATTTCCCACAATGCAACCTGACATGGGCAAATGTGTAATTCACCCTGTTAGTCACGGATATGTTCCCCTTAAAGTGGTGCATGATTTTCTATAATGGGCCCCGTAAAATCTACCTGGGTTGTAGTCTTTGTTTTAGTGCAGCCCTTTTTTGTATTAACTCAACATTAATACCCCAAGATGAGGGGATCTTGTATTAATTATAGATGACTAACATTAATGACCCCATCCTCAATGAGTAGGGCTGGGGTATCTCCTTGTAGGGGGTTCAAATTTTAGAGAGAGAAATTCTATAACTCAGTGAAATATATACGCTGCTTGAGAACTACCATTAACGCTGGTAAAAGCAAGCTTCAAGCTTACTAAATACCATAGACTCGTGGACTAGGGCTCTTTTATAGCCTAAACCACGTAAAAACCCTTGTTTTCTCTTATATTGTTTTCTTTATACTCTCAGATTTAGTTAATAGCGAAAAAGGTAGTCAACAAACTCCACAAATAATTGGGGAATATTTGTAATTAATGATATTAATGACCTTCATACCCTATAAATGGGGCTTGGATATCATTGCAAAAGGGTTCACAAATTTTGTTCTCAGAGCAATATATACGCTGCCTGAGGAAACCCCATTAAAGCTTGTCATCTCAAGCTTGAAGAGCTCTAATACTAAATACTCGTGGACTAGGGTTTTCTTATAACCTGAGCCATGTAAAACCTTGGTATTCATCTTATCATTTTCTTTAAGTTATATTATTAAGTTGATAACGAAAAAGGCAGTCAACAACTTTTATACATTAAACATCCCAAATATGTATATAAATATCTCAAATGTGTGGATCTCGAAAAATACCCAAATTCAAATGAAAAATCACCTCAAATGAATACCGGAGTGAAAAATTATACATTTTCAATGAATTACATCAAGTTTCATCTAGGTTCATCGAGGTTTGTAGATGTGGGGCCTTAAAATCATGAATTTCATCATAAAACTCGATGCACAGCTCGATGGGCCCTTAAAAATCATGATTTTCATGAAAAAAAAGATATGCCTCGATGAAATTAGACACACCTTGATGGACCTCGATGAAACTTGATGCTATTCATCAAAATGCATAACTTTTTCACTTGGGTGTCCGTTTGAGGTGATTTTTTTTTTAATTTTGGGTATTATTTTGAGATCTACACGTTTGAGATGTGTATATATATTGTTTACCCAAAAAAGGCTCCTGATGACATGGTGAGAACTTATTACACATCGTTGGCCCGTGGCAGCGTCAAAGTAAAGAGGTGTTGTTCGCCTATCGACCAGCTTTTGGTTGCTCCATCAGACCTTGTGATTAGATACGACCAGTCTGGTCGTATGCTCTTAGTGATTTCCTTAAAGATATGTAATCTTGTAATAATTACATTCATTATTTCCTCTTTATTTCCTTGATACGCTGATATTAAGGATAATTAAGGCCCATTAGCCCATGTAACCCCCCTTGAGCCTATAAATATACATGAGAGGGCTCAAGGAGGGGATCTTTGGAACCTTTTCTCTTAATACTCATAGCAAGAGTGTAAGTGGGATTATCCATCATCTTTTTGTAAATCTCCTAAGGCTTGTGAAACTCAAGAACCCTAGTTCTGTGATCACGTCATTGGGATTCAACATCAATAATAACAGTAAGTGGATGTAGGTTGTTACCACATTATTGGGGCTGAACCACTATAAATTGTTTGTGTCATTTCTTTACCATTTGATTCCATTCTTGACTATCATCTCATTTCTTGTCGTAATTATGACTCCATGTCGTTGGCCAAATCGAGGGTCAACATTCTGGGGCTTTCATTGAGAGTTTGATAAAGAAGCTATAAGAAAAGCAAATGGCAAAGACATCCAAGAGAGCTGGACAGACTGCTGGCGCTGCATCATCGCAACCTCCTCCTCCAAATGTGGCGAAGAATGAACCACATTTGGTGTTTGAAGAGGAGGAGTTGGATTCGGAAACACTGAGGGAAACACTAGGGGTGTTGCAGGATGAGTTGGCCAATCTATGGGCCAATCAGGAGAACGCAGCGGAGTTCATGGCGCTACAGCAGAGGGAGACTGAGCGTCAGCGCCACATGTAGCGCCAGGAACTGAGTGAGCGGCAAGCGGACATGGATCGTCGGCAGAGGGATGCCATGGCCGCTCTTGAAGTAGCCATTCAGTTGGCTCGAGGACAAGCTACGCCGACCTCTCAACCGGATTATCCACCGAGTGCGCCACCACAGCGGGCTCCTAATCCAAGTCCTCTGCTCCAGCCAGCAAGCCCTCAAAGGCTGGAGCAGCCACCTGTGGCTCAGGATGATGTACCAATTTGGGATCCTGAGTAGCAGCCTCCATCTCAAGCTAGTCGTGGCAATCCCAAGCGCCAGAGGCAGAATAGGGTCGGGCAGCCGCCCCGCAGCCCTAGACGCCCAGGGGACGAAGAGCCAAATCCACCGAGTAGAGGGCAGCGTCCTTCTGCCAACAGAAGGAACAACGAGTCAGGCTCTGCAGTCAGGGGCCCCCCACGGCATAATAATGCACGGGACCTAACGACTAGCGCAAGCCTCCTCCTGACGCTCAAGAGATGCCAGCCCGTGGAGGAAACAGCATGAACAACCGATCGCGCCATAGTCGGCCACAATTTAGAGATGGCCATGACTATAATGAGGCCGATTCTGGCAGAGGAAATTTTGGTCAGAGGAATGAAGAAGGAGGTGGAGACAGAAACCCCCCGCCTAGAGAGAATAGGCCGACAAGCCATAACGCTGTGGGCAACCCCGACAAAATAACATCTTTGATCGGCTAGGAGTTAGCGAGCAGAGGCGCAGGGATGAAGATTTAAGGCACGTGTTCAACGACCATCGCGAGAAGCAAGATGAGTATGCTCCCACCAGCGATCCCAGACGCGGTTCAGGCACAAATTGATGCCCTGAACCAAGCAGTACATCAGCTAGTTGGGAGTCGAACATCCCACATAGAGTATGATCGGAGGAGAGGCACTCCGTTTGTACAAATGATTGCTGTGGAAGAAACCCCCAGTAAATTCAAAATGCCAGTTCTGCCAAACTTTGATGGGTACGGAGATGCAGTATCTCATGTCAACAAATTTGAGATACAAATGGATATACAGAAAGTACCAGACGATGCCCGCTGCAGGAACTTCCCCGCAACACTATCTGACACTGCCCAGGAGTGGTTCTTTTGTTGGAAATATGCCCTAAAAGCATATGTAGTAAACATTTTTTTATGAAATAAATAAATAAATTGAATTTGTTATGCATATATTTTATAGACTATATTATTCTGTGATAATATTATGTAAATATCAGAAAAATTCATAAGTTCATACATGTGATCTCAAACACGTATTGGTCCGGGAGGATTGTGTTTGAGATAAATGAACTTGAATAGTTCGCAGTAAAATAAAGTTATGGAATCTTTAGATTAATTACTGGAAGGATGGTCCAGTAGTATTATGAATACATGTGATCTAGATCCGGATCACTAGTGTGGTAAGACACTTTAGTGGAGGTGCTTTATATATTAGAGAATATATAGAACTGGATCAGATATGTTTATTAATACTTAGTTAAATACCGTTTCAAAGTATTAATTAAATATATCAACTGATGATCATATACAAATAGATCTTAATACTGAAGTTACTATGAACTCCTGTTTATGTTATATGAGTTCTTTGATTCACTTGGTAGGGTCTGTCAGATTGATCAGACTAGAAACTTTTGTTTTGGAAACTCATTAATATAGATGGCTGGGGACATAGTATATAGATATGGAATCTATGCCTTCTCGCAAGAGATTGAATAATGGTTCTCTTAAGGGTTGACTTTTGGGACTGAAAGGTTATTGAACTCAAATTCATAATTTAGTTATGAATTAACCTTCACTAGTAGAGTCAATGGTACTTAAGGAAACAAGAGATAATTAAAAGGGTAAAACGGTAATTTTCTTCCCAATTAATTATGAACCATTATTAGAGGGTCAAGTTGTATGCAATGATTATATCAATGGACGCTTTATGATTATAAAGTACTCAGTAAAAGAAATGTCTATAATTACAAGAGTGCAGTCTCATATTTATAGTGGAATAATCATGAGATTAATAAATTAATATTATTTAATTAAAGAGTTTAATTAGTAATCTCAAATTTATTGGAGCTTGGAATTATAGGTCCATAGGTCCCCATAGCAGCTCTATCAACACTGTTCAAGGTAAGAGTTGATATGAAAGGGAAAAATAGTGTAAAGACATATTTAAGAAGAAATTTATTCTTCAGGCCAAATATGCAATTATATGATAATAGCGATTAATTAATTAATTACAAATTAGTTGTAGTTAACAAAATTAATTAATATTTAATTATTGTATAATTTTTGAAATTATATTAAATAATTAAATTAATTTCTAAATTTAATTAAATAATTAATTAATTATAATTTTCGAAATTATAATAAAATTAAATATTTATTTTCGAAAATATTGGATTTAATTAATTGCTAGAATTAATTAAATATATTTATTTGAGTGGGAGATAATAATCTGATAAGTTCAAATTGGATTTGAATTTAAAAGATTAATATTTATTCAAATAATTAATTATATTTGATAATTAATTAAAAAGATAATTAATTTAAATTTGAATTCAAACTTGAATTAGTTATCAGGTTGTTAGATCTTATCTGACAAAGCAGTTTGAATAAATAATTAAATAAAAATTGAAAAACCAACATCCCTAAAATTAGGGAGGCTACACGTGCACACACAGGCGTGTAGGGCAAATTTCAGGGATAGGATTTTCAATTTTATTTATTTAATTAATTAATGGATAATTCAAAAATTGGTTTTTGGATTTTTTTCATTAATAGAATAATTAATTAATTAAAAAGTAAATTGTAAAATGGTTACAAATTTATTTTTAAATTTGAATATTTTCTTTTAAGTATGACTAATCAGAAAAATATTCAAGATATGTGAGACAACTCAGAACATTCGCTCTGTGAAAAATAGAACGATAGTTTTCTCTCCCTGAAAAATAAAGAACCAATTCTCTGGCCTATTCTCTTGATCTCATGTGTTGAGTACATCAAGTAGAATCACAAATAAACTATCCTTCATTCTCTAAGTGCCCACACACTTCTTAAGGTGTAGAGAACGCTTTTGAAGATCTTGGTGTTAGTACGTGGGAGCAGCTTGGATAGGAAGATCGTTCTAAATACGAAAAGATAGCAAGGACACTTGATAGGCTTCAAAAGGTATGATTTCTATTATTATCTTGCTTATGATTAATGTATGTATATTAATGGATCCGCATATTTAAAGGTAGTTCAAATATGTTACAAAAATTTTGTTGTACACTGGGCCGACCCCACCACCAGTCCGCTTCGTATTAGGAAACTCGTTCCTAACATCTTTAAGTTCCCTCCTGCTAGCATAGTATCCTAGGAGATGTTCGTGAAGGAATTTTGCGGACAATTCTATGCGGGTCGCGTACACCCCACTGAGGCCAACCAGCTGGTCGAGATACGCCAGAAGGAGGGAGAGCCCTTGAAGGAGTATGTCCAACGCTTTATTCGAGCAGTGGATGGAGCAAAAATAGTGGGCGACGAAGGTAAGATGATGGCCTTAACTGCTGGAGTTAGGCGCCATTCCCCTCTTTGGAGCAGCCTGAGGGAAAATGGGGTAAAGAGTACCCAGGAGTTTTTGGATCGAGCTGATCAGTACATCAAGCTCAAAGAAGCGATTGCCAACGAGGGGAAATTGCCTACGAAAGACAAGGGGCTGAAGGAAGAGCCCGCCAATGGGTCGGATAAAACCAATGGAAATGACAAGGACAACAGGAACGGAAACGGCAGAAATTGTGGAAAACGAGCGAGCAATGAGCTGTCAGCATCTGAGAATAAATGCCCCAAAGGAAATAGATATGAGCCGAGATTCACCAACTATACGGCCCTTGTCGAAAGTCGAGCAGAGGTCTACCAGGCGACCAGCTCTAATGTTCCTTATAAGCGACCCGCACCTATAAGGAAGGATATCTCCAAGAGAGATACAACGAAATTCTGTCCTTTTCACAATGACTACAGACATGACACTAATGAGAGCAACCAGTTGAATGACGAGATTGAGTTCCTGATCAGGGACATCTAAGGAGATATGTACGAGCCGCAGGAGGGTCTCAGCGAGAGGCTCAAGGTGGCAACGAGCAGGCGCATGTACGTCAACCCTCGCCACCTTTACAGCAAGCTCTTGTGGTAGGCACATTACTCACCATCTGTGGTGGTCCACACCTTGCAGGGGACAGTGGGAAGGCAAGGAAACGATACGCTCGAACCCTACCCCACGACCAGGAGATGATGAGTGTGGAGGATCAAGCACCAAAGAAGGCTCGAACAGAGGAGGAATTAATAACCTTCTCTGAGGACGATGCCCAACACGTATGATTCCCACACTCCGATTCGTTGGTCGTTGACGTTCAAATTGCCAACATGATGGTTAAGAGGGTGTTGGTTGACACAGGAAGCTCTGTCAACATCCTATACAAGTCTTCACTGGAAAGAATGAAATTGTCCGTCAAGGACCTGGATCCATGCAACCAAACCATTTATGGTTTTTCTGGTGAAGGGCTCGCCCCAACTGGGTCGATTAGGCTCTTAGTTTTAGCAGGTACCACACCTGCAAACAAGACATTACTAACTACTTTCATAGTAGTTGATTTTCCTTCATCGTATATGCTGTAATTGGGAGGCCAATTTTTGTCGACCTGCGAGCCATCACCTCGATATGGCACCTGGCCATGAAATTCCCAACTGACACAGGGATAGGATGCGTGTTGGGAAATCAACGGGAAGCGAGGGAGTGCTACAACACCTCGATATCTAAGGTGAAGAAAGGTTTATCGAGGGTAGTTGCCCGAAAAGAGTTGCAAATGGCGACTGATGTACAAGCCCAATCAGGTGATAATGTCACCAAATAGGGCGATTCCCCAAAGTGAGGACAAAGATTTAGATCCTTGCTTTGGGGATTTTGATGAAGAGATAGGACCCATCAAGGACCTTGAAGAGGTCCAACTCGACGAAGAGAATCCGACCAGGGTTGTGAAGGTTGGTAAAAACTTAGAGACAACAACGAAGCAAGCACTAGTGGAATTTTTAAGGAAAAACTAGGAAGTCTTTGCCTGGTCGCACAAAGACATGGTGGGAATAGACCCTGCAGTCATTAGCCATGTCCTGAACATAGACAAAAGTTTTCCACCAGTACAACAGAAAAGGAGGTTGCTCGACAAAGATATATCGAAGGCTCTAAAGGAAGAAGTCGAAAAGCTGAAGGAGAAGGATTCATCAGGGTAGCGTTTTATCCATAATGGGTTTCTAATCCCGTGCTTGTTCCCAAGCCGAATGGCGAATGGCGAATGGAGAACATGCGTGGATTTCACAGACCTTAATAAAGCATGCCCTAAAGATTGTTTCCCATTCCCTAAAATCGACCAACTAGTCGATGCCACTGCAGGGCACGAGATTCTCTCATTCATGGATGCATACTCTGGATCTAATCATATCAGTATGCACCCTCCTGATGAGGATCACACTAGCTTTCAGACTGATACAGGGCTTTAATGTTACAAAGTAATGCCCTTCGGTTTGAAAAACACTGGTGTGACTTACCAGCGACTGGTCAACCACATGTTTAAGGAACTAATTGGCACAAACATGGAGGTGTATGTCAATGACATGCTGGTTAAGTGGAAGAAGGCTAAAGGGCATATAGGGGACCTGCAAGAATGCTTCAACGTCTTGAACAAATATCGGACGAAGCTGAATCCCCTCAAGTGCTCCTTCGGAGTAGGATCAGGGAAGTTCTTGGGATTTATAGTAAACTAACGAGGAATTAAGGCTAATCCCAAGAAGATCAAAGATCGATATGAAGTCGCCAACAAAAATCAAGGATGTTCAAAGTTTAACCGGAAGAATTGCTGCTCTCAGTAGATTTATTTCCAAGTCTACGGACAAATGTGTCCCATTTTTTAATCTACTCAGAGTCAGCAAGAGATTCGAATGGACGGAGGAATGCGAACAGGCTTTTCAAGCTTTGAAGATGCATATGTCTCACCCACCGATTCTATCAAAACTGGTTGATAAAGAAACTTTATTCATCTACTTGGCAATCACTGAATACGCTAATAGTGTTGTCCTAGTAAGAGAAGAAGAAGGCATGTAGAAGGCTGTTTATTATGTAAGCAAGAGGCTAATAGGAGCAGAGCTGCGATATCCACCCATTGAAAAATTAGCCTATTGTTTAATCTTAGCCTCCAGGAAGTTGCGGCCTTACTTCCAAGCTCACCCAATTATAGTTTTGACCGACCAACCTCTACGGCAAGTTCTACAGAAGCCGCAAGCCACAAGCAGATTGTTAAAATGGGCAGTTTGAAATCTCCTACTTACCACGAGCAGTGATAAAAGGGCAAGCCCTAGCAGATTTTATCGCAGAACTCACTGGGTTTCCAAACAGTGAGCAGCGTGAAGGGTCTGAAGAGCCCGAGTCTCAAAGCCAAACTCCTTCTTGGAAGTTGTTTACAGACGGTTCTTCTAATGAGCACCACGTAGGAGCAGGAGTGATTTCGATAACGCCTGAAGGGCATCGATTTCACTGCTCAATCAGGTTTGACTTCACTGCTTCTAACAACGAAGCCGAGTATGAAGCACTACTCACAGGATTACAGCTAGCCAGAGACATGCACATAAAATCACTTGATATCTACAGTGATTCCCAACTATTGGTCAATCAAGTCGTTGGAGAATATCAGGCCTGAGGTTTAAAAATGGTTGCTTACTTAAATAAAGCAAAGGATCTATTGGCACATTTTTATAAGTACACCCTTCAGCAAGTACCTCGCGACCAGAATTCAAACGTTGATGCTTTGGCCAAATTAGCAAGTTCGAATGATTCTTACACTCTGAACATAGTGCCAATTGAGCGACTATCTGCACCAAGAATCCAAACAGAGGAGACCTATTTGGTGATCCAGACGGCGGATACATAGATGGTACCTTACATAGAGTACCTAACGCAAGGCGTGTTACCGACAGATAGAAAAAAAATCTAGGACCCTTCAGTGGCAGGCTGCTAGGTATATCTTGGTCGATGGAATTTTGTACCGAAGGGGATACTCAATGCCACTCCTCATATGTATATCGAAAGAGAAGGGCAAAGAATTGATGAAAGAGGTCCATGAAGGCTTTTGTGGGGACCATGCTGGGGGGCAGAGCTTATCAAAAATGATCCTAAGGCAAGGATTCTTCTGGCCATCAATGAATGAAGACTCGATGGAATTCGTGCGTAGATGTGACAAATGCCAGAGGTTCTCAAAAATTCCATGAGCAGCCTCTAATGAGCTAAAACAGATGCAAAGTCTGTGGTCGTTCACAATCTAAGGTATAGATTTAATCAGATCTTTTCCCACAGGAAAGGGTGGTGTCAAGTACGCTGTGGTTGTCGTTGATTACTTCACAAAATGGGTCGAAGCCGAGCCACTTGCAACCATAACAACCAAGAAAGTGCTGGATTTTGTGGTTAAAAACATTGTGTGTCGCTATGGATTGCCAAGAAAAATTGTCTCAGACAACGGCATGCAGTTTGATAGTGATCTGTTCACGGATTTTTGCGAACGACATGGAATTATCAAGAGCTTTTCTTCAATCGCCCATCCTCAAGCAAATGGACAAGTCGAAGCAGTCAATAAAACGCTAAAGGATACTCTGAACAAAAGGCTTGAGGAAGGGAAGGGGGCATGGCCAGAGCAATTACCTAAAGTCCTTTGGTTGTATAAAACTTCCCATCGAACAGAAATAGGTCATACTCCATTCTCCCTAGCTTATGGATATGAGGCTATGTTGCATGTTGAGTTAGATCCCCCATCACATCAGAGAATGACGTACGATCAAGGCTCTAATAGCCAACTATTGATGGAGTCCCTGGATTTGATCGATGAAAAGTATGAGCAAGCCCAACTTTGAGTAGCAGCTTACCAGCAAAAGGTCGCCCGGTATTTCAATTCTAAAGTACACAAAAGGAAATTCAGTGTCGGAGATCTAGTACTTCGAAGGGTTTTCCTTAACACCCGCGACCAGGCTGCTGGGAAGGACCACACCAGATTGAAGAAGTCCTCCATCCAGGCACCTATAAACTTGCACGCTTAAATGGAGATCTCATTCCTCACTATTGGAATGGAGAACACCTGCGCAAGTACTATCAATAAACAATTCTTCTTAAAGAATTGGCTTGTATTAATTTTACTTTTTACAAGTTATGAAAAAGGGTTGGCCATTTTATGTGACTGATCGCTTATAAGTGTAAGATCATTTCGGTGATCACTCGTACAAACATGATTTGTCCATTTATTATGAGAAATATAAGGGACTATGCGCAGCCAGTCATTCTTGCCAATTATTGTATTAATTACAAGTATTTTCTCATTACGTGTGTTGTTTTTCTATATTATCGTTTTAAATTCTTTGGTACGAGCAGTAATGCTTGAACAGGTTTTGGTCAAGGCAAGTGACCAAGGACCTAAAGTTGCTCAATCACTTGGGGGGCATATAAGGCATGTAGTAAGCAAAGCATATCGAAGGGTATGTAAACACATGAGAAAAATAAGTGAAAGCATGCTAGGGTACTATGCTAGGTTCGGTCATGCGAACAGATGTTATAATAAAATGCAAATATTATAATTTCAAAGGGAATCCCTTTACACCGTGAGCAGTAACTGCTCGAATGTAATTGTTTGTTAAAAGTAAAAGTTTCCCATGCAGCAATAAAAAAATAATAAAAGTTAAAACATTGTCTTTACATCACGACCCGCAGGTCGTGTATTTAAAAAGAAAGAAAAATAAAACGACTATGAGGCTGGAGGATCTTGAGGAGCCTTCTGGTCGACAGTAGCGTCAGCTTCGTTGTGTGCGCCATCAATCCCCGTTTCTAAGGAAATTTCTGGGGAAGCAGGAGTTTTGGCTCTTTCTTCCTCCTCCAAGCGAATGCTGCATCAGGTCATTAAAGTTCGTCTCAGGCACTCCGAAAGATAGCTGAAGTCGGCCTTTTGATTGTGCTTCCAAAACTCGTAGAAGCAAAGGTGGGTGCCTTCCCTATAATTCTCCATGTTTTTGACATTAGCCTCTTCAAGCTCCTTAACATGCCCCTCCAGATCCTCCGTCTCCTTTCTCCTCGCAATCAGATCAAGCTCAAGCTGTCTGGCCTCTTAGTAGTTGAGTTTGGAACTCTCCCTGAATTTTTCTTTGTCTTCATTACATTTGTTCAGGGTAGCCCGACTCTCCAACAACTCTTCGGTCAGCAAGGCTTTATGCTCGCACAGTTCATCGTTTTTTTTTGTCAACTCTGTGTTTTTCTCGAGCAGGTCAGCATTCTTCCCCTCGAGCACCTTCACTGCCTCAGTGTGCCTGATGTCAAAGTCTTTAGTCTAGGTAACCAAAGTACCCATGCGGCGCCAACCAGCAGTGATAGTCAGCAATCCCTGCGATCAAATAAAAGAAATAAGATGATGGCAGAAATTAATAGAGTAAAATGACTCAACAACAGAAAAACAACTTACACTGGCTATCTCGTTCAGCCCTCAGTATATTATTTGGCCGGCTTCCATGGAACTGGTGTCGATGATGGCCTCTTGAATGTGTTTATGCTTGGAGAGTTTGTATATTCTCTCCTTGGCAGAACTGACCACAGTGCTGGCTAGAGTGTCTTTGGGCTGTGTGTGGTGTGGCTAGTCAGTAGGCACTGGAGGGTTAGAGTGCTGGTCAGCCGGTGCATTCGAGGACGACTGGTCGAGTGGAGAAGGAGGTGGCGTTGTTTCCCTTGTGGGAGGCAGCGTGGCTTCCTTCGAAGGAGCATATGCTTGAGGACCCTCAGTCTGGGCCTTCTTTGAAGCAGGTTTGCTGCTTTCTCCGCCAACCCTCTTCCTGTCTTTCTTCCTGCTCGAGGGAGTAGCAGCGGCAGTGTAGTGATCGAACACGTCTTCAGTCAGCGTATCTGCATGTAAGGAAACATTACGAGCCGTGAGACAATATAGATAGATGAAGCTAAAAAGGAAAGCAAGGAAATTATAAGTAAAGTACCCGTGCTACAACTACTGGTCGCTACATTACTTACTGAACTGCTACCCTCACTTACTGCCTGGAAGAAATCTGAACCTAAGTTTGGAGTATACTTAAAGTTGTCGTCCCCGTCAAATAAGTGACAGGTAATTGGAAAACTATCTAAGAATGAGAAAACAGTACCGTTCTCATCTGAGGACTCGTCGATGGGTGCAGGGGATTCAGAAACTTTCTTTTTTCCCTTTCCCGTAGGGGCAGGGGGAGCAGCTGCTCGCGGGGTGCTGGAGGGTTCCCTGATTGTCACTCCAGTCATCCTCCTACGTTGAGGTTGCGACACATCTGGGTCGTGCTCGGGAATCTCCTCGCCGGTGGCACTCCTTGCCCTTGACTCCCTCACATCCTGGTGAGTTGCCAGAAGCCTGACCAGCCTCAGGTTAGTTTTTGTGACCAGCTGTTTGACGCTCTTCTCTACGTCAGTCATGCTGGCCAAGAGTGTTGCTTGAACTTCCATGTTTGGAGTGGGAGCCGGTCGCAACCATGGACCTGAAATACGCTAACTCTCTAAGGGGGATGCAGGAAAAATTAAAGGAAAATATACGACCAGGAGAGCAAAGATATTACCTCCTTAAGTGAAGGCTAGGTTGTTCGCGACCATGGAGTGTGGAGAGCACTCTATACCCATTTGGGATTATTTGGAAAGGAGCGACACCAAAATAGTTGGCCACTCCTTGGAAGAAAGGATGGAGAGGCAGGATCACTCCTGCCTCAATGTGATACCTTGACCAGGCACTGAAGGTGCCTCTAAGCAGGTTTCCCCATTGGTCTCTGCTCGGTCGAACTAAAGCTATCCTAAGATAGTTGGCTATCATCCTAACTGAAATCTGGCTAGGGGGAGTGACATACCATTCAACATTTGGTCGAATGATGTTTCAGAGTTGGGCTTGACTTTGCATTTTCGGGTCGGGGGTATTTTCTTCTCGACAACTGGTCGTAGGAATTTCAGCCTGAGGAGCAGGCTGATTTGAAGGAGGAGTGGAAGGTTTCTTTTTCTGGGCTTTGGACTTTACTCGACCCATGTTTTGAGGTGGGGTCGATGGATTGTTCGGGATGGCATGAGAAAAAGGGATCTCTAGGATCAGCAGCAACGGTTGCTCCTCCTCCTCAAGCAATTGGGCCAGCAAATCGTTGTTGATAGGCCTCTCACCTCCCCACGGATCTTGCATGAAAATTTGCGAACAGAAAAGGGGAGATGAGAATCTACGGCCTAAAAACTTGTGTTTAAAATTTGGAATAACTGTAACGCCCTGGATAGCCAAGATCGTTACACTGTGTGTTTATGGAACTGCAAGACTTGCTAATCAAGTCATTTAGTTAAAAACGTGTTACTTAACCTATAATTGAGCTAGGGTTAAACTAGTTTGGCCACAAAAGTTTCTTTTCATGTATTTGAACATTTTAGTACATGGGATCCCAAAAGTAATAACGTTTGAAAGACAGTTTACAAAAATTCAGAACAAAAGTACAGCTACAAGCCACTCTAAGGGAAAAAAAGACATTTAGGCTTTTCCCGTTCTGTGTCACTCCTCGACCGTGGTGGCCGATTAGCTGACTATGTACATTCATCCCCAAAGCTCTCCATCTTAGGCCTGGTCCACTTTGCTCTTGCCTTTACCTGCACCACGTAGCACCCGTGAGCCAAGGCCCAGCAAGAAAACACAATAACAGAGAATAATCATCAAATAGGCAACCAGATAACTCATACAGTATACTCATATACTCAACATTCCAGATATTCACATTAATCAAGTATTCAACACACTAAGTGCATCATTTCATATCAATAATCAAACCACATATGATAACCAGGGATAACGCACTTAGGCCGCACCCTCTGTTTATCCCACTGACTCCGGCCCACTTAAAACGAGCTTAGTGAATATTAAGTTGTCCTCAGCTACCAGTGGCCGAGCCGTGCCCTGTATGCAAGTATTATTTACGGCACCCTTAGGTTGTTTATCACATGTCCCATGGCATAATACCATCTATGACATTATACAGATATAGGGAGCTCTTAGTCCCATCACAAACACATAACCGAGTGCAGTTCTCTTACCTTTGATTCTGCTAGCTTTATTCATTGAGAACAACCCTCAAGCACGATCCCTTCCGAGCCCTAGCATTCACCTAGTCACAGCCATATATTAGAGTCATCACCAAACCTCAATTTCAAAACCCAACCACGAGACCCATCCCGAGCCCTCGGGAAGCCCTAATTCCACCAAACGGGGTGGTGGAACCAAACCCCGAGCCCCCGGGCAAAAACCCTAAGAAATAACCCAAAAATCCTCTTCTGGAAACAGGGTAGCGCTACAGCGCTCTAAGGAGAGCGCTACAACGCTACAAATAGAGCCTAAAACGCCCCAGACCACATAGCCTAGCGCTACAGCGCCTAGTGACTAGCATTGTAGCATTAGTCACAGCACAACCCTACACAACATTTTCTTCATCGAATTTTCCTGAGCCAAACATAGTCAAAACTCAACCAAACCTCAACCAAACCTCAACCAAACTTCAAAGCAAGCCTCCCAACATCCTCCACTCATCTAACCACACAAAATTCAATCACACGCACTCCAAATCACAAAATTCACCATGGCTGAATCTAAAGCTCAAAATCTCAGCAAAACCACAGAAATCACAAAGCTTGAAACTAGAGTTTCTTACCTTTGATGGATGAGTTCAACTTAGGTTATCCTCCACACTAGCTTAGCCTTCACCTCCTCAAAGCTTTAGCCTCAACGCCGTAGAATTCCCCATCAAAATTCAACTCAAAATCCATACTTACATAAAACCAGAAACTGAAGAAAACAACCTTAGACCTTACCTCAAGTGGATGGATTACTCTTGCCAACTCCTTGCTAATTCCTCAAACCAGACCACAGACCTTAGCCTCAAGCTCCTGCCTAGACTCCCTCTGAGCTTTAGCTCCAAGAAACCTCAAGAAATGGAGAAGAGACCTCCAACTAAATGAGAGAGAGAGAAAGACTTCCAATTCCCCCTTTCTTCCTTTTCCTTCAGACTTCCAGCTCTTTCTACACAATCCACTAAGTATAAAGCTTAATAATACTTATCCCTTATAAACCAAATGACCACAATACCCTCCCATTATAATTTAAGCCCTTAACCCATCCAAGGGCATTCTGGTCATTTATTCCCAATTCCCGCTAATTCCTCGAGTGTCTCTAATATTTACCGCTTACTTCCCGACACCTAACTAATCACCAATTATATTTTTTTCAATATCAAATAGTCTCCAATATATTCTCCAAATCCTCAGATATATCCACAGGCTCACCCCGAGCCGGGTATAAACCCCCGTTGTGACTTTCCCGCTAAACTGCTTACTAGGATCGCCTCGAGTCACAATCTACAAATAAATCCACATAATAATGTGGTCTCAACATTTTATCACAAATATTTACGTTTATGCCCTCAACGGCAAAAATTTACGAATATGCCCTTATAACCTATTAGGGCCTACATGCATACTAATACACATAGTCATGCATCACAAAATCCAAATAATCATATAAGCATGCATTTGCACCATAGATTCACATAAACTCCAATTGTGCCCTCCCGGCACACTAATCAAGGCCCTTAAGCCTTGTTAGTAATTTTGGGTCGTTACAATAACGCTGGTCGTTTATAAAAGTTAAGCTTTTATATGACCAGCAGCATTCTGACAAAAAACACTATATTTCAAGCAAACAGTTTGGAAAATGGATTAAAAAGCAAAAGTGAAAAGTTTTTCAGGAAAAACTTTTCAACTCTGAAAGGGCGGGAAAATCCTAGTTTTTTCTACATGCTCAGAAATCTAATTTTTACTTCGATTTCACACCCTAAGTTAAATTTTCTAACTACAAAACTGGTTCCTAACCCCTATAAATCATTATTTCACTACCCTATCAAAAACAGATTAGTGTAATCGTCTACCCCGAAGTAATTTTTCAAAAACTGTCGAAAGTGCTCAAAAACTCAGAATACAAAACGAAGATGGAACAGGTGTTGCATGGCATCTCAAATCACTGAAAGGTTCGGAAAACTTACTTGAATTAAAATTAGAGTACGAACTCGAGCGTTTTGAACATTTGAGCAGAAGTTCCTTGGATCAGCGATAAAAGTTTATGGGTTTGTTTGGCTCTGTTCTTCAATGTTCTTGAGGGGAATGTAAAAAGTAAAAGGTAAAAAATGATCTTGGGGGATTATTTATATTGATCGTGGCACTGTAAAAGAGGTAATCATAGAATTACTTTTTTCAAAGCATTGGGAAAGGCAATGGCCGTCAGACAAATTTTTGGGAAACCGAAAAGACTTGATTGGACATGATTGATTACCTTTTTCGAGAAGGCATGGGCAACTCTAACAGATTTGGTGGGGTACGCGAAGGGTAAGTTTCCTAAGTTTGCTTTATGCTGGTCGTAGTAAAATAAACTTGGCGGGAAAATGTTTACCCAAAAAAGGCTCCTGATATCATGGCGAGAACATATTACACGTGGCAGCATCAAAGTAAAGAGTTGTTGTTCGCCTATCGACCAGCTTTTGGTTGCTCCATCAGATCTCGTGATTAGATACGACCAGTCTGGTCGTATGCTCTTAGTTATTTCCTTAAATATATGTAATCTTGTAATAATTACATTCATTGTTTCCTCTTTATTGCCTTGATACGCTGATATTAAGGATAACTAAGGCCATTGGCCCATGTAACCCCCCTTGAGCCTATAAATATACATGAGAGGGCTCAAGGAGGGGATCTTTGGAACCTTTTCTCTGAATACTCATAGCAAGAGTGTAAGTGGGATTATCCATCATCTTTTTGTAATTCTCCTAAGGCTTGTGAAACTCAAGAACCCTAGTTCTGTGATCACGGTATTGGGATTCAACATCAATAATAACACTAACTGGACGTAGGTTGTTACCACATTTTTGGGGCTGAAGCATCAGCTGCGGGAACCAGCCAAGCCCCCGAACAGAACGCTGGAGTGGGGACGGAGGTCGGGGGAAGCAACCCAGAACATCACATAGAACAACCATCTCGGAGGAGGCAAAAGAAAGGGGAATGGTGAAGGCAGCCAACACGGTCAAAAGAAGAATAAGTCCATAGACAAGTTTAAGCCCGTCTACGCGACTTATACCGAGCTCACCCAGTCTAGGGAGAATATCTTCCTAGCCAACTCTACCCGAGTCCCCTGGAAGAGGCCAGAGCCATTAAAGCACCACAAGGGGAAGAGAGACACTTCCAAGTTTTGTCGTTTTCATAACGATGTTGGCCACAATACTGACGATTGTAGACATCCAAAGGATGAGATCGAGACTCTCATTCGAGTCGGCCCCTTGGCTCAATACGCACGGAACAGGGTCCCAGCAAACTGACCTACTCCGGAAGTCCCGGCCAGTCAGCCCGGGTCTCGGGTAGACCAGGATGTTCCTCCACCTATGGTAGGAGGAGAGATATCAACCATCTCTGGAGGTCCGCACATGGCCGGCACGAGCAGAGGCGCCCAGAAGAGATATGTGAACGAACTAAAGGCTCATAACGGAGTGGAGTTCATTCCGGAGCAGCGTCAATCAAAGCAGCAGCGATTGGAGAGGCAACCGATCGTTTTTACGGAGGAAGATGTGGGCCATGTCCAGTTCCCTCACAATGATCCTCTGGTCGTAGCAGTCCAGCTCGCCAACCGGAGAGTGAGAAGGGTACTGATAGACAACGGGAGTTCGGTGAACCTCCTATTTCGATCCACCTTAGAGAAGATGGGTTTGACTGTCGCCGAGCTGAAGGAAATCTCCATGATGTTGTATGGTTTTTCGGGAGAAGGATCAGCAGCGATAGGGACGATCGAGCTGGTGATCACCCTAGGTGAAGGATCTCGGACAGTCTCCAAACTCCTCGAGTTCATGGTCATTGACTGCTCTGCTGCCTACAACGCCATTTTGGGATGACCTACGCTCATAGCTTTCGAGGCCATCACGTCCATTCGCCACCTCGCGATGAAATTCCCTACTTCGACGAGAATTTGCACTATCCATGGCGATCAACTAGCTGCCAGGGAATGCTACAACATTTCCATGAAGGGAAAATCTAAACCCGGGCAGCTGGCAATGGCCATTCAAGGTGAAGAGGAATCTCAGGAACCCTTAGCAGATCCTGAGATTGAAAAACCTCAAAGCGCCGAGGGGGAAAATGTCGTCTTAAGTGAGGATATTGACCCCCAAATAGGCGAGGACAGATCCGAACTCCAGGCGATTGAGGAACTTGAGGAAGTGAACATTGATCCGCAGAATCCATCACGGATGGTCAGGCTCAGGAAAAACCTCTGTATCAAGAGGAAGGCGGAGCTGACTAAGTTTCTGCGGGATAACCTGGACGTGTTTGCCTGTTCCCACGAGGACATGGTGGGGATCAGCCCGAGTGTCATCATGCATTTTCTTCATCTGGATAAAAACGTTCCTGCCAAGTCTCAGAAGCAAAGACGTTTGGGAACAACCCGGGCTGATGCCCTAGAAGAAGAAGTAGCCTGGCTCAAAAAATGTGGCTTTATCCGTGAAGCCAAGTTTCAAATATGGGTTGCCAACCCCGTGCTTGTCCCAAAGCCTAACGGGAAATGGCAGACCTGCATCGACTTCTCCGACCTGAATAAAGCCTGCCCCAAGGATTGCTTTCCATTGCCCAGGATTGACCAGTTGGTAGATGCCACGGCGGGGCACGAGCTCATGTCCTTTATGGACTCGTACTCAGGCTACAATCAGATCGCCATGAATCCGGCGGACCAGGAACACACCAGCTTCATGACCCCGACTAACGTTTATTGTTACAAGGTCATGCCGTTCGGGCTGAAGAACGCCGGAGCTACCTACCAAAGGTTAGTAAATAGAATGTTCGCTGACCAAATCGGAAAAAACATGGAAGTGTACGTTGATGACATGCTAGTCAAGTCAAAGATTGCCGATAACCATGTTTCTGACCTGGAAGAATGTTTTAAGATACTACGAGAATATGGCATGAGGCTCAATCCACAGAAATGTACTTTTGGAGTTGCGTCAGGGAAATTCCTAGGGTTCATAGTCAATACCCGAGGAATCGAGGCAAACCCTGACAAGATCAGAGCGCTCCTCGAGCTTCCCTCGCCCAGGTCGCGAAAAGATGTCCAAGGCCTGACAGGAAGAGTGGCAGCCCTCAACCGGTTTATTTCCAAGTCCACCGATAAGTGTTTGCCCTTCTACAACCTGCTCCGAGGAAACAAGAATTTTGAATGGTCAGTAGAGTGCGAAAGCGCATTCCTCGACCTGAAGGCACATCTGGCTGAGCCGCCCGTGCTATCCAAACCCAAGGCAGGAGAGCCTCTTTTCCTCTACCTGGCTGTCACTGAGGACACAGCTAGTGCCGTACTGGTCAGAGAAGAGGACCAAGTTCAGAAGCCAGTCTATTACATCAGCAAGAGACATCTCGGGGCTGAATCCCGATACCCACTGATGGAGAAATTGGCATTCTGCCTTATCACGGCTTCGCGAAAGCTCAGGCCGTGCTTCTAGTCCCACTCGATTCACGTCATGACCGATCAACCTTTAAGGCAGGTTTTGCAAAAACCTGAAGCATCGGGACATTTGTTAAAGTGGACCATCGAACTCAGTCAGTTTGAGATTCTGTACACTCCGTGAACTGCTAAAAAAAGTCAGGCCCTGGCCGATTTCATGGCGGAATGCACGGGATTCCAGGAGGATCCCGCAGAAGACTCACCCCAGGTCACTTCGCCCCGGGCTTCGTGGAAAGTCTTTGTAGATGGTTCATCCAACGAGAACGGCTCCGGAGCTAGAATCATTTTGATATCCCCCGAGGGACATAGATTCCACTCAGCACTGAGATTCGGATTCAAAGCCTCCAATAATGAGGCTGAATACAAAGCTTTGCTGGCGGGACTGAGGATAGCCCAGGAGTTGAAGGCGAGCTCTGTCCAGTGCTTCAGTGACTCCCAGCTCGTGGTAAACCAGGTCCTGGGCGAATATCAAGCACGGGGACCCAAGATGGCCGCCTATCTGGCGAAGGTAAAAGTTGAGCTGTCCGCGTTTGAGCGGGGCTTGATCGAACAGATACCTCAGGAGCAGAACGCTAACGCAGACGCTGTTGCCAATCTCGCCACCTCTGGGGAAACGGAGACCTTGGGGCTAGTACCAGTCGAATTCTTGGAGAAACCAAGCGTAGAAGATGTCAGGACGGAGGTCGAGATGATCGATGCCAGGTCGACCTGGATGACCCCCATCCTTGAATATCTCGTCGAGGGCAAGCTACCTGAAGGACGGAACGATGCACAGCGAGTCCTGTACCAAGCTCCTAGGTATACGATAGTCGATGGGGTGTTGTACCGACGTGGGCACTCCCTACCTCTCTTCCGGTGTGTTCTTCCAGGCGAAGCGAAGGCCATCCTGCAGGAAGTGCATGAAGGACTTTGCGGAGACAACGCTGGGGGGCAAAGCTTGGCCTTAAAAGTCCTAAGGCAAGGATATTACTGGCCAACTCTGTCCAAAGACTCGATCTCATACGTGAGGAAGTGCGACAAGTGCCAGCGATTCGCCACAGTTGCCCGAGCTCCTCTAGTCGAGCTGAAGATGATCTCGTCCCCATGGCCATTTGCTGTTTGGGGAATAGACTTGGTTGGCGCCCTCCCCACTGGAAAAGGCGGGGTCCGTTACGCCGTGGTAGCCATCGACTACTTTACAAAGTGGACTGAGGCAGAACCCTTGGCGACGATAACTTCCAAGAAAGTGCTTGACTTCGTGTTTAAAAGCATTATCTGTCGATTCAGCCTGCCCAACAAGATCGTTTCAGATAACGGCACTCAGTTCGACAGCGACCTGTTCACCGAGTTTTGCGAAAGGCACGGAATTGTGAAAAGTTTCTCCTCCGTGGCCTATCCTTAGGCGAATAGCCAGGTCGAAGCTGTCAACAAGACCCTAAAGGCGAGCCTCAAGAAGAGATTAGACGAAGCAAAGGGGGTCTGGCCAGAACAGCTCCCCATGGTCCTATGGGCATACCGGACCTCGCATCGGACTCCTCCGGGTCATACTCCCTTTTCCCTAACCTTTGGGAGTGAGGCAGTCCTCCTCGTGGAGATTAAGGTGCTTTCGCATAGAGTCCAGTCTTATGACCAAGATCGAAACCACGAGCACCTGTGCAATTCCCTCGATCTAGTTGATGAAAGGCGAGAGGATTCGCAACTCCAGCTCGCCCATTATCAGCAGATAATCACTCGCTACTTCAACACCAAAGTCAAAAAACGCGCCTTTAGCGTTGGCGACTTGGTCCTAAGGAGAGTTTTTATGGCAGGGAAAGATCCCAAAGATGGAGTTTTGGGACCAAACTGGGAAGGACCATACCAGGTCATCGAAATCATTAAGGAGGGAACTTATAAGTTAGCTCGACTTGATGGAGGGGCGGTCCTGCAGACTTGGAACGCCATCCACTTAAAGAAATATTATCAATGATTCACTTGTAAGGCTTGGAAGGCCACTTTTTATGTATGAATGAGAATCAGCTTTTTGTACATGTTTGCAAGTGTAATCTAAAGTAACCACGAAAGACCCTTTCCTAGTTACTTGGGGGGCATATGGTGCCTGGATATAACCAGGTCTCCTTAATGACTTAGAAGTTGATTCATATCGATTGACCGTTGTTTTTCTTAAAAAATGCGAGATATTGATAAGGATTAAACGCTAACTAAGTCCTATCCTGGTCCTAACCAGGTCATAAAACTTAGAAGTTGATTTAAATCTATTGATCATTGTTCTTCTTAAAGAGCTCGAGATATGGATAAAAGTTAACACGAACTAAGTTTTCAAATTAAGTTCCTGGTCCTAACCAGGTCATAAAACTTAGAAGTTGATTTAAATCTATTGATCGTTGTTCTTCTTAAAGAGCACGAGATATGGATAAAAGTTAACATGAACTAAGTTTTCAAATTAAGTTCCTGGTCCTAACCAGGTCATAAAACTTAGAAGTTGATTTAAATCTATTGATCGTTGTTCTTCTTAAAGAGCTCGAGATATGGATAAAAGTTAACACGAACTAAGTTTTCAAATTAAGTTCCTGGTCCTAACCAGGTCATAAAACTTAGAAGTTGATTTAAATCTATTGATCGTTGTTCTTCTTAAAGAGCTCGAGATATGGATAAAAGTTAACACGAACTAAGTTTTCAAATTAAGTTCCTGGTCCTAACCGGGTCATAAAACTTAGAAGTTGATTTAAATCTATCGATCGTTGTTCTTCCTAAAGAGCTCGAGATATGGCTAAAAGTTAGCACGAACTAAGTTTTTCAAGAAATTGTAACCAAAGCGCGTAAAGAAAAAAAAAGACGATCAATTGAAAGCATTAAATCAAATTGTCTCGAGGTGAAAGCACCTCATGCAAAGGTTACATAAAAAGTATTTAAAAATATTGAAGGGCACAAGAAAAGAAACGCCCTAAGCTCCGCCAGGTGGCCCCTTGGAGGTCGCCGTCTCGCCTTGCTCAGCTGCGCCAAAACCATCCCCGGTCTCCGAGGGCGCCTCTTTATCAAGGAGAGCTTGGAACTTCACCAGCAAGCACTCCCAGAGGCTCGCTGACATGAAGGAGAAGTCTGCATCTGGATTGTAGACCCAGCAATGGTAGAACAGATCTTCCATGGACATTTCCGAAGTTGTCCGCTCGGCCTCTAGGGCAGCCTGGGCGACCTGGACCTCAGTCTTCGCAGCATCTAGGTCTGTCCGCGAGGTGGCGAGAGAGGTCTCGAGCTCTTGGACCTTCGAGCGGGTTTTTTCCAACTCGACCTGCGAGGCCGCCAAGTCATCCTTAGCCGCCTGCAGGGTAGTCTGGTGCTCGCTCCTCATGTCCTCGAGCTGAGTTTTGGTCCTGACGATGCTCCGATGAAGGGCAACGGCGCTCTGCGAAGTTGAAAAGACAATTGCCTCAGAAAAAAAAAGGGGAAGGAAAAGCAGAGCAAAGTGTAATGATAAAAACCACAAAAAAGTAAATTAGCTTACCATCATGGCCACGTCCAATGAAGACTCCAGCACGCCCACCGGGCTTAGTGTCTCGATGGCCCGGAGCTCCTTCTCGGTGAACCTGTATATGTGGCTGACGGCGTAGTACGCCGACTCATACACCGTTCCCCGGAAGGCCTCGGGGATCTTCTCCAGGTCCTGGGGATTGACTGGGATGTGTAAATCGGAGGGTACAACCACCGAAGTCCCGGGCTCCGTTCTTGATTCCCGGGCGGCGGCTGGAGCTCGCGAAGGGGGTGGAGGCATGTTGCTTCCCCCTGCAGCAGGAAGAATCACTCTCGCGACCTGGGCAGCCGGGGTTTGCTCCTTCTCCTTTGCTGGAGACTTGGTGGGGACCCCAGCTGCGTTCTTGCATGTCCAGAGCCTTTTCATTTTTGGCCCAGATGAGGGGTTCCCCCCGAAGACCGCACCTCGCAGGCTCTCCTCGGGCTGAGACATCTCTTCTGTCAAAACAAAAACATGGTTAGTACGAGTTAGAAACCATACAGATACAAAAACAAAGGGGTAAAGATAAAAAGTATATGAATACTAATAGAATCCTACCCCCCGAGCTAGAAGAAGAATCTAGGTCGATTACTTCCCGAGCTGGCGCAAGTTCTGGGCCCGAGTCTGACTCAGGGCTAGATTCCTCTACGTATTGCCTAAGCCCCAGAGCTACGACACCCCTCCGGAGTGATGGCCATGTACGAAGGTTGGTCCCATACTCTTCGAATAGGATTGACCTAAAGGCTAGGGTGTTATCTACTACTACGGTACCCCTAGGCCGGCTATCTTGGTAGTCCAGCACAAGCCGGTCAACACAATGGAGCAGGGTGGTATTCAGGTCCGGATCATTTCGGTGACGATGGACGAGCTACCTAGGATTGAACCTAGCCAGCCGGGGGTCTGCTGTGGCCCTATCTAGACTCCTAAACATGTAAGAGTTACCTTGGCCAGAAGGACCCACGGCTGCTCCGGATTGGATCCTCTCCTCGCTCGTCCTCTGGGCGATCTCCAAGGCCCGCTTCCTATTCCTCACGAGGGGAACTTCGTCGCCCTCGTCCTCCTCATCTTCGTCTCCCATGACCTCCTCCACGATGATGGGTTTGGTGTCGCGAGCTTGGGGAAGCCCCCAGGGCCTCCTGAGGTTTAAAGTCTGATTTGGGAAAATCAGCTTGCAGGCTATCATCGTCTCGTCTGTTACGAGCGCGCAGTAATCTTTCTCGCTGGGGGGCAAGCCCGCCAGCGTCTCGTATTGGGCCCCGAGGGTCACAGATTTCTCTGTCCTCGCGAAGATGGCTGCAGAATTAGTCTAAGACAGAAAGGGGTACGGGAGGAGCTAAAACGACACTTAACTTCCGAGCTAAAGATGAAAAACACTTACGAGGACGATTGAAGTAGTGGAGCTCGCAATTCCTGAACCCCGTCGACATGAAGAATTGATCCTTGAAGTCGTTGGGGTGGCTGGGCAGCTCGATCACCGCAGCCGTATTGGGGAATCGGGTTAAGTAGTAAAACCCGTCGCCTCGCCCCCGTTGATCCGGGCTAGCCTTGAGGCAGAAAAAGTATAAAATGTCCGCTGGAGTGGGGACCTCCCACTCATGCTTCAAAAATAAATATCTCAACCCCGCCAACAACCGATAAGAGTTGGGGGGGAGCTGAAATGGTGCCAACCTCACATAATTGAGGAAGTCCACGAAATACTGGTCCAGCGGGAGGAATGCCCCCGCCTTGAAATGCTCGCCACTCCAGGCCGCGAATACCTCGTCGAGCGGTGCGTAGCTCCGCTCGCCTTCCGCGGGAGGCCGGGCCACCACGGATGCTCTCCCCAGAGCGATGTTGTGGGAGAGAAAGATTTTGTTGATCTTCGTCTGGTCGGTGACCTTTGAGACGATCCTCTCCGCCTCAAAGAAGGCATCGGGGGCGACCTCAACCTCCTTCTTCACCGCCAGCCCAAAGTTGGGGATTGGGGAGTCCGGCATCACCGCCTTTCCTTTGTCCTGCTGTGAGGCCGAGCTGCTGACGGTCTTCTTGGGAGCGTTCCTTTTCGGTGCCATCTGGTCGCCTAACGAACAAAAGAAAACATTTCAGAAAAGGCGACCCAAGCATGAGGAAATAACAAAGTGTTATTTGCACGAGCTGAGGTAAGCCCAGCCCATGGAGAGTGGGACCACGCGGTTCAATGAACACGCGCCTGTGCTCCCAACAGATCCTCGATTACTCGGAATCCGTGTGTCAGGAGGGTCAGGATAAAATTTTCCTTGGGGGGAAAGTTTCGATAGGCAAGGTCGGCAAAACCGCCTGTGAGGCGTGTCCCCTAAGCTACCCGGTTTTGCACCCAAAATATGTCAAAAGTCCTACCCTGAAATCGTCCCCAAAAAAAGCATCCTATAAACAATACTCTTAAGTGATTTCATACAGCAAAAATACCCTAACCTAAAAGGATTTCACCCTCCGCATCCACAAAACCCAGTAAACCCTTGCATGCGGCTACAGTAAAATATTTACCTAAGCTACAGTGAAATATATTTTCAAAAAACACATGGTCAGGAAACTTACAGTGTTTGACTGGGAGGTGGATGAAGGTACCACCTAGGTGAAAGCATCGTCGGAGTATTGGCTTCCAAAACTTTGAAGAAATCCTTACGTCTGAGCTTCTTGAACGTTGAGTGTAGCAGTCACGGAGAAGAGGATTTTTTCTTCTGAGATGAAGAGAGAAGAAGGAGAGAAGTTCTAAGAAATTTCAAATGAAAGGGTGGCCCATGCATAGGGTGGCCACCCCTTTTTATATACATGAAGGGTCACGTGTAGAGGGCCGTTGGATGGCCCTGATGAGGGATCTGAGGCCCTCCACTCGAAATATGAAACGACGGCTGGGCATAGGCTAGGCCATTAAATGCGGTTCTCGTAAGACGTACCGTCACCAACCACGATGTTCCACGTATCAGGCGCCTGCGTAAGAGGTGGAATGTGAAGAGTTAATGGGGAAGCCTAAAAGCCTCTACTGTGGCCTTATCCGACGTGGTATACCAAGAGCAGGGGCTTGGGGGGCAGATGTACGCCCTGATTTTCCCATTGGCTGATTAGCAAGCTGAGCTGCGACCTAATCAGGATTATCTCGTGGACATCCCCAAGACCGGAGCTTCCGTCATTAGGTCGTACATGTAACGCCCTGGATAGCCAAGACCGTTACACTGTGTGTTTATAAAGTGCCAGACTTGCTAAACAAGTCATGTAAATAAAATCTTGTTGATGAAACCATATAGGAACTAGGGTTAAAAGCGTTTTGGTCTCAAAAGCCACATTTTCATTAAAAAGTATCATCCGTTACATGGGATCCCAAAAATATCAAGTTCAAAAACCGTTTACAAAAGACCCAAGGTTTATTTACAACAACCAGCCATACTAAGGCAAAATAAGCTGTGATCCTTGTCCTGATCCGCTCCTCGACCGTGGCGGTCGAACCGCTGGCAATGTACATTCCACCTCGGAGCTCTCCACCTTAGGCTTTGTCCAGCTTGCCCTTGCCTTTACCTGCACCACGTAGCACTCGTGAGCCAAGGCCCAACAAGAAAACACAACAACAACAGAGCATGAACAATGAACAGACAAGTCAATAACTCACATTGCATCACATAAACTCAGATATATCATCAGCCAATATAATCAAGTATTCCACATACTAGGCATTTCAGTTCATAACATTCACAATTCACAAACGATAACCAGGGCTAGCGCCCTCAGACTGCTCCCTCTGTTATCCCGTTGTTTCTGGCTCCCAGTGGCCAATCCGCGCCCTGTGCGCTTAAATCATGTACGGTACTCTTAGACCGCTTTTACATGTCCCATGGCGTAATACCAACAATGACACGATATAACTTTCGGGAGAACTTAGTCCCATCACAATCTTACAACCGGGTGTAGTTTTCTTACCTTTCAATTTACTAGTTTCTGATGCCACGAAGCCGCGAGCACGGTCCTCTACCCCGAGCCTCTCCAAAGACCTAGTCACAACACAAATGAAACATTCTTGTCACTAATCAATCCAAAACTACTTCCCGGAACCAATCCCACACTCTCGGAACTCGCCAAATCCCTAAAACTAACCAACGAAGACATCCCCCGAACCCCCGAAGCGAAGGCTCAAAATTGCAAAATCCCATGTTCTGAAATTGGCCTAGCGCCGCGGCGCAGCCCTGTAGGGCCGCGACACCCAGCAAGTTTGAGCCGCGGTGCCCAGCAAGTCAGAGAACTTGCTCTACCCAGAAACAGCCTCGCGCCGCGACGCGCAAGAACAGCGTCACGACGCTCCTTCGCGAGCCCGGAAATCTGGGTTTTCCCCTGCGTTTTTCCCGAACCCAAATCACTCCAAATCATCCCAAACTTATACCTAAGCCCCAAAACCAACTCAAAACCCCAAATAGACCATACCACAACCTATAAACATCATAATCTAACTCAATTACACAACTATTCTCAGAATTCACACTAAAGTTTCAGATTCAAACACTTAAACCAAAACTTGAGAAAAGTACAAACCAGACCTCTAAATCCTTAAACCATAACAGCTACGAGATTGCAAACATATTTAGTACCCTTACCTCAATCAGAAATTCGACTTGAGCTTCCTCCAATCCAAGCTTTGAGCTGAATTCCACCTTAACAAACCAGCTGAATTCCATGCAAGGCAAGCCATGGCTATCTTTTAATTCTTTCTAAAACCAAATTCAGAACTTAACAAAATAGGGACCAAGTCCTTACCTCAGTATAAACCTTGATATATGCTTGATTCCACACCCTTAAGCCCTTTACTAGCCTCAAAGTTCACAGTTCAACTCCTCCTCCACTTTGCTTTCTAGGTTCTTGATTATCCCTTTCCTTCTTGATCTTTCTAGCCTTCCAAGTCTTAACTCCAGTTATACTTAGCATAAAAGAATCGTGTATATCCTTTTCCCTCATCCAAAGACATCTATACCACTGCCAAAAGACCATTTTGGCCCTCCTCAAATATCCTTTCTAACTAAACCTCAAGGGCACACTTTTCTTTTACTTACTTTACAGTTCTACCACTTTTCCAACAAAACCTGTTTCTCTCTATGGTTACTAACAGTTACAGAAGTTACCAAATCACCAATTACCATTATCTAGCTTTCTAGGACCGTCTCGGCACGTGCGTCACATTGATATCACCACACCCACGTGGTACAAATCACATATCATAATTATCACATAACATAATACACATAGTCATATAACATGGTTAAAATCATAATCATGCATCTTAATCATTAAAAATCACACATAATTCCCATTATGCCCTCCAGGCACACTAATCAAGGCCCTTAAGCCTTATTAGTGAATTTGGGGCGTTACAGTACCTCCTTAGCTCGAGGAAGCCCAAGGGTTCGCCTTTATTGCCCAAGACTTGAGCCTGGACTCTGAAGGCCGAAGGTCGAGTTAATTATCCAGCTCATGGTACGAGCTGAATATGGAGGCTATGACCCTTTGTAAAGTCAACACACGCAAGGTAAACGTGCATATATCAGACATCACGTGTCTGATATGCCCCTGACTTCTCGGACACATAGCAGGAACGTGCGTATTCAGACACCCACGACTGGGTTGGGCCGTGCGGCCCATTATCTCCTTACCTATCGATTTGACCACACTTATGTGTCAGGTTTAGGAATTAATCATGAATGTCACAGAATTGATATGATAGGTAAGAAGGTCACGGGATGACCTTCTTACCAACTCCCAGGTGCCTTCTCCTATAAATATGGAGACCCTGGGAGTTGATAGGGGTTGGATTATCTCTTGTAAGAAATATCCTGTAATCATATACCCAGAATAGAACAATAATATCGACTAGTGGAGTAGAAGGATTTTAACCTTTGAACCACTTAAAAATCGTGTCTTGAGTCACCTTTCCATTTCCTAAGATCATATATCTGTTTCGGTTCATTATTAGCACTAATCCCTTTCTCTTCCTCTCTTAATTACCTGTTGGCGAAGAACCGCGTTAACAGAAACTTATAACTAATCATATATGTATGCACATAAATAAGTTTATATACATTATTAAGTTTACAAAAATATATGAAATAAAAAAGTATAAACATAATAAAAATTGATAATATCAAGATAATCGAGATAATATAGTTATTAATATTTATTAAAAAACAACAATGCAGGTAATTTTTTAATAAATAATTAATTTAAGTTATAAAAATATGAAAAAAAATTTCTCATGTCATGTTTGTTATTGTCATAAATGAAATGTCAAAATATTTTAAGAATGATTTTATATTTATTTTGTATTTTTTAATGTATTTTAAAAGAAATAAAAATAGCATTTAGATGCCTAAATGATACGATTTGAAAAAATGGAGGACTTAAGTGATACAAAATAAACTTTTGAGACCTAAGTGTTACAAAATGTAAATAATAAGGACCGTGGCTGAAAAAAAAACTAAAAAAAAATAATATGATAACATTTTAGATCGCAAGCTGCCCTGTTTAAGATACAAAACATTTATGATATTATTGAAATCATACATCAATGATTGGAGAAGAAACATCTTTATTCTTGATAGAAGATAAATGTTACTCTAATTTCTAATTTAGTTATACAATCATATTATTTGTACACACACGACATTTTTGTATAATGTATTTATTATGTATTATATATTATTGTAATAATAATATTTTGTAACATGTGAATTTATATTCATATAATTATTAAATATATAGTTTTGTATTAAAAATTATTATAATATTTAAATTTATATTAATATAATTACTAAATATTTATTCTAGAAATTTTTTATGAAAATTAAGATTAAACATTATATGTTATATATTATTATAATAATATTTTATAACAATTGAATTTATAATATTTAATGAAATTTTATAATATTTGAATTTACTAATTGCATGATATAATTTTATTATAATAATAATATTTTATAATATCTGAATTTAATAATTATATGTTATATATTATTATAATAATATTTTATAACATTTCAATTTATATTAATATAATTAATAAATATCTAATGATATTTTTTAATACTTAAATTTATATTAATATAATTAATAAATATTTATTTTTAATTGATTTTAAAAGTATATTCCTTTAACTATTTAGAATATTTCGTTAAAGTTAACAAAAGATATCGTTAAAACCAAGAATTTATGTTATCTACACATGTTTTATGTAGAAGAGATATATTGTGAAGAAGCATAATGTAATAATATCAAGACCTTAGATCAAGACAAGGTCATAAGTAGGGGTGGGTAAGATCCATTTCAATCCAATTACATCGAACCGATCCAATCCAATTCTATTACAAAATATTGGATATCCAATTACAATTTGATTGGATTGAATTTGAAAAATTGGATTTTAATTGCATTGGATTGATTATTGGATGATGCTGTAAAAATCCAATTAAAAGTTGATCCAATACAATTACATAAAATATGTTAAAAAAATTTATATTTATTTTATATAATAAAAAAATATTTATATTGCACTAATATTGGATGTCTACTTGTTTCTCTCCACCCTACTATACTTATTAGGGAATTAAATCCTAAAAGAAACACATAACCTAATTGAATCTTAGATTTTATGTGATTTTTTATTATTATTTTAAGTTAACAATGAAAATAAGGTTCCAAATCGAAATCCAATTAAAAAATCGAACCTATCCAATAACTAATTGAATTGGATTCGATTAGATTTTTAAGCATAATTGGATTTGATTTTATTGTGATTTTTAAAATCCAATTACAAATTTTATTGGATTGGATTAGAAAAAAAAGATTGGATTGGATCAGATGCCCACCCCTAGTCTTAAGGAATTTGAAACTGAAGTGAGTTTAATAATAAAAGATCAAAAAAGTTTGTCTTAAATAGCTTATCAAATATTAACACAAAAATTTCAGATACACAATTTCTTTTCTTTTCTTTTCATTATTCTCTCAAATCGAATCATAACAGTTACAATTTACAATTGATATTAGCAAACAGACACAAAAACCATAAGACACATTAACACCAGAAGATACAAAAAAAGTATTTGACCCACCAAAGCAAAGATTTCCTTTCTTCTCCTTAAGGTTGCAATAAGCCTAACATATTAACCGTCTTCCCTTATGTGATGCACAAAGTCTGCATGCTTTCCAAGCTCCTCAGAAGAGTTAGAAGACTTCATCATCTTTATAAAGACTCAAAAACTTTGAAACAAAATAACAGTAGGTCAAGAAAAAATATTTAATTGAAGCAACTATTACATTTACCAATGCATCATTTATGCATATTTGAATTTCTATAAATAAGTCCTATCTCAAATTTCTTGATAATCTATTAAGCAACATCAAGTACTTAAATTGTTGGGAATACATCACTTAACACTTTGCAAATCAACAATTAATAATGAGAATAGTTCAATATTTCAGACTCTAATTGCAAATCTTGATAATCAAAGAAACATACTCATGATATGAATGTCAATCTTGAATATAAGAAACTAAATAATTTAATGATGATAAGATAAATTTAGAAATATTTAATCATCAATACTAACAATGAAAACGCAATAGAGTAACACAAAAGAAAGTTAGGGTTAGATAGATACAACCTTTGATTTGGAGAAACTTGATTCTTCAAACTTGAGAAACTTCTAACACTTATACACAATAAGAATATTGTTGTCCAAAATCTCTATTCCAAGCCTTCCCTTATTGCTTGAAGCTTTAACTGAGTAGAATTAGCTTTGAGATTTAACAAGCCTTAAAACTCATGCAAGTCAAGCAAAGCTTGATGAGTTTCTTGGAGAAAACTTTGGTCTTTGAGAGCTAGAGAGAGAGAGAGAGAGAGAGGTTAGAGAGAGAGTTGGAAAGTTTGATCAAGACTTTAAAACTCTAATAATTCATATTTATAGTGTAGGCATCATCGCTAGTCTAACCAATAGGATTAAAGCATTTAAAACACATCATTTGGAGAAATTTATGTAATTGTACGACCCTAAAAGATTGTCCAGGCAATGTACCGCCTGCATGTAGGCGATACATTGCCTATTGGGGCTTCCCCTTCACATTTTGGCGACGCTACGCCACTTACGAGTGACGCATCACCACCCCTTTGACTTTGGACCCCTCCAATGGTCCTAAAATTGCACCAAATGCTACCAAATGTTTTTTGGGAATGTTTGGATACCTCATTGTATCACTTTAGATCCATAAAAAGCCATTTTTAGATGTCTTCTACAGAATCTCTTGTTTTCACTTCTCCTTTTGTTAAAATTGTTAAGTGTTTTGCACCTCAACGTGTAAAGATCTTAACCATTATATTTAACGAATCTCAACATTCCCACTTGGTTAAATATAATCCTCTCTTCTTAGCTTAATAGTTTTGGTGCATAAAACAAAGTATCTTTCAATTTGAATTTTACCTTAGTGAAAGTATTACAAAGCCTTATCGAAGTCATTGGGGTCTAAGAGATTGAACCAATGACTCTTTAATGATAGGACCGGTAGCACCTCACACACCTCCACTTGACCATTCATTTTCCCACTGTCGCTCTTAGCACTTTTCATGGCCTTGTGCCCATCTTTTTCATGAACTTTCCGAGGAGAAAACTCCAACTCCCATGAGAGGCGGCACCACCTCTAAGTTAACATAGGTGAATTTCTTACAACATCTTTGAACCTTTAGAGATGCTTGTTTCACACAACTAAACTTCATTAAAAATCCTAGGCTTAACCCTTACTTGGTAGCAACCAACACTAACCATCCTCGGATGTAACTCACAACTTTGTTAGTGTTGAAACTATTCACCCAATAACTTGTTCTTACCCATTGAACTCTTGCCCTTGATGTTCACAAGTTTGGAGTTGGTTTGCCATCATTGGTGAATATATTATTTTAGGAATTTTACTCCCATCCCTTGTGAAGTGGAACTTACTAACGTATTCGCAAGAGGTCTTGTAAATGGATCTGCTAAGTTCTCACCTATCTTAACATATGAGATTGATATGATTCCTCCTCGAATCAATTGTCTCACATATTCATGTCTTAAACTTATACATCTAGACTTCCCATTATATATGCTATGATAAGTTATATTTAGCGTGGCTTGACTATCACAATATATTGAGATTGTTGATACCTCATCCGCGAAGATTGAGATATCCAACAATAGATCTCTAAGTCAATCGACCTCTTTGCCACTTGCCGCTAAAGATATAAACTCTTCCTCCATTGTTGAGTGTGAAATACATGTTTGTCTCTTGGAACCCCAAGAAACCACTCCTCCTCCGAGCATAAACACCCAAGCACTTGTGGAGAGATTATCTCACACACTCGATATCCAACTTGCATCGGTATATCCTTCAAGTATCTTCGAGAACTTTGAATATTGGAGGCCTAATTTCTTGGTCCTTTTAATGTATCCTAGAACTCTCTCAATTACTTTCCAATGTTCCATATTTGGATTGCTAGTAAACCTACTAAGTTCACTAACCGCATATGCAATATCCGCTCTTGTACAATGAGCGGCGTACATTAGACTCCCTAATACACTTGCATACTCAAGTTGAGCCACCACTCTACCATTATTATTTTCAAGCTTTATGCTTGAATGAAATGGTGTATTTGTCTCTTTGATTTTGAGATGACTAAACTTGTCAAACACTTTCTCAACATAGTGTTCTTGACTTAAGGCATAACCCCCACTATTTCTTCTAAATTTTATACCCAATATGGTATCAACCTATCCAAGGTTTTTCATCTTGAAAGTGGAAGATAGAAACTTCTTCGTTTATATTATGTCTTTCATCTCATTACTCAAAATCAACATATCATCAACATATAGACACACCAAGATGACATAGTTATCACAAGTCTTAGAATAAAAGCACTTGTCCACATTATTGTGTCTAAACCCATCCGAAATTATGGTTTTATCAAATTTCTCATGCCATTTTTTGATACTTGGCTTAAACCATGTAATTATTTAACAAGCCGAGGCACTTTATGTTCATTTCCCTATAGTACAAAACCCTCCGGTTGTTCCATATAAATCTCCTCATTGAGATCTACATTTAGGAATGTCGTTCTGAGATCTATTTGATGAACATTAAGGTTATATATTGATGATAAGGAAAATAATACTCTTATAGTGCGTGTCAAAATAATCGATTCCTTCCTTTTGTTCAAACCCTTTGGCTACTAGTCTCGCCTTGAAGGTTTGTAATGTGCCATCAATGTGATATTTCTTTTGAAATACCCACTTGCACTCAATTAGTTTTGAACCTTGTGGAAGGTCTACGAATTATCAAATGTGGTTTGAAATAATTGAATCAATCTCATCATTTAATGCCTTCTTCCAAAATGCGGAGTCTCTCGAAGACATCGCTTCTTGTAATGTTTTGGGATCATCCTCAACTTGAAGAGCCATAGAAAATTTCCATGTGACTTCTTTAAGGTTTCCCTCTAATAAGTAGGGTATCTCCACTTGATAACATGTCTCATTTGATTACAACTATTTAAGTTTTTTTCTTCTCTGAGGCAATATAGGTTGTTCATCAACCTTTGGTTCTTTCTCTTTAAGAGATTCTCCAACACCTGTGGATTCTTGAGAGTTATAACATATTCTCAAAGAACTCCACTTATTTTTATTCAAATATGAAATTAGACTCCATGTATAATAGCCTATAGGCCTTGCTATTTGAGACATCGCCAACAAATGCACACTTTACAACCCTTTGACTCAACTTGGTCCTTTTAGGCTCCGTCCTCTTGCAATAAGCAAGGCACCCCCACAATTTAAGATAGCCTAGGTTAGGCTTATTTCCACTCCATAACTCATATGGAGACACATTGTTATTCTTCATAGGAATTCGATTCAATATATGACACACAACAAGCAAAGCATCACCCCAAAAATTATATCACCATTTAGCATGTAAGAACATAGAGTTAATCATCTCAAGATAAGTCCCATTCTTTCTTTTAACTATTCCATTTCGTTGTGGAGTGTATGGTGTAGTGCATTCATGTATAATGTCACGTTGTTCACAAAGCACATTGAAATCATTTGAAAAGTATTCACCACCTCTATCACTTCTACGAGTCCTTATTTTCCTTTCCAATTGATTTTCTACTTCGACTTTATAGATTTAAAATGCATTAAATGCCTCATCCTTACTCATAAACAAATACACAAAAATATACCTAGAGCAATCATCTATAAAAGTCACGAAGTGTCGATTTCCTCCTCCAGTCAACATGTCATTCAATTCACGTAAATAAATATATATTAAATCTAGTAAGTTTGAACATCTATCAACACTTGGGAACTGTTTCTTTACAATTTTAGAATTAAAACATAATTCACATTTACCATGCTCTTTCACATCACAATTAATCAATCCACATTTAAGAACTCTTTTAATTTTTCTATAGCCTATATGAGCAAGTTTATTATGTCATAAGTTAATAGACTTGGAATTGACCACATTGCAAGATTTAGATGCCATATCATTATTGTCACTATCAAGAGCACAACATTTGATCATTTCATCACATGTATAACCATTTCCCCCCAAAGTGCCAAATTTAGTCAAAGTTTGTTTACTAAATTCAAACTTTATTTTAATACCGGATTTTCTCAATAAACTTCAACTTATAATATTTCTAGTCATATCGGGAACATAGAAGACATTAGTTAGGGTCGCTTTCTTTTTATTAGTGACAAACACATCAATGTAGCCCCTTCCAAGTACTTTGGATCTCTTTTCATTTCCCATTTGGACTTCAAGTCCCACCTTTGCACTTTCAATGGTTTTGAAAAGAGTTTTATCATTGGTTGTATGAATGTTGGCACAAGTATCATACCACCATCATTGGACCCTTCCTTGGGTTTCATTAACTTCGCTCAGAGTTGCAATGATCTCAACATCCAATGCATTGGCCTTGGTCTCTTTACTTAGGTTTGTAATGATCTCAACATCAAATGCAGTGACCTTAGTATCTTCACTTTCTTTTGGAATGATCTCATCATCAATTGCATCGACATGTTCACTTCTCTTAAGGTTGCATTAGTTTCATCACTGCATGCGTGAACTATGTCAATTCTCTTTAGGGTTATCAAGCATTCCTCATTGAATGCATTATTCTCAATTGGGGTTACAATGCATTCCTCATTAAATGCATTAAATTTAATCAAAGTCACAAAGATCTCATCATCAATTAAAGTGACCAAATTAAATTCATTTAGTAGTTCAATGATTAGAACATCAATTGTCTTAATCCTAATGTTATTATGGTTAATTTTACAATTATCATATCTCACATGATGATCAATAACTTTACAAACAAAACAAGTATAACAATCACACTTGAATTTTTCACTAACAGTCACAATTATACTCTTACTATAAACAATAATCTCAAACTCACAAAAGTGTGGTAGAAAATACATTTCATTCAAATTCTTGAAATCTACTATAACGACCCAAAATCGCTAATAAGGCTTAAGGGCCTTGATTGGTGTGCTGGGATGGCATAATTGGCTGATGTATTATTTAAATGATTAAATGCGTGGTTATGTGATAAGCATGATTATATGATTATATGGATATGTGAAATGCATGTTTACGAGTATTAATATGCATTTGAGCCTTGTTTAGCTTATAGGGGCATATTTGTAATTTTGGGCCATTGAGGGCATAGATGTGATTATTTGTGGTAAATTGTTGAGACCACATTATTATGTGGATATATTTACAGCATATGGCTTGAGACGATCCTAGTGAGCGATTTGGCAAAATAGTCACGACGGGGATTTATACCCAGCTCGGGGAAGCCTGGGGGTATTTTTGGGAATTTAGGAGATATATTGGAGATAATTAGATATTTTTGAAAATAATTGGTGATTAATTGGATGATGGGATTTAAGTGGTAAATGATCAATATACCCTTTGATTGATTAAAAGACTTGGATTTAATTGGGAGGGCAAAAGGTTCTTTTGGGTTATTAGAAGATATACTTGATACATCTGACTTCTTTTTAGAGCATGAGGGAAAGTTGTAGAAAACTAAAGGCAAAGAAGAAAAAACAGAACTCTCTCCCTCTTCTTCACGATTTCTTTCCCTCTCACTCTTCCTTAAGGATTTTGAAGCTGAGAACTCAAGAGGAAGTCTAAGCTAGGTTTGGGGTTTTGATCCTTGGAGTAGCTAAAAGATTCGGATGGAATTAGTTTCCAAATTAAGGTAAGGTTTATGATTTTTTCTGAGTTTGTTGAACTTTGTTGAGAATGGTTTCTAAGTTTGGTTTTGGATGGAAGTTTAAGGATTTAGACTTGGGAATTGGAGGAATCAAAGCTCGGAGGAACACTAAGGGCAACCTAGGGTCGGATTCATCCATCAGAGGTAACAATTTCTAATCTTGATTATCTGGGTTTTCTGGTATTCAGATGAAGTTCTTGAGCTTCAAGCTCAATTTTGGTTTTCTGTGTTTGATGAGGTTGTTGGCTAAGTTGTAGTGTTATTGTGTTGTATTGGGAGAGCTATAGTGGTTTAAGGACTTAATTTTGTGTTTGGTGGATGATTGGGAAGGATTTTTTGGGGCTTTGGATCGGGGAAATTCGATGAGGAAACCCAGAATATTGCATGTTCGGCTTACAGCGCTGTAGTGCTAGGCTGGGAGCGCTAGGCTGTGCTCCTGGGGGGCTGGGTTTCTTTATACGTTATTGTTATTTTTAGTATTATTTCTTTTAATTGATTGCTTCTAAACTATCATTCATTGTTAACTATTTTTCATTTAATTATATTGTTTCTAGATTTACTTTTTAGCTTTAAATTTAAAGATTTAAAAATTGTAGATAATAACTTAGGTCTCATAATTTGTGTGATGTTAGGTTTTAAAATTAGCTATAATTTAGGTTCTTTCTCTTCAATTCTTGTTTTTTTTAAAAATCATAAAATTCTAAAAAAAAAAATTGTTCATAAAATTTTAGCATAAAACTTTCTAGTATTGGGAACAATAGTGTAATTGTAACGTCCTACTTCCTTAGAGCCGTTACTAAGTGAGTTTAAAACGTGCAGTTAACTCGCTAATCGAGGTTTTGGGTTAAAAGTGTGACTAAATTGTAATAAAAGTCATATAATTTGAAAATGTAGTAATTCAATAGAATTATAAAAGTGTTATACATTTGAGATCCCAAAATACTGATTAGAAATATTTACAACTAAAAAAAAAAGGATTAAAGTTGACTAAACGATAAAATTAAGATTAATACATAACATCTCTGGCCGTGGCAGCCAGGTAGGCCGAATATGTACATGTCGCTTCACGCTCTCCGTACTCATGGTTGGTTGACATTTCCCTTGCCCTTACCTACACCATAGAGCACCCGTGAGTCGAAGCCCAGCAAGAAAAATCAACACAAACAATTAACATATGCATAACTATCAATCAACATGTAACAAGGCAGCCAACAAGCTAGACACATAGCGACCATGCTGTCCCAGGTGCTTTACCAGGCCCTAGGATCGCGGTCTACACCGTGAGGATGACTCAAGCATCCGAGAAGGGTCTCACCCTAGCGGCTTGCACTCCGCGTGCTCAACGCCACTCCTGGCCCTTTGCCGTACTCGGCTTGCACTCCACGTGCCTAACACCGTTCCCGGCCCCTTGCGGTATTCGGCTTCCTACCGTCCTCGGCCTTCACCATTCCCAGCCTTCATTGTTCATTCACAAGTATGCAGTTCATAGCATATATTCAACAATTATTTAAGCAAAATATATAACATAAATAATAGGGATATGCCCTACAATTCAATCACATAGGGTCGTGCCCTACAATATAGACTATAGGGCCATGCCCTGCTCTACGGGTACAACAGTTTTTTTACCTGTGTCCCAAAGTTCCTGAGCACCGATTTCCTGAGCAAAGTCCTCTAGTCTGAGCCTCGCTGAAAACCTAGGCAGAACGCATTGATAAAAGCTATCCATCAAGCCCTAACACATTAAATTACTTTGGAATGTAATTCTAGCCTCCGGGACCTCGAATTCTATCAATCTGGGTGATAAAATCCATCCCGAGCCTTAACAATTGGGTTCCCGAGCCAAAAACCCACAAATGGCCAACACTTTGAACTAGGGCCGCAGCCCAGACCCTTAAGGGTCACGACATGCCTAAAAACAAAGGCAACATCCCTCCCTGCTAGGAGGCACAGGCCGCGGCATGCCTCAAGAACAGAGGCCTCCCCAAACCTCCATGCACACACGGGCCGCGACATGCTCAGCCTTGGGCCGCGGCTCGCACCCCCAAACCCAGAAAACCTCCATATGTTTTTTGCATTTCCTTCGAGCCAATTCTTTTAAAATCAACCCAACTCAATATCTAAACCCATAATTAAGCTTGGACTTCCCTACCACACCATCTAAGCTCCATAACAAGTCCAAAACAATCACATAAACTCAGCCCATAACCAAATTTAACTTAAGAATCTAGTTCACATGCAACTTGCAATTCTAACCAAAACTCAGCAGAAACTCAGAGAATTTAGTGTTAGGCTCCTTACCTCAATGATGAATTCAAGCTTACACTTGCTCTTCAACTTCCCAAGCTTACTCCTCCCAAGCTCGGTGCCTTATATTTTTGGTCTAGACTCTCTCAAAATCAAGTACCAAGGAGAGAAGTGTTGAACCGACTAAGAGAAGAGAAACTGAGAATGTAACGACCCAATTTCGCTAATAAGGTTTAAGGGTCTTAATTAGCGTGCCAGGAGGGCATGATGGGATTCATGTGTGATTTGATGAGTTAAATGCATGGTTATGATTTGAAGCATGTTATATGACTATTTGTTTATCTAAGATGCATGGCTATGTATATTAGTATGCATGTAGGCCCGGATCGTGTTAGAAGGGCATAACTGTAATTTTGGCCATGTTGGGCATAACTGCATTGATATGTGATAATGGTATTCCGTGATTTGTACCACGTGAGTGTGGTGTTATTGTTGTGATGCACGTGCCGAGACGGTCCTAGAGAGCAAATTAACTTAAGAGTCACAACGGGATTTTGTACCCGGCTCGGGAGGAGCCTAGGGGTACCTTGGGAATTTTATGGTTAAGTAGAGAATTAGCGGTTAATGGTTATTGGTGATTTAGTAACTTGGGTAACCATTAGTTACTGCTGTGGGTAACAAGTTTAGTTGGAAAGTGGTAGAATTGAAATATTAGTGAAAGGACTAGAGTACCCTTGAGGAATTAGTTGAGAAAGGATCATTTGGAGGGGTAGCATGGTCATTTGGCAAGGGTAATAGGCAATTCTCAGCTGGGTTTTAGTGGGTCACGGTTTGGGTATTTAGGGTCATTTGATGCCTTGATAAAATTGGAAGAGAAGAAGAAGAAAGGAGAAGAGGTGTAGATGGGGCTGAAGTTTTGAGACCTAGGAGGAGATTCAAAGGGATTTGAGGAACCAAAAACCAGATTTGAGCTAGGACTACTCAAGGTAAGATTTATATTCTGTTATTTCTTGGGTTCAAGGTTGATTTCTCAAAGTTTTAGTGTGGAATTTAAAGATAGGATGGTTGGTTTAAAGTTTGAGGAATTTGAAACTCTAGATGAGATTTTTAAGTGTGATTGTGTTTCGATCTTGATACTAATGTTGTGATTATTAATTGGTTTTGAATTGGGAGCTTTGGGATGGCTTAAGGTGAGGTTTTAAGCTTGAAAATGGTGGGTTTTTCTGGGTTCGAAGGGTCGGGCCGCGGCATGGTTCTGGGAGGGCCGCGGCCCTTGAAGGCTAAGATGCACTGAGGATGGAGGGCGGGCCGCAGCATGGTCCTTGTAGGGCCGCCACCCTTACCTGTTTCTGGGCATTTTTGTGGCCCTGTTTGGGGGCCATGCCACGGCATGGTTGGGCCATGCCGCGGCGCTTAAGGGATTTTGGGATTTTGAGATTTTAGGCTTGGGAATTTAACCTAGGGTGCTCGGGGTTGAGTCTTTTACCATATTTGGTGAAGTTCAACGTTCCGAGTACTAGAACTTGGCTTGGAAGCTCATTAAAGGATGTTTCATGTGTGTTGTGACTAGGATATTGGGGAGGCTCGTGCTAGAGGACCGTGCTTGCGGCTTTAGTGCATCAGGAGGCTCGGAATACAAGTAAGAAAACTATAACACCCGTAGGATGGGGCATGGGCCCATTGTGTGATTGCCGGGCATGGCCCTATATTGCATGTTGCATGATGAGATGATTGCCGGGCATGGCCCTATATTGCATTACATGTTAGGGTGCAGATTTAAATAAATTGGCCTTTGTTTGAATGTTGCTTGATTTATGCTATATATGATTATAATGAAATGAACGGCAAGGGCCGAGTGGGCGTAGGCTGGGTACGGCAGCGGAGCCGGAAGTAACACTAAGCACATGGGATGCTTATGGTCAGGGCAGGGCCCGGGACCCAGAGGATATGTGTGAGATCCTTGCAGTGAGGACCGAGACCCCAGGCTTCGGTAAGGCTTCGGGGGTGGCATGGCCGTGTTTGCTTAGTCTAATGGTTGACTTGTTTGTATGTGGATTATCTGTTATGATAAACTGTATGAATTGCATATGTTATGTTATGCATGAGTTTTCTTGCTGGGCTTCGGCTCACGGGTGCTCCGTGTTGCAGGTAGGGCAATGGCTGAGTCAACCAACCATGAGTACGGAGAGCGTGAAGCGACGCGTACATGTTTGGCCTGCCCGATTGCTTTGGTTGGGGGTTTATTTGAAAATGGCTGTAATAATCTATGATTTTTAGAACTGATCAACTGTAAACTTATTTCAAGATATAAATAGTTTTCAAACCTTATTTTGGGATCCCAAATGTTTAATACTAGAAGTTTTATTGAAACGATGCATTTTTCTAAGATTACAGCCTTAACTTTTATTTAGTCACACTTTTGTTTAAAAACCTCGGTTAGCGAGCTCATTGCACACTGTTTTGTCTTAAAACTCACTTAGTAACGGCTCTAAGGAAGTAGGGCGTTACAGAGAATTTTGTTTCCTTTACTTAGTTCCAGCAGTTTCTCAAATCATCTGAGTTAAGTAATACCCAAGGGCAATTCTGTCATTTGCGGGTGCCACTAATCCCTCGAGTATTCCTATAAATCAACGTTTAACCCCGATATGTCCAAATGATTTCTAAATTACTACCCATTACTCCATAAATTCCAAACACATATTATATTCCCAAAATACCCCTAGGCTCTTCTCGAGCCGGGTATTTGACCGAGTTGTGACTTTCTAGCTTAACTGCTCCCTAGGACTGTCGTGTATCGTGCATCACAATTATCTCACCACTCACACATGGTGTCAATCGCAATATACACAAATATTGCATTTATGCCCTCAACTAGCTAAAATTACAAACATGCCCCTAATAACCAAATGGAGCCCACGTGCACATTTAATTCACCTAAACATGCATTTCTAATCATATACTCATGAAATTCACATATTAAAATAATAAATCCCGTATTTCCCTCCAGGCACGCTAATCAAGGCCCTAAGCCTTATTAGCAAATTTGGGACGCTACAACTATCCCCTCCTTACAGAATTTCATCCTCGAAATTACCTGAATAGCTCGGCATACCGCTCCCGCATATCTGACTCAAGTTCCCACGTCGCCTCCTCAACCTTGCTGTTTCTCCATAGCTCTTTCACTAAGGCGATGGTCTTGCTCCGCAAGACTTTGTCCTTCTGGTCGAGAATCTGAACCGGCTTTTCCTCATAAGACAAATCCTCGTCCAGCTCCAAGTTCTCATAACTCAGTATATGCGTAGAATCTGATACGTACTTCCGGAGCATGGACACGTGAAGGATGACATGAACCCCTGATAGAGCTGGAGGCATCGCCAATTTGTAAGCTACCTCTCCAACCCGTTCCAGAATCTCAAAGGGGCCAATAGACCTAGGGCTCAACTCGCCCTGAACACCAAACCGTTTCACTCCTCTTAAGGGGGAAACCCTGAGAAACATGTGGTCACCGACTTGAAACTCTACACTCCTGCATTTCAAGTCCAAGTAACTCTTCTGGCGACTCTGGGAGGCAAGCATTCGAGCTCTAATCTTTTCAATCGCCTCATTGGTTCTCTGAACCATCTCAGGACCCAAGTATTTCCTCTCACCCGTCTCATCCCAATGGATAGGTGATCTGCACTTCCTCCCATATAGCATCTGATACGAAGCAACTCCGATAGTCGCCTGGTAACTCAATCAATGGGAGATACTTAGTCCAAGATCCCCCAAAATCCATTACACAGGCTCATAACATATCCTCCAGTATCTGAATCGTCCTCTCAGACTATCCATCTGTCTAAGGATGATAAGCGGCACTAAACCGCAACTGTGTGCCCATATCCTTCTGTGGTCTCTCCCAAAACATGGAGGTGAAGGAGGGGTCCCTGTCAGATACTATCGACCTCGGAGCCCCATGGAGTCGAACAATTTCCTTCACATACAACTCAGCGTACTGCTCCATAGTATACGTCGTCCTAACAAGCAAAAATTTGGCGGACTTGGTATACCTATCCACGATCACCCACACTAAATCATGTTGTCCCACGGTCTTCGACAAACCAACCATGAAGTCCATGGTGATATCCTCCCACTTCCACTCTAGAAACCCTAGAGGTTGCAATAATCCTACTGGCCTCTGATGTTCATCCTTTACTTGCTGACAAGTTAAGCACTTGGCCACATAATCCACCATGTCCCTCTTCATTCTCGACCACCAATATAAGGTTCTCAAATCTTGGTACATCTTCATCGTACCTAGATGTAAAGAATATGGAGTGGTATGAGATTCATCCAGAATCTCTTGCCAGATATCTGAATCCATCGGAACACAAATCCGACCCTTGTACTTCAGTAGCCCCATCTCCGAAATAGAGAAGTCCCCAGCTACTCAAACTAAGACACTCTCTTTGTGCCCTCTCAACTGGGGATCCTCCCCCTGTGCTTCCTTGATCTTCTCAAGGAGTGTAGACTGAAGAGTGATGTTGGCTAACCAACCAACCACCGACTCTATACCCGCTCTCATCATCTCCTCAGCTAACTTATCAGATATCTACCTCAAACTAAATAATTGTCCTGGGCCCTTCCGCTCAATGCGTCGACCACTACATTAGCCTCCCTAGGATGGTACAGGTCTCTAGCCTTTACTGCCGAAATCATAGGTAGTCATGGTCCACTAATTGTCCCCACAAATAAAAAAGGTACCTCCCCTTCTGGTTCAAAAGTCACCATCATGCGCTTGCAGTCAATCGTCGCCCCATACTTCGATAACTAATCCATCCCTAGAATCATATCGAAGTCATCCATTGCTAACTCAATCAGACCAACAGACAACTCTCTACTGTCTATTTCTACTGGCAATGCTCTAACCCATCTCCTAGAGACTACCAGTTCTCCAGTCAGCAACAAAGACTGAAATCCCCTATCATACAAATCACTAGGTTTACACAGTTGATCTATCACTCTAGCAAACAAAAATGAATGAGTAGCTCCCGAATCAATCAATGTAGTGTAAGAAGAACCAGCACTAGAAATCTGACCTGTCACAACCGAGGGGCTAGCCTCAGCCTCAGTCTGAGTCAAGGTGAACACTCTAGCAGGAGCGATGCTATCATCCTGCTTCGGCTCCTCTTTCCTGCCTTATGGGCAGTCCTTCTTCAGATGATTGGCACTCCCACAGATAAAGCAGACCCTGATCCTGCACTCGCCTTGGTGTCATCGTCTGCACTAAGGACACACTGGAAAACTCCTCCAGTTGTCACCTCCGCCCTAACGGCCGCCAAAAGCACCCCGTGCCCTCCTATCCGAGCTAGGAGTAACAAAAGAATCCGGGGCTTTTCTCTTCTGTTCACTGGGGCCACTACCTTGACTAGATCCAATAAAAGGAGGCACCATCCCCTTGGCATCATGCCTAACAGCGCTCTCTCTCCATATCTGATCCTCGGCTCCCTCAGCTGTAAGGGCCTTGTCCACTACATAAGCATATGTAGTACTCCCCAGATCCAAGGTTATCTTAACATCACGGGCGATCATAACATTCAATCCCCGCACAAACCTATCCCTTCGTACCACATCAGTTGGCACCAAATCTGACGCAAACTTCGCCAACCGGTCAAATCTCAAGGCATACTCAGTAATTGTCATCCGGTTCTGAGTCAGGTTTGTAAACTCGTCAACCTTCGTAGCTCGGACTGCAACACTATAATACTTCTCATTGAAAATGTTTCTGAACTCTTCCCAGGTCATAACTGCAACATTTCTTCTTTGTGTCACTACATCCCACCAGATGCGGGCATCCTCTTTGAACATGTAGCACGCACAAGCTACCCTCTCATTCCCTTCCACCCTCATGAAATCCAGGATGGAAGAAATCATGTTCATCCACTACTCTGCCCGCAGTGGGTCTGGTCCACCCTCGAAGGTGGGAGGATGCTGTTTCCTAAACCTCTCATACAAAGGTTCCCACCTATTCTCGATAACAGGTTGAACTGGCACTGGCACCATAGCCTGCTGAACCTACAACCCAATGCCCTGGGGAAGGGCTTGTTGCCTCAGCTGACGAAGCTCTTCTTTTGTTCGGTGCAGTCTGGCTTCCATTTCGGCAAACAACTGTTGCCAATTCTGTGGGGCAAGTGGAGGGTCCTGACCCTGGTTGTCATCCTCAGCCCTATTGTCGCTGAGTCTGATTAATTGTCAAGGCATCTCAACAATATACCTGCAATCAACGACGCTGCTCATCAGGCATGATAACAACATCTAAAACCACCTCCCAATTCACATTAACCAATCATATACAATAGTCCACAATACACAAATAACATACAACACTCAAGGGGGCCATGCCCTAGCATCATGCATATGTTAACACATTCATCATGCTCTATATAAAATGAGCAGGCCAACAGGGCACTTAAGCACATAATTAAGCATATAATTCAATCATTACTGTAACGCCCCAACTCCTGGGACCGTTACGGTGTGCCTTGTAAACAGTGCTAAACTCGCTAATCGAGTCATTTGGCCAAAAACGTGAACTAAGTATGATTAGCGGTATAGGGATTAAACATTTTGGTTAAGATATAACGCTTCACTAGAATGTTTAATATATACATTGGGATCCCGAAAATATAATTTCAGAGTGTATTACAGAAAATATTTACAACAGGCCGTTCTAAGCGGCAAAACAGGGTTTAACCCTAGTTCCACTTTAAACCTCGGCCGTGGCGGACGAGCAGCTGCATATGTACACGTCATCACCTAAGCTCTCCAACTCAAGGATGGTCCAGCTTCCTCTTGCCTTTACCTACACCACGTAGCACCCGTGAGCCGAAGCCCAGCAAGAAAACACAATATAACATGATATAATATCAACTATAACCATAGTAACCATATGGAACCAATGGTCCATCCAGATAGGTGACAATAGCCAAAAGTCACAATAGTGAGCATCGCTCCCTCAAGCCCTATGATGATAGGGTCACCTGTGCTTAACTGATAAATGATCCTTTCTTAAGTTCGATTAGGACAGGTGCAAGGTGATTAGTCACCAACATAACCTTCCTCACGACCCTAGAGTCGGAACTATGGACAACGTCCCTTAGCCATGTGACAAACGGTCACTGGGGTCATATACCTTGGCTATAGTCATCTGGTCGTAGACCAGGCAAGCGCTTATAAGTTCTCATTGACCTTCCGGTCGGTCCAGCAGTAGTACCCCATATGAGTCATTCAATGCCGACCTTGATTAGATCTAATCTTTATTTGGCCCGGCGTTCACAACGCACTGCCACTTCTGACCCTTGGGTCGGTATAACACGACCAGTGCTCAGCCCGCGGTGAACTTAACTAATAAGTCACAGCTTCACAGACGGATCTGGCACCATTGTCAATTCTGACTAATAAGCCAGTGCCATACACAAGTAAGCCATGCCACCAAACTTATATCACATGTCCAATATCCATAAACAAGGTATTTGGCTTGCTTACTAAACAGGTACCAGTACAATTAGAACCATGCACAACCACAGAGGCTCCAGCTCCGAACAATACCATACCCAGTGTATAAAGCAATTCCTAATCACATGTTTCTCATGTATCATATGCAATATATCCAGCAATCCAACATGCACCAATAACAGTCATGCATGTCACGTTTAATAGTCAACCAACACGCATCAAGAATAGCCATGCATGTCATACATAATAATCAACCGACATGCATCAATAATAACCATGCATGCCATACATAATAATCAACCGACATGCATCAATAATAACCATGCATGCCTCATATATACAGGGTGCAGTTTTCTTACCTCAGGTTCGAGCGAGAAGTATGATAAGGACGACCCCTGAGAACGATCGATCTTTTAGTTCCTTAGCGGTTACCTAATCACAACCAATTATAACCTCCATTACTGAGAATCCATAATAATATGGTCTTAACCTAAGCACCACCCTCGGGACCTCGAAACATGCCCACACGGTGAGTAGATTCGATCCCGGGCCTTAAGGATTGAAACCCCAAGTCAAAAACCCTTAAAAACACTCAAAACGGGACTTGGAAGGAACAGGGTAGCGCTACAGCGCTTAACCCCTAGCGCCACAGCGCTCTACTCAGAACCGCCCAAGAGCCAGAAAGCCTCCTGAGGAGCGCTATAGCGCTCTAAGGTGGGCGCTGTAGCGCTACCTCCAGACCCAATCTCCCCTGAACCGACCTTCTTCAACTCCTTCGATTCTAACTCGATTTCCAAGCTTTCGAATCCTATTCTTGATGCCAAATGATCCCAAAAACCATCCTAACACACCCCAAACATCACAAGCATGGGAACCCTAGCCAAAACTCCCAACAAAACCATGAATTCACCCTAGAACTCTCAGCTGCAAACTAAAACCATGAGTTAGCTCGGTGAACAAGTTCCTAAATAGGGCCCAGGAATGGATCAACTTGGAGGAGGCCGAAGCCTCAACTGCAGGGACCAGCCAGGTCCCTGAGCAGCCCGTATGAGTCGAGACGGAGGTCATGACAGCGACCCAAAACGTCACACAGAACAACCAGCTCGGTGGAGGCAAAAGAAAGGGGAACAGCGAGGGCAGCTAGCACGACCCAAAGAAGAATAAGTCTGTAGACAAGTTTAAGCCCATCTACGCGACTTATACAGAGCTCACCCACTCTAGGGAGAACATCTTCCTAGCTATCTCTACTCACCTCCCCTGGAAGAGGCCGGAGCCGTTGAAGCACCAAAAGGGGAAGAGAGACACCTCCAAGTTTTGCCGTTTTCACAACGATGTTGGCCACAATACCGATGATTTTAGGCATTTGAAAGATGAGATCGAGACTCTCAGCCGAGCCGACCCCTTGGCCCAGTACGCGCGGAACAGGGTTCCAGCAAGTCGACCTGCTCTGGAAGTCCCGGTCATTCAGCCCGGGTCTCGGGTAGATCAGGACGTCCCTCCTCCCGTGATAGGAGGAGAGATATCCACAATCTCTAGAGGTCCGCATTTAGCTGGCACGAGCAGGGGTGCCCAGAAGAGGTACGTAAACGAACTCAAGGCGCATAATGGATTAGAATTCGTCCTGGAACAGCGTCTGCCAAAGCAGCAGCGATTGAAGAGGCCACCGATCATTTTTACGGAAGAAGATGCGAGCCATGTCCAGCTCCCTCACAACGACCCTCTGGTCGTAGCAATTCAGCTCGCTAATCGGAGAGTTAGGAGGGTGCTGATCGACAATGGGAGCTCGGTAAACCTTCTATTCCGGTCCACATTGGAGAAGATGGGTTTGACTGTCGCCGAGCTGAAGGCGACCTCCATGATGTTGTATGGTTTTTCGGGAGAAGGATCAGCGGCTATAGGGACTATCGAGCTGGTGATCACCCTAGGAGAAGGACCTCGGACAGTCTCCAAACTCCTCGAGTTCGTGGTCATCGACTGCTCAGCTGCGTACAACGCAATTTTGGGATGACCCACTCTCATAGCTTTTCAGGCTGTCACTGCCATTCGCCACCTCGCAATGAAATTCCCTACTTCCACGGGAATTTGCACTGTCTGTGGCGATCAGCTCGCTACCAGGGAATGCTACAACATTTCCATGAAGGGAAAATCGAAACCTGGGCCGCTAGCAATGGCCATCCAGCATGGAGGAGAGGAATCTCAGGAACCTTTAGCTGATCCTAAGATTGAAAAACCTCAGAGCGCCGAGGGGGAAAATATCATCTTAAGTGAGGATATTGACCCCCGAATAGGCAACGACAGATCCGAGCTTCAGGCTATTGAGGAGCTCGAGGAAGTAAACATCGATCCGCAGAACTCTTCACGGATGGTCAAGCTCGGGAAAAAACTCTGTAGCAAGAGGAAGGAGGAGCAGACTAAATTTCTGCAGGACAACCTGGATGTGTTCGCATGGTCCCACGAGGATATGGTGGGAATTAGCCCGAGTGTCATCATGCACACCTTTCATTTGGATAAAAGCGTTCCTGCAAAGTCCTAGAAGCAAAGGCGCCTTGGAACAACCCGGGCTGAGGCCTTAGAGGAAGAAGTGGCCCGGCTCAAGAAATGCGGCTTTATTTGTGAAGCCAAGTTTCCGATTTGGGTTTCCAATCCTGTGCTGGTCCCGAAGCCCAACGGGAAATGGCGGACCTGCATTGACTTCTCCGACCTGAATAAAGCCTGCCCCAAGGATTGTTTTCCATTGCCAAGGATTGACCAACTGGTGGATGCCACGGTGGGACATGAGCTCATGTTCTTTATGGACGCGTACTCAGGCTACAATCAGATCGCCATGAATCCGACGGACTAGGAGCACACCAGCTTCATGACCCCGACTAACGTTTATTGTTACAAGGTCATGCCATTCGGGCTGAAGAACGTCGGTGCTATGTACCAAAGGTTAGTAAATAGAATGTTCGCAAACCAGATCGGGAAGAACATGGAAGTGTACGTTGATGACATGCTAGTTAAGTCAAAGACTGCCGATAACCATGTTTCTGAACTGGAAGAATGCTTCAAGATACTACGGGAGTATGGCATGAGGCTTAATCCACAGAAGTGCACTTTTGGAGTCGCATCGGGAGAATTCTTGGGTTTCATCGTCAATACCCGAGGAATCGAGGCAAACCCCGACAAGATCAGATCATTGCTTGAGCTTCCCTCACCCAGGTCACGCAAATATGTCCAAGGCCTGACAGGAAGGGTGGCAGCCCTCAATCGGTTTATTTCAAAATCCACCGATAAGTGCTTGCCATTCTACAACCTGCTCCAAGGAAATAAGAAGAAGGCACATCTAGCCGAGCCACCCGTATTATCCAAACCAAAAGCAGGAGAGCCTCTTTTTCTCTACCTAGCTGTCACAGAGGATGTAGCTAGTGTCGTATTGGTCCGAGAAGAAGACCGGGTTCAGAGACCTGTCTATTACATCAGCAAGAGACTTCTCGGAGCTGAATCCCGATACTCGTTGATGGAAAAATTGGCGTTCTGCCTTATCACAGCCTCTCGAAAGCTCAGGCGGTACTTCCAGTCCCACTCAATACACGTCATAACCGATCAGCCTTTAAGGTAGGTTTTGCAAAAACCTGAAGCATCGGGACGTCTGTTAAAGTGGGCTATCAAACTCAGTCAGTTCGAGATTTTGTACACACCACGAACTGCTATAAAAGGTCAGGCCCTCGCCGATTTTGTAGCAGAATGCATAGGATTCCGGGAGGATCCTGCAGAAGACTCACCCCAGATCACCTCGGCCCAGGCGTCGTGGAGGATCTTCGTGGATGATTCATCCAATGAGAACGGCTCCGGGGCTGGAATCATTTTAATATCCCCTGAGGGACATAGATTCCACTCGGCACTGAGATTCGGATTCAAGGCCTCCAACAACGAGGCCGAATACGATGCTTTGCTGGCCAGGCTAAGAATATCCCAGGAGCTGAAGGCGAGCTTCGTCCAGTGCTTCAGTGACTCCCAGCTCGTGGTAAACCAGGTTCTGGGAGAATATCAGGCATGAGGACCCAAGATGGCTGCCTACCTAGTAAAGGTAAAAGTGGAACTGTCCGCGTTTGGGCGAGGCCCAATCGAGCAGATACCTCGGGAACAGAACGCTAACGCAGACGCTCTTGCCAAGCTCGCCACCTCCGGGGAGACGGAGGCTCTGGGGTTAGTTCCGGTAGAGTTCTTGGAAAAACCAAGTATAGAAGAAGCCCGGGCGGAGGTCAAGATGATCGAAGCTAGGCCGACCTGGATGACCCCCATCCTTGAGTATCTCACCGAGGGGAAGCTACCTGAAGGGCATAATGATGCGCGGCGAGTATTGTACTAGGCCCCAAGTATACGATGGTGGATGGAATGTTCTACCGATGTGGGCACTCTCTATCCCTCCTACGATGTGTTCTTCCAGGCGAAGCAAAGGCCATCCTGCAGGAAGTACATGAGGGTTTTTGCGGAGATCACACTGGGGGGCAAAGCTTGGCCCTAAAGATCCTGAGGCAAGGATATTACTGGCCCACTCTGTCCAAGGATTCAATCTCGTATGTCAAGAAGTGGGACAAGTGCCAGTAATTCACCACCGTTGCCCGAGCTCCCCCGGTCGAGCTGAAGATGATCTCGTCCCCATGGCCGTTTGCAGTTTGGGGGATCGACTTGGTTGGCGCCTTCCCTACTGGAAAAGGCGGGGTCCGTTACGCATTGGTGGCCATCGACTACTTTTCAAAGTGGGCTGAGGCAGAACCTTTGGCCACGATAACTTCCAAAAAAGTCCTCGACTTCGTGGTTAAGAACATTATCTACCGATTCGGGTTGCCCAAGAAAATCGTTTCCGACAATGGGACTCAGTTCGACAGCGACCTCTTCACCGAATTTTGCGAAAGGTACGGAATTGTGAAAAGTTTCTCCTCCATGGCCTATCCTCAGGCGAATGGCCAGGTCGAGGCCGTCAACAAGATGTTAAAGGCAAGCCTCAAGAAGTGTGACAAGTGCCGATGCTTTTCCAACATACCCTGAGCTCCTCCGAATGAGCTCACCCAAATGACGTGTCTGCTGGTTTTTATTGATCAAATCAGAGATTATGCGCAGCGGAACAACAATCAGATTGTCAAATTAATCCCATAATATTTCTAGATCTACTTCTTCACACTCATATATATATTGAATCAAGGACAAGAATAGAAAAATTACCTCAGGTCCTTCCTTGCTGCTATCTTTTCGTATGGCTGAATCCTTGAGATCTCACACCAAGATCTTCCAAAATGTTCTCAGGCACACAAAGAACGAGTGTGGGCTCGCTATACAAATAATAGGCAATAACTATTTATCAAATGTTCTCAACACATGAGATCTGATAAAGTTTGGACCTAGGTTTTGTGAAGAACATTAACCTTTGTTTTTGTCACTGTTCTCTTTTCTCTGAGAGAATCCTAGATATTTTTCTATCCCTGAAAAATTACGTTCTGTCAAAATTGATATCCAATATTTAATAATACCCAATATATTAAAATATTTGTTATTTTAAACAAATTCAAAATAACTGATCAGTTATAAGATTTTTGTTTAAATAATAATATTTTAATCATATTCAAATATCTCATTATTTATTTAATATTTAAATAACTAAAATTATGGAATCAAGAGACTAAGTCCATCTCTTATGCGTGTTGCACAGTGCCTATGCACTGTGCCACACGTGAACCACATGCCTGTGCAGGCATGTGAATTTTTCCAATTTTTATTATTATTTAAATACCAAAAATCCCAAAAATAAATTAATTCATAATTAATTATATTTTTTATAAATCAAATAATTAATTAATTCTTAATTAATTAATTACACATAATTAAACAATAATTATGTTTGATACATAGAAAAATATTTTATTTATCACATAAGTCCTTTTTGCCCATTTTTGTATTTGCCTTTGACAGTGATTGTTTGAGCCATTTCGGGGACCATGGACCTATAACATTAAGCTCCAATAAATTGAAACTAAATAATTAAACTCTTTAATTATAATAGTTAATTTATAAATCGTGATATTACTCCACTATAAATTCAGAATTGCACTCTTTATGTTATAGATATACTTTTACATAAATCTTTTTCTTAAGTCGTCCATTGATATAACCATCTTACAATAGTTCAACCCTCTAATTAATTAGGTCATAAATTAGAATGGGAGAATTACCATTTAACCTTTCTAATTTACTTCTTATTCCTTAAGTACCATTAATTCACTAGTGAATAATTAATCTATAATCTAATTATAGATTTGAGCTCAAAATCATTCAGTTCTAGAATTAACCCTTAAGGGAACTAATATACGATCCGTTAGGAAAGATTAGATTCTGTATTGTTGATACATGTTCCCAGCCATCCATGATATTAAATCTCCAAAACAAAAGTCATTAGCCTCATTCTTTGAAGAGACCTTAACGAATGAATCAAAAGATTTAATAAACATGAATAGGAGTTCATGAACACTCAGGATTTAGGTTGATCTATAAATGATCATCTGTTATGATATGAATTACAAGTATTTATTATTAAATGGTTTTTGGATAAAGAATTTAATTCATATCGGTCCATGTCATATATAATCATATTATATAAAGCACCTTTACCGAGATGTCTTTCCACATCAATAATCCGAATCTAGATTATTTGTATCATTATGATACTTAGTAAACCGTACTTACAACTCCAATTAAGGAATTCCATAACTTTAATTTGTTGTTGTTGACTATTTTTATTCATTCATGTGATCTTAATTCTCTCGTACTAATACAAGATCACATCCTCAATAATGAATATGGAGTTTTTCTGATATTTACAAAATTATTCTAACAATAATTTAACAATCTAAATATGACAATAATAATAAACCATTGTATTTATTTATTCACAGAAAAAACAAATGTCTTTACATGCTTTTAGGACACACTCCTAACTGTGTCCATGGTCCTTCGCAGTTTGAGGCATTGACCTTATCGAGTGCTTGCCCACAGGGAAAGGAAGAGTGAAATATGCAATTGTGGTGGTTGACTACTTCAAGAAGTGGGTTGAGGCTGAACCCCTTGCTACCATCACCTCCAAGAAGGCACTGGACTTCTTCATGAGGAATATTGTTTGTCACTACGGGCTCCCAAGGAAGATAGTCTCTAACAATGGCTTATAGTTCGACAGTGAGTTGTTCACGAATTTCTATCGAAGGCATGGGGCAGTGAAGAGATTTTACTCTGTAGCTCACCCGCAGGCAAATGAGCAGGTGGAAGTAGTCAATAAGACTCTTAAGGTCACCATGAAGAAAAGGCTAGAATAGGCGAAAGGCTCTTGGCTCGAGGAGCTGCCTAAGGCATTATGGAGTTACCTCACCACTGCCAGGAGCACCATCGGCCACTGGAAATTCTCCATGGCCTACAGGTATGAATCCATGCTCCCAGTTGAGGCAAAAATCTCCATCCACTGAAGAGATAAGTATGATCCGACCACAAATCACGCTTTTCTCCAGGAATCTCAGGACCTCGTGGAGGAGCTCCATGAAGCTTCTCAGGTTTGAGTAGCTTCTTACCAGCAGAAAGTAGCCATATATTTTAATTGTAAAGTGAGGGATAGAAAATTTGGGGTCAGAGTTTTTGTGTTGGGAAGAGTTTTCCTAGCCATCGAAGATCCTGGTGCTGGAGTGTTGGGCCCTAACTGCGAAGGTGTTGGAAAAACTTATACAATATCTTAATTACTCTCATGCAAATCATATATTAAACAAATTAATATAAGACAACCTAGAACATGTCTCTACAATTATATTTAAACAGAGATAATGATAAGAACACTTACATTATATGCAACGAAATGTATTAGTCCTTCCTTCAGTTTCTCTAACCCTTGTATCCTTTCTGTCGTAGGGTATCACCATGAAACTGAATCGATCTTCAATTTTCTTCACAGTCTTCCAAAGTATCCTTAGAATCACATAGACTAGAGTGGGTAATTCTCAACACATAAGATAAATACATAGAAGAATAGAAGAGAATATTGAGGTTAGAAAAGCATTTATGCTGTAGAGAGAACCTAAAATCTAGAGCATCAAGAATAGATCATCTGATCTTCTAAAAAAAGGTCGCTTTAAAGTCTAATTTCAACTCTCACTTAGCATTCCTTTTATAGGCTCAATTAGGTCATTTATTTTAATTAAAAAATAAATAAATTAATAGATAATATCAGTCTAATGGTCAAAATTCTCATGGGCTTTAGGCCCGTGAAATTTCATATTTAATTATAAGCCCGTTAGACTTAAAATCAAGGCATGTATTATTTTCTATTGATTTATTTAATTAAATAATTATTTAAATCCTTTATCAAATTAATTATTTCTAATTTGAACCTTGATTTAAACTTATTTATTAATTTAGACACCAGTGTGTCTTGATTAATATATTTTCCCTAAATTCTCTATTCTTCTCTAAATTGTATAACTTTGTGAAACTATCCAAGATTGACCTTGTCAACTTTGATAATTCTAATTGATAATTAAATAAATTAATTTAGAATATCTAAATGATTTTATCCAAGGTACAGTGGGGACCATGGGCCTATGAAATCAAGCTCCAATAAGTTATCATAAATTTACTAACTTATTAATTCCTCACGACTCCACTAAAGACTCAGAATTATACTCTTGAATTCATAGAATGCTCTATAAGAAATATAGATATGTTATTGATTATTGATTGTTACAACCATAATTTTCACTCAATCCTCTATAGATGGTCTACAATGAGATGGGACTAAAATATTGTTTTACCTCTAATTGTATTTTATCCTTAAAACACTTAGTTCCTTATAAATGATATTTCAGTAAACTAATATTAATTATTGAAATGAGATCTCTATCATTTAGCACATTGATCCAAACTAACAAGAAACCATCATTTTACTTCTTCATCAGAAGCTATAGATGTTCATATCTATTATTAACACTCCCACTCAATTATACTATCTATTTCCCAAGATGTAAGTATGGGCTAGTTTGTAGAGTAAGCTGGTAATGAACAAGTCAAAGAACGCAAATAATACAATCAATTAGAATACTAACAACTCAGAATTGAGATTGAATTGACCTATGGTCAACTATATGATATGACTAGAATAGATAATAACGATATGTTTACTTATCCTATCTACTGTAATTATTTGTCCAGTACGATGTAACAAATACATCCATTCTTATCTACTTTGCTAATGTTCTGGAAAGAACATAACACTACAATGTGTAAGTAGATCATATCGTAGATTGGCAAGTCAGTGTAAATCCTGTGCACTGACTAATCTTAGGGCTAACTTATTTTTGAACATATAATTATATTTATATTCCACTGTAATTAAGTCACTATAAATATGATTAGCTATATGCTCGGGATTTAATAGAAGTTTATATTAAAAAAATAATCATGAAAACAAAACTTGTGAGCAAAGTGATTGACCAAGTCAAAAAATGATTTCAATTATTTTATTGATAATAAATGAGATTGCAAAGAAATTGGGTTTTAATCAAGGCATAAAACCCCAACAAACTCCCACTTGCACTAAGTTGAAACTAATGCCTTAATTCTACTAATCCCATTTCCTTGATATGCATATCAAATGTAGCTTTTGGTAGTGTCTTTGTAAACGGATCCACAAGACTGTCTTCAAATGCAATCTTCATCACCTTCGTATCTCCCATAGCCACATATTCTCGAATTATGTGATACTTCCTTTCTATATGCTTACTCCTCTTGTGACTTAGAGGTTCTTTCGAGTTGGCTATCACTCAAATATTGTCACAAAATAATACAAGCGATTTATCCATAACTGGAATAACACCAAGATATGAATAAAACTTCTTTAGCTAGACTATTTCGTTAGCTGCTTCAGACGCAACTATGTACTCAGCCTCCATGGTGGAATCTGAGATTGTAGACTGCTTTATGCTTCTCCATATCACAGCTCCACCCCCAAGAGTAAACACCATTCAAGAAGTAGACTTCCTGTCATCGACATTAGTCTGAAAATCTGAATCGGTGTAGCCTACAGGGTTTAGAACACCACCCTTGTAGACTAAAATATAATCCCTAGTCTACCTTAAATACTTCTGAATAGGCTTAAGTGCTATCCAATGTTCCGGTCCTGGGTTTGACTGATACCTGCTCACTACTCCCACTACCTAGCAGATATCTAGTCTAGTACACAACATAGCACACATCAGACTTCCAATTGCAAATGCGTAAGGAACTGTTCTCATTGCATCTTCCTCTTCAGGAGTCTGGGGAGACTGCTTCTTTGAAAGATGAATTCCATGGCGTGACGATAGACGTCCTTTCTTGGAATTTGTCATTGAGATACGTTCAAGCACTTTTTCAATGTAAGCTACTTGAGATAGAGCTAAGAGTCTGTTCTTTTTATCCCTAATTATCTGCATACATAAAACATAACTTTCTTCACCCAAATACTTCATCTGGAATTAAATGCTCAACCAATTCTTCACATCTAACAATTTCTTAACATTGTTTCCAATGAGTAAGATATCATCTACATAAGGAACCAAGAATACCACTATTTGATTTGCCTTCAGTTGGTAAAAACAAGGCTCATCAATATTTTGTTCAAATCCATAGGTTTTGATTATTACATCAAACATAAGATTCCCGGAATGAGATGCTTGCTTAAGTCCATAAATGGACCTATTCAACTTGTAAACTTTTCCTTCTTGTTCAGCTACTTTAAATCCTTCTAGCTGATCCATATAAATAATTTCATCAAGCTTCCCATTAAGAAAAGTTGTATTGACGTCCATTTTCTAGATCTCATAGTCGAGAGGGAATGCTATGGATAAGAGGATGGGAATTGACTTGGGCATGGCTACCAAACTAAAATTTTCCTCATAGTCCACACCTTCTCTTTGGGTATAACCCTTTGCCACTAATTGTGCTTTATAAGTTTCAATATTTCCATCAACACCTTGTTTCTTCTTGTAGATCCACTTGCACCCAATGGCCCTAAAGTCACTAGGTACTTCCATAAGATCCCAGATGAAATTTGAGTAAATGGACTCCATTTTCTGTTTCATGGCTTTGAGCCATAGTTCCTTTTCAGGGCTTGCCATCGCCTGTTTGAAAGACAATGGATCATCATCACTAGTGTCACCAACAACCATATTGGTTTCACCATCCAAACCATAGCGAAATGGGTTCCTAGAAACCCTCCCACTACGATGAGGCTCCATGACTGTTTGCTCAGGAACAGCGGTACATTCTTCACTTAAATCGACTTGCATCGGTTGGACATGAAGAGTGGAATTTTCATCATCAACTCGCGTTGATGACGATGTAACATTGGTTGGAGTCAATTCTTCAACCATATCCTCTTAAACTACTTTGCTACGCTGTTTGAAGTTTTGGACATAGTCATTTTCTAGAAATGTAGCATTCGTAGAAGTAAACACTTTCTTTTCTTAATGACTATAGAAAAATCAACCCCAGTGCCTTTCGGTTCGCGATTCCAGCTTTCCTTCCATTTTCCTAAGGACGTGGGCGAGACACCCCCAGATTCTAAAATGACGCAAGCTAGGTTCACGACCATTCCAGCGTTCTAAAGGTGTTTTGGGGATTGATTTCGATGATACGACATTTAGAATGTCATTCATAGTTTCAATTGCATGTCCCCAAAATGAAGTTAGCAGAGTTGAGTAATTAAGCATGCATCTAACCATTTCCAATAAATTTCTGTTCCGGCGTTCCGCTACACCATTTTATTGCAGAGTACCCGGCGAAGTAAGTTGTGATAAAATTCCAAGTTCAGTTAAATTTTCTTGGAACTGCATATCCAAATATTCTCCATCCCTATCAGATCGAAAGATCTTTAATGTTTTAGATAATTGGTTCGGATCCATAGCTAGGAATTCCTAAAAATTTGAAAATGTTTTCGATTTCCTATGCATTAGGTAAAGACATGAGTATCTAGAGTAATTGTCAATGAAAGTGACGAAATACTCAAAACCACAAACATCTGAATGAACAAGTTCAAGTGGTTCCTTTGCCTTATCACCCTTTTGCAGAGAATGGATGCTTGGTTAGTTTGCTTCTAGACAAGATTCACAGATAGGTAATTCACCTAAGTTGAGTTCCCTCAAAGGCCCATCCTTTGTAAGTCTTTGAATTCTATCATACCAAATGTCACCTAGTCTCAAATGCCATAAATACGTCATGTTATTGTTGGCGGTCTCTTGACGTTTATTAGTCCTAGGTTTAGCTACTTTGAATAAATCATTGTTAAGAGGGAGGGGTTCGTTAGGTCGTAGAATATAAGGATCATTTTCCAAACATGAAATACATAATTGTGATCCATTGAAAGAAATAGATATATGAAAACTTGTGAAAGTCATAAAAAATTGTTCTAATTGCAACATGGAAAATGAAATGAAATTTCTACTGAAATCCGGAATAAAAAATACATCTTTCAAAATGAAATATTTATTTTTAAACTTCACGGAGCTCTTCTTCTAGCTTAGACCATAACGAACGCTCCGTTCCCAACTCTAAGCTTTAATTTGCCTTCATCCACTTCTTCCCATGATTCAAGAAGCTGTAAAGAGTTACAAAAATGGTTAGTAGATCAAGAATCAATAATCCAAACAGATTTATCATTATGTAAAATACATGTTTCTAAGATATATGAACTATAATCACTACCTTTGTTTTTCGCTACTAGAAATTTGGGGCAATCCTGTTTCCAATGCCCCTTCTCTTTGCAGTGAAAACACTTACCTTTACCTTTCTTGTTTTTCTTTTTCTTCCCCTTAGGCGTCTGTGCACTTGGTTTTGCACTCATCTTTGCAGCTTTTGCAGGCCTGGGGTTGTTGTTTTGTCCATCTACTTTGCTAATGTTCTGGAAATAACATAACACAACAATGTGTAAGTAGATCATATTGTAGATTCACAAGTCAGTGTCATTCCTTTGCACTGACTAATCTTAGGACTAACTTATTTTTTAACATATAATCATATTTATATTCCACTATGATTACATCACTATAAATATGATTAGATATATGCTCAGGATTTAATAGAAGTTTATATTAAACAAATAATCATGAAAATAAAACATGTGAGCAAAGTGATTGACCAAGTAAAAAAATGATTTCTATTCTGTTATTGATAGTAAATGAGATTACAAAGAAATTGGGTTTTAATTAGGGCATAAAACCCCAAGAGAAGGTCCATACCAAGTAAAGAGCGTTGTATGTCTAGGGACTTACAAGCATGCCCGACTAAGTGGGGAGTTAGTACCCCATACCCAGAATGGTGAGCATCTTCGCCGGTATTACCAGTGATGTGAGAATTGTATTTTTATTGAATTTTGTAATCATTTTGTAGCCTCTGGGCACAAGTAATGGAAACCGTGTAGAAAAAACATGGTAGGACATTTAAAAGAATCTGCTTATATTTTAAATTCCTTTTTTATTCTTTTTGTACTACTCGTAGAGCAACCGCTCGTTGGCCTGGACAAGTGAATGCAGACTAGCCTCACATAGTATAGTGTCTCGTGGAGGATGACCTAGGAAACTAAGCTTGTCATGAGCAGAGCAAGCCTAGTGTCAATACCCAAAGAATAGAACAATCTAGGGACTCAAGCAAAGTCTAGGGAAGTCCATGATTTAAAGATCCTAGTAGTGCGAGAACAAACTTTGGGTTATCACCTGAGAACATAGAGCCTGAGGAGCCATGACCAAAGTCCTTAGATCTCGAGATGCGAATAGAACTCTAGTCATCTATACTTGGGCCTAAGGACCTAGGAAACTAAGCTTGTGATGAGCAGAGTAAGCCTAATTTCATGGGACTTTGAAAATTAAAAAATCCTAATTCTGCGAGAGAGAACTTCGGTTACCTCCCAAGGGGCTGTGACCAAGTTCCTAAATCTCGAGATGCAAACAAAAGCTCGAGTCATAGGCACTTGCGGCTCAGGCGGAGTTCCTCCCAAACAACTTTGAGCTCCGGCGACAACTTGTCTTTGGCCTCCTCCACGGACTAGGTCTGGCCCGTGACATCTTCCAGCAGCTTCACAAAAGAGTCCAAGAGAAATGACATGTAACGCCCTACTTCCTTAGAGTCGTTACCAAGGGAGTATAAACGTGCAATTAACTCGCTAATCGAGGTTTTAGGTTAAAAGTGTAGCTAAACTGTAATAAAAACCATGTAATTTGAAAATGTAACCATTCATTGAAATTACAAAGCGTTATACATTTGGGATCCAAAAATACTGTTTAGAAATATTAATAACTCAAAATATGAATAAAGTCGACTAAATGACAAAATTAGGTTTAATACAAAACATCTCCCAAAAATACCCCTAGCTGTGGCAGCCAAACAGGCCAAACATTTACGCTCCGCTTCACGCTCTTCGTACTCATGGTTGATCGATCTTTTCCTGGCCCTTACCTGCACCATAGAGCACTCATGAGCTGAAGCCCAGCAAGAAAACTTTACACAAGCAATGAACATATGCAAAACTATTAATCAGCATATAACAAAACTGCCAACAGGCTAAACACATAACAACCATGCCGTCCCAGGCGCTTTACCTGGCCCTTGGTTCATAGTCTACACCGTGAGGATATCCCAGGTATCCATTAGAGGTCTCACCCTGGAAACTTGCACTCCGCGTGCATAACGCTGCTTCCGGCCCCTTGTCGTACTTGGCCTTGCCGTTCTCGGCCTTCGTTGTTCTTGGCCCTCGCCGTACATTTACAGAAATGCAACACATAACATAAACTTAAAAAAATACTTAAGCAAATACAAACATAATTAATAGGGCTACGCCCTGCAACACAATCACATAGGGTCATGCCCTGCAATACAAACTATAGGGCCATGCCCTGCTCTATGGGTACAACAGTTTTCTTACCTGTGTCCCAAGCTTCCCAAGCACCGATATCTCGAGCACAGTCCTCTACTCTGAGCCTCCCAGGCCCTGAGGCCGTGGACATTCTCATGCCCTCTCTCATCCTCCTAAGACAGATGAACCCACATCATAGTGGTCTCCACCCCATGGTGGGTTACAATCCTATCCAGAGCTCCTCGATGTATGAGCTTGCTGGGGGTCACCTCCGCCTCAAAACCCGTGGTGGTATATGTTTTGTCTGATAGCAGAGGGCTCGAGTTCTCCTCTTCCTCTGAAAGTCCGTGTCGGAGAGGCCTCTTCGCCGACGGGGAGTTATCTTCCCTTACCACGAGAGCCTCACTACTCTCTGCCTATTTTCTCTTATCGGGAAGTCTTCCTGCCTGTAGGTCCATTTCTAGTATCCCGGAGTTGAATGTGTAGAACACTCGTTGGTGTAGTTGTTGTAGCTCATTGGACATTTGAAACAGGAAGCCAAGCAGTTAGCATCATGACCTGAAAAAAATAGGCCAAGGACAATGTTGACCACAATTTGGACCAACTGCGAGCAGGCACAAAAATGACAATAAACCTTGAATAGAAAATAAATAACACAATTAATTTTATAGTGGTTCAGCCCCAATTTGTTGGTAATAGCCTATTCCACTTGGAGTTGTGATATATGTATCATACAATTAAGATCAGATGAACTTGAGCCAACTGAGTTTCTTAAGTGTAAGTAGAAAAATACAGAGTTTCTCTCTCTAGAGAATACAAGCTTTCTCTCTTTAAGCTCTCTCAGAAAATGCCCCAAGTAACAGTCTCAAAATTAGAGAGTCTCCAAGTCTCAAAAAGATAAAATCCATAAAATGATGCCGTGAGCACTTTATTTATAGGCCCTTGGATCGTACATTAAAAATATCCCGTTTTGACAGGGTCCTTGGTTGTTTCAACCAACTTTAATTAATAAATAATAAACAAATTAAAATTACAACAATATAGCTATTACTTTGAGATATCTGAGAGATTTGCGCAGTAGTTACGAGCGATTTGGGTTGAAGTTGTTACTGAGGCTTTACTGAAGAGTCACTAGACGATTAAATCCTCAGATTCTGATATGTCGATCAACCAAATCCATTCCCTGAAGTGACTGGTCGGCCAAAGCACACCACTGGTCGGTCTTGGCACATCACTGGTCGGGCATGGCACATCACTGGTCGCCCAAAGCACACCACTGGTCGGCCAAAGCACACCACTGGTCAGGCATGGCACATTACTGGTTGGCCAAACCACACCACTGGTCGGGTATGGCACATCACTGGTCGGCCAAAGCACCCCAGTGGTTGGGCATGGCACATCACTGGTCGGCCAAAGCATACCACTGGTCGGGCATGGCACATCACTAGTCGACCAAAGCACACCACTTGTTGATGATGGAACATCACTGGTCAGCCAAAACACACCACTGGTCGGGCATGGCGTATCACTGGTCAGGCAAATCACTCCTGGCAAGCTAAATTTATTTCCTGACCAGTACCTAGGTCAACTCTCAACCTTTTTACTTCTTTAAAAAACACATTTATTGACTATTAATGTGTCATTTCCTGACCATGCATTGCCACTTGTTTATCCGTTTGCCACATCATTGAACAAAATTTTGGGGATAACATTTTCCCCCAAGTTTATTATATGATTTTCTCACATGATAAACTTTTTGTCTAGCTGATAATTATTCACGTCGTTCAAAAGCTTCAACCCGATCAGTAACTTTCACTAATAATAAAAGCTCGACCAGTTAAATCTCTAAAAATTGAATAGCCAATCAGAAATTCAGAGAATATCCTAGCGGTTGCCTCCTCGTGGTGACTCATCAACAACTTTAATATTCTCTGCGTCCCACAATTCCAAAAAAATGACTTTCTATATTCTCCCACCTTTTGAAGTAAACCCACGATTGAACTTTTCTGTCCATGAAAATGGTAGTTATCAGTTTCCCATCTTCCATTGCTCTTTCAGGTTCATGGGTTTGTATGAACCTTGAAGTTTTCTTGAAACTTTTTGAAACCGTTGTTGTAACGACCCAAATTTACTAATAAGGCTTAAGGGCCTTGATTAGTGTGTCGGGAGGGCATAATTAGATTATATGTGATTTAATGATTAAAATTATGTTATATGACTATTTGAATATCTGAGATGCATGACTATGTGTATTAGTATGCATGTAGGCCCTGATTAGGTTAGAAGGGCATAATCGTAATTTTGGGCCTGTTGAGGGCATAACTGTATATATATGTGATAAATTGTTGAGACCACATTATTATGTGGATATATTTGTAATGTATGACTCGAGACGATCCTAGTGAGTGAGTTAGCGGAAAATTCACGGCGGGGATTTATACCCGGGTCGGGGCGAGCCTAGGGGTATTTCTGGGAATTTAGAGAATATATTGGAGTCCATTTTAAAATTGGGGAATATAATTGGTGATTAGTTAGGTGTCAGGAAGTAAGTGGTAAATATTAGAGACACTCGAGGAATTAGCCGGAATTGGGCGAAATGACCAAAATGCCCCTAGGTTGATTTAAAGGCTTAGGGATAAAAGGGAGGGTATCTTGGTCATTTGAGTTAAAAACTGGGATAAGGATAACTATTGCTTTATGCCTTAGTGGGAAAAGTCTAGAGTCTGAAAGAAAGAAAAGAAGGAAAAAGGAAAGAAAAGGAAAAGAAATGGAATTAGAAATCTATTTTCTCTCTCCATCGGTTTAGGCTCTTCTCCACCAGTTCTTGGGGTCTTTTGGAGCTGAGGTTCAGAGGAGAGCTAGGTCAAGCTTAGCAGTTGGGTTTCTGAGTTAAGCTTGAGGATTAGCAGAGGTTACTCATCCATTTGAGGTAAGATCTCAAGGTTTTCTTTAGTTCCTGATTTTGTTGTTGAACTATATTTCTAAGCTGAATTTAATGGGAAATCTAGGGAATTAAAGCTAAGGGTTTGAGGAGGAGGAAGCCAAGGAAGTGTGGAGGATATCCTAACATCAAACTTTCCAATTAAAGGTAAGAAACTTTGAACTTGGACATTTGAATTATGAAGTTTTGTTGTTTGGCTGAATTTTGAGCTCTAGGTTCATCTATGGTGAATTCTATATTTAGGGATGCATGTGATTGGGTTATGTGTATTTGGGATGCTTGGGATGAGTGGAGGATTTTGATAAGCTTGTTTTTAAGTTTGGTTGAATATTGGAAAAGTTTTGGAAAGGTTTGGCTCGGGAAAATCATAGGAAGGAAAAATGCAGGGTTGCTGATTCTTAGACCAGGTTGTCTGGAGGATTTTGGGTTCTGTTTGTAGCGCTGTAGCGCCCCCCAAAGAGTGTTGTAGCGCTACCCTATTTCCAGAAAGGGGTTTTTGAGTTATTTTCAAGGGTTTTTGCCCAGGGGTTCGGGGTTCGATTCCACCACCCCGTTTGGTGGAATTGGGGCTTCCCGAGGGCTCGGGATGGGACCCGAGGTTAGGTTTTGGAGTTGAGGTTGGTGATGATTCTGATCTATGGTTGTGACTAGGTGTGTGCTAGGGCTCAAGGGGGATCGTGCTCAAGGATCAAAGCGAACGAAGCTAGCGAATTTAAAGGTAAGAAAACTGCACCGGGTTATGTGTTTGTGATGGGACTAAGTGCTCCCGATATCTGTGTAATGTCAGAGATGGTATTATGCCATGGCGCATGTGATAAATGGCCTAAGGGTGCCGTACACAATATTTGTGCACAGGGCGTGGCTTGGCCACTGGTAGCCGAGGACAGCTTAATATTCACTGAACTCGGTTTAAGCGGGCCGGAGTCAGTGGGATAAATAGAGGGTGCGGCCTAAGGGCGCTAACCCTAGTTATCATTTGTGAATTGATTATTGATATGAAATGATATGTTTAATATGCTGAGTACTTGGTTATCATGGATGCTTAGACTGTTTGGTAATGTTTATGTGATATGAGATATTTGATTGTCTGTTAATTGATTGTGCTCTGTTATTGTGTTTTCTTGCTGGGCCTTGGCTCACGGGTGCAGGTAAAGGCAAAGGCAAGTTGGACCAATCCTGAGATGGAGAGCTGCGGGGCTGAATGTACATAGTTAGCTGTTCGACTGCCATGACCGAGGAGTGGATTAGGACAAGGAATGCCCAACAGTCTGTTTTGCCTTAGAGTGGCTAATTATTGTATTTAAATCTTGAATCTTTGTAAATGGTTTAATCTTATTATTTTTGGGATCCCGTGTAAATAGAAAATGTTTATTTATAAGAAATCCGGCTTTTGAGACCAAAATCTTTTTAACTCTAGTTCCACTACAGTTTTAGTAATACGTTTTTAATTAAATGACTTGATTAGCAGGTCTAACATCTTTACAAACACATAGAGTAACGGTCTTTGCTATCCAGGGCGTTACACTTGAAGTTCCCTTCTTGACCTTATTTTTGTGCCCCAAGATTTGGAAATTGTGTTTCTGAATTTCATTTTTTTTACATTGTCAGCGCTAGGGTTGTTGCCATAGAGAGGCAAAAAATTCCATGAGTTTGAGCGGGTCAGACTTTGTTTGTGCTCAGAATTTATTCGAATACAGTTTGGGATCGCCTCTCGTGGTCGAAACCCACGCCTATTCAATCGGGTAGGCCTTAATTATGCAGAACAATCCTAGCTGCCCGGGTCTTCATGTAACTCCTTTGAATGCCTTAGCTGCTTGGATCTGGAAATTCACCTTGCTTGGTTGGAAACCACACCTAGCCTGTCGGGTGAACCTTAGCCCCTCGGATCCCTTGTAGCAGCTCGGTCTTGGCAGTTTGCCGTGGCTCTTCGGAACCCAAATAATCTCTTAGTCGCTCAGACCCTTGCTTGGCCCTCGGGTGCGCCTCCCAACTGCTCAGACACCACCAAATCGTTTAGACGCGCACCAGTTGGTTGGACATACACCAAATCACTTGGACGCCACCTTAGACCTTATTCCTCCAAACATTACTCGACATTCGAAACAATCTGCTTGAATATCTCAAAATTATTATTATTTCCCAAAAAATGTCTTCTCAAATTTTTTTTTCATTGTGTGGTGAATATTTTTGCTTGGCACTCATTTTCTGTTTGGTTTACTCCAGGGACTCATCACTGTTAGTCATGCTCAACGCCGAGCAGTCGACTATAAGGAGCTGATCAAGATCTTGAATGATCAATTGGTGGAAGCCCAGGCAAAGATTGAAAGTCTGACTAAGTCTGAGAAAGATCTCCAAGAAAAGACTGAGCAGGTTGCGAAAACAATTGCTTACTGGGATAGATTGTTGAAGGAGTTGGTTGATGAGAGCAACAAGCAACTCCAGGCCAATACCGACCAGCTGAAGAAGAAGACTCAAGAGAAGGAAGAGTTGAAATAGGAGAAGGAAACTGATCTGGCTTGATATGAAGAAATATGCTTCAACTGCTTCTATCAGATTGGGAAGTTAAACAAGCCTCTCAACCTCGAATTTCTCTCTGAAGAAGAAAAGGTCGAAGAACTCGCCAAATGCGAAGCAAAGGCCACTGAGGAGGCAACTCTTCCAGCTGACACTGTGCCTGCCTCTCCTTCTCTATCATTCCGACCAGAGGAGGTCTTGGATGTTGACGATGGTGTTAACCATCCAGGGACTAGTTTACCTGACCAGTAGACACTCTTAGCTGACCTGAGAGCTTCCTATCCAACAACAGAGTTTCCTACTCGACCACTGATACATACTCAGCTGACAGGAAAACTTTGCACCTGACCAGCTAAACTTTGTACCTTTTTTCTTATACTTTTGTGAAGACAATTGCTGCTTAGCAACTTTGATATTTTTCTCGTATGGCCGAGCTATTGGAATTTATACTTTACTTTTCTTTGCTAACTAGAAACATCCTAAGTCTTTTTAGACTTAAAACATTATAAGTTTTTTGTCAATAGTAAAGTCACTCTGATGTATGCCTTATATTTTCGCATGAGTACTTAGCTTTCTAACTTAGAAATTCTAGACATTTCATAAGTCCCTACTAAGTATACTTTCTCACACTCTTATTGCTCTAACATTTTATGAGCATAATGTTTATTGTCAGATGAATATTTGCTACTAACTTGAAATTTTGAAAAATTCCAAGTTACTTAAGCTTTGTCAAATAAGTTAGCTTAATGGCCTTTTATGACTTCGAAAATTTACAAGTCAGCCTAAAAACAGATATTTTAACTGGTGCTCTTATTGCTTGTGTTAAATTATATACCAGTATACCCCATGTGCCCCCCAAGTGATCGAGGGTTGAAAGATCCTTGGTCACTTGTTACTTGACCGAATCTGTTCGAGCAGTTAATTTCTTGTGAAACACATAGAAAATATTCGAGCAGTTGAACACTATCCGATTTTACCGACCAGTCTTACACTGTTCAAAAAATTAACACACATGCATATTTTTAGCAAGAATCGACCACGCTGCGCGTAGTCTCTTTTATTACTCGTAAATTAAAAAAGGACAAAACGTGTCTAATAACGAATCTTAAACAACAAAAATTGTTAAAAAATAAATCACTGGTTAGCGAATAACCAGCTCATAAACAAAACTTAAATAACAAGTTAAACAACTTGAAATTAAGCTACCACTCTGAAAGCGATATTTAGTGATAATATATCCATAGACGCTCGCCATTCCAGTGGTTCCTGATCAAGCTCCAAACACCCAATCTGATCCTCACACTCCAGCTCATGTCGAAGTGTCTGGGCATACCTCTCCCTTATTTTGTTACTATCCCCAGCCAAGTGTGGACCTCCACATATAGTGTCTAAGGTAAAGTCCACAGGCCCGAGTTGCGAGGGTGGAGATCTCTGTCGTTTGAACCCAGGATTGTTGCGGCCTCCTTCTCCTTAGGGTGTCTCTGCCCGGTACTTTTTCAACTTGCCCGACCGGAGAAGAAATTCTATCTCGTCCTTGAGGTGATTGCATTCATTCATGTCGTGACCATAATCTCCATGGAAACGACAAAACTTAGTCATGTCTCTCTTACTCATCTCTTTCCTGATGGGTGAAGGTTTCTTGTAGGGAACCTCTTCATGACTACCAAGATATATTTCTGCCCGGCTGGCCGAGAGAGTGGTGTAATTAGTGAACTGAGGCTCATACTTGGTTGGCTTTTCGTTCGAACTTGATTCAGCCTTATTTTATTCATGGCAGTCAGACCCGTTATTCCCACGTTTCTTTCCACCATTATGACCGTTTCCACCATTCTTAGGAGGGTTAGCCAATCCACCCAGATTTTTTATGCAATTCTCCTCTTTCTCGATTGCATCATCCAATTTCATATACTTGCCTGCTCGGTCAAGAAATTGTTGAAGTGTTGACCTTGGATGTCTATCTATACTATCCCACAAAGGGCTTTGGTAAGTGATTCTAGAGGATATGGCAACCATCTTCCCCTCGTCTCCTACAATAGTTTCTCTATTGGATTCTTTCATGAATCTCTGTATATAATTCTTTAGAGACTCATCCTTTCCTTGTTTGATATCTACCAAGTGGTTGGCATAAACTGGTGGAGTCCGAGCAGCGCTGAATTGTCTACAAAACTCCTTCCTGAATGTTTCCCAAGAGGTAATGGAATTCAGCTTAAACTTCCAATACCACTCCTGGGCAGTATGTAACAATGTAGTCAGGAAAACTCTACACTGATAATCGTCACTTACCCCGAGCAGTTCCATCTGGTCCTCAAATTTCCAACATGTCTGATGGGATCTTCCTTTTCTGTATATACTGGTAGCACCGGTGCTTTATATTTTGCCTGCAGCTGGGTTGCTCTGATTTGGGAACAAAATGGACTGCCACTCCTGTGGTCTACTGCATCCATCCTGGAAGGTTGTTTTGATAAACCTTGCACTGTAGCCGTTAGTGCGTCAAGCTGGGCTTGGATGGCTAGTGCAACTGACGAGGCTCCAAAATTTTGACCTCCCAGTCGGGCATTTCCATCTGGTGCAGTATCGTCAAGTATTTCTACTTGATCGGTAGGGCAGGTCAGATCTTGCCCTTCGACCGGGACGGTCTTCCTCTTGTTGGTGATAACGTCCCTTAGATCCTTCCGAGAAGCATGTTCTCCTAGCCGATAGAACATCGTACTCTTCGATTTTTCAGAGGGCTTACTACGCGGGACCTACTCTCTCGCACTACGCTGCTGGCTAGGATGCAGTGGCGGCTTCTTGGCATGGTCCGGGTGGTCCTTTCCTCCTTCTTGTTGTTCGTTGCCTTCTTTTCCTTTTGACTAGTCAGTTTGATGACTATCAGCTTTAACCTGACCATACCCGTCTTTATACTGTGAACTTTTCTTGTCTCAAGGAGTTCTGGTCTGGTTATGCTTGGGCGGAGTCTTCTTACTACCTCACCGGTGACTTCCTGATTTAGAAGTATCTAATTGGTGGCTTTTGGAAGGGGTTCTAGAATTCTCCCTTTGCGTTGATGGAGTCCCAGAGCGGACCCCATCATCTGCCCGACCAGTGTAATTACTTCTACTTCTGTTTGGACCTCGAGAATTGGCTTTGCTAGCAGTCCTCTGACAAACATTATTATTCCTTGCACCCTCAGCGGCTGCTTGTGTCGCGATTTGGGAATTGGCCTAGGCCAATTGAGTAGCTGCTTCTACAGCAAGAGCTGCCTCGCAATGTCGCCGGTCGGCCTCCTCTTGCCATCGCCTAATCTCTTCGCTTCTAGCATCCATTTCCTATTTCTGCTGCTAGAATGCATCTTTCTGCCTAGCCATTTCCTCGCAAAAGACTCCTGTTGATCATTGAATGGCATCATATTTTCCTAGAAATCCCCCATGGCCTCCTGTAGTTGTACGACCTCTGGAGTTGTCTCCTCGAGAAAGACCCTGGGCTCATTGTCAGGGTTCTCAGGTGCAGGACCTTCTCATCTAATAGTTTCTTTTGTAGTTGACGTACTAGGCTTCCTGGGCGCCATATTGGTAGGATAGTAGTGTGTTTCTTCTATTCAGGCTCTCAATGAAAGCACCAAAAATGTTGACCACGATTTTGGCCAACTGCGAGTAGACGCAAAAACGACAATAAACCTTGAATAGAAAATAAATAACACAAGTAATTTATAGTAGTTTAGCCCCAATTTGTTGCTAATAGCCTAATCCACTTGGAGTTGTGATATATGTATCATACACTTAAGAACAGATGAACCTGAGGCAACTGAGTTTCTTAAGTATAAGTAGAAAAATACAGAGTTTCTCTCTCTAGAGAATACAAGCTTTCTCTTTCTAAGCTCTCTCAGAAAATGCTCCAAGAATTCTCCAAGTAACAGTCCCAAAGTCTCAAAATTAGAGAGTCTCCAAGTCTCAAAAAGATTAGATTCTTAAAATGATACCATGAGCTCTTTATTTATAGGCTCATGGATCGTACATGGAAAATATCCTGTTTTGACGGGGTCCTTGGTTGTTTCAACCAACTTTAATTAATAAATATTAAACAAATTCAAATTACAAAAATATAGCTATTACTTTGGGATATTTGAGAGATCCGCGCGGTAGTTACGAGCGATTTTGGTTGAAGTTGTTATTGAGGCTTTACTGAAGAGTCACTAGACGGTTAACTCCTGAGATTCCGATCCGTCGATCGACCAAATCCATTCCCTGAAGTGACTGGTCGGCCAAGATACCTCTTTGGTCGGCTAAAGCACACCACTGGTCGGGCATGACACATCACTAGTCGGGCATGGCACATTACTAGTCGGCCATGCCACATCACTGGTCAGCCAAAGCACACCACTGGTCGGGCATGGCACATCACTGGTCGGCCAAATCACACCACTGGTCGGCCAAAGCACACCACTTGTCGGGCATGGCACATCACTGGTCGACCAAAGCACACCACTGGTCAAGCATGGCACATCACTGGTCGGGCAGGGCACATCATTGGTCGGGCATGGCGTATAACTGGTCGGGCAAATCACTCCTAACCAGCTAAATTTATTTCCTGACTAGTAATATCACAACTCCCCAGGTCAAATCTCAACCTTTTTACTACTTTAAATAACACATTTATCGACTAATAATGTGTCATTTACTGACCATGCATTACAACTTGTCTATCTGATTGCCACATCATTGAACAAAACTTTGGGGATAACTGACGAGAACCCCTATGACTACTCCTCGGGAAGATGAGAAGGAAAATTTCTAAGGGGACTGGGGTGTCTTCGGGGCCAAAGGATGACCGTCGGAGAGCAACACCAGAAATTATGAACATCCCTAGAGTTTGGGAACATTCCAGATTCCAGTCGGATACAAAGCATAGGGGGCCATTTTTACCTTTTTTTTAACATCAAAATGTTCCCAAAAAGGGTCTAAAAGAGGTAAAAATGACATCTCAAGTGCAAAAAAATCAAATTCCTAGTCATGCACCTAAAACCCTCAACAGAATTAAAAAATGTGCTCAAATCCAAATAGGAGACATATGTAAAACTTACTCGAACTAAAACGCTTGTAAGTGCTGAAGTGAGTCCAGACTTTGAAAAACTATTTGTCGTCTGACCAGAAGTATGATGATTCTTGCCAGCCGTCCAGGGCATCGTGAACTCAGAAAATGGGGAAATCTGGGAAACATGGAAGTGAAGAGGAAGAGAGCTTTTTAAGGTTATGAGGTTTTGAATTTTGAATGCTAAAAGTTATTTCTGAGAGGCGATTCTTGCAGTTTTATACTTGAACAACTTGGGGTGGAAGCAAATCCACCCCGATCGTTTATTGCCTACGACATAGGTACTCGAGAGAAATCCAACAATCAGAACTTAAAAGACGTGGATCATGATCAATTGCATGGGAATAGGTTGCCTAAGATATAGAGAAAAAGGACACCTATGGTACGGATTAAACGTTTTGGGTAGTGGAATGGACTCCTTATTGATGGGCCCAAAAATAGGGAGTCGACACATGGAACTTCCTTTACCAAGTGTGACGGCATGAAGAGCCCAAGCGTCTTCTCCAGGAGATCTTTCGAGTTACTCCTCTCAGTCTAAGTCTCCACTGTCCGAAGACAAATGAAGATTTGGGGGGCAAATGTTGTCCATGTTTTCACCAGAGGACACATGGGATTCATTATAGGAGTAATTAAGCTCCTCGAGAGCTAGTGAAGTTTCATACTATGATCTAGAAAAACGCGGATGTCTCCAAGTGAGGCCACGCCTCGAGGTCTATCCTCATGGCACGGATGCCTGAAGGCGAGGCCACGTCCCGTGACCCATCTCCAAGGTGTGTATGTCTCCCAGTATGGTCACACCCCGAGGACCATTCAGATGTTCCTCGCTCTCTTCATTCACCAATCTCCCAAGTTTAGGATTCTTGTCCTCGGACCTAGAGTAGTTGCCAGGTGTCAGTCGCAGTAGTTGTGGCCCACCAGATCATCTGAAAACTTTTGGTGAGCCTCGATTAGTGGTGTCGAGTTCGTACCCTCAGCAATCACAATGCCACCTGACATGGGTGAACGTTCACCGTACCCTGACAGGGTTAGATACCTGTTCCCAATAATGTTGGTAGGCAGCTTTCTGAAATTGGGCCCCGTGCGATCCGCCTGGGCTCATGTTCTTTGTTAGTGCATCCCTATGTAATTAATTAGCAATTTACTCCCCAAATTAAGGGGAATGTTGTATTAATTGTTCATTAAGACCATTAATGACCCATACCTCTATAAATATGGCCGGGGTATCTCCTTCTAAAAGGTTCATAACTTTGGCTAATTAAAGCATTTTAAACTAAAAACAATATATACATTGTCTGAGACTCCATTGAAGCTTGCTCAAACAAGCTTCAAACTCACTAATATCAATGACTCGTGGACTAGGGCTTTTTTATTACCCGAACTACGTAAAATTTATGTGTTATTTTCTTATAGTTTCTATCATGTTCTTAGATTAGGTTGCTAGTGAAGAAGGTAGTAAAAAAAACCTCATTTAATTAAAGATGATAGACTAAAGAACAAATGAATGATGAGCAAAAGAACAACAAGAACAGAGCCTGTAAGATGCTCTGTTGTTGGACTTTTAGCCCAGTTTGAAGGAAAGGAAAAGAGCGGGAAGTGACATTAGAAGGATTGACACGTGGAACTGATGAGTACGTATTTTATGTACTCATTTATGGCTCTTTTATCTTGATTAGGTGTGTTTATTTGAAGATTTTATGTGGATTTGATGTGTTATCTTAAAATGTACATGAATAAGCTTAATTGGTGATTTTGTGGCCAACTAGGAACTTCAAGCCCAATTTCGACCATTATTCATTCATGTTTTGGAAATACTTGTAGAAATAGAAGTTGTAGATATTTTTTTCAACTTTCTATAGCTTTTTGAATCGTTTTATTTGGAGTTTTTTTTAAAATTTTATACATGTTTTAAAGAACGTTGTTGAGTTAAGAGGACTTTATTTAGATTGTGTGAATTATTACTCGATAAGGGAACATTTAAACAATTCGGCAGCAGGTAAAACAACTTAGGTTATGTGAGGTCGAGAGATAAGAATAGATCTAGGTAGCCAAAATAATTGTCGGTTGTGAAATCGAGAGGTGGAATATTTAGAATTGTTTCTAGAGTGGAACTTAATGAAGGCATGGATAAATGGTCATATATAGATATAGACTAGGTATCACTTAAACATTCTTTATGCGACACTGAAGAAAGGGTATAGAGAGAAAATAATGCTCTAGATTCTTAAGAATATTATATTAAATTAAGTACATTAATGAATGAGAATAAAATTATAGAAGAGTGAAATTGAAACATTAACATTTTCAATTTTTTGTGTTTTTCCAGACTAATTTTAATTTACTTTTGTAATTATATTTTCTTTTATCTCTATTTTCTTCCAACCTTTTAAATTGATCATTTAGATAAAATTAGGAATTAATATTCATTGTATTTAATTTATTTAATTGATTTTTAATCATTGTGGGACGATATCGGTCTCTTGACCACTTTATTACTTGTTCGACTTGTGCACTTGCAAGTCTATTATTTATTTTTTCGCAACAGGACCACTTAGGATAAGTCATTCTATCTCCTTCCTTATTTTTTTATCTATAAATAGTATAAAAATGTCTCATTGAGGGACTAGATTTGATTCTTTAAATTTCTTGAAAGAGGAATTGCAAAGCAAACCATAGAATGACTTAAGCATCGGAGAACCTTTTTGTAAGTACTCTCCATTTGGTTCAATCTCTCAGTTCCATTGAAGAATTCATTCACGAGGCTGATTGAATAAATCTAATATGCAATTCGAAGATACGCCAACTTTAGTAATTGTATGAAGAAAATCTTTACTAATTTGTAAAGATATTGTTTTGGAAGGATTTTGACCTAGATACTATAAATATAGGATGAGTATGCATTAAAGGGGGATCTACAAACTTGTAACCAAGAAATCCTAGTAAAATTATATATGATGTTTTTTCTTCATCTTCTTCCCATTCTTTTGTGTATATTGTTATCTTTCACAGTATGCATATTTCAAAAGGTAGCCATTTATTTTACAGTAGAGAAGCACTTTATATTAGATATATATTGTTAACAAATTCTGAGCATTAATACATCATATTGTGGCGTTTGGTGTAGTGGAATGAAATTAGAATGGTAATTAAATAAAATAAGAATGGTAATGATAATGTTGATATGTTATTTGGTTTAGTTTTGGAATGAATATTGGAATCATAATTCTTTTGTTTGGTTTGCTATTGGAATGAAATAGAATAAGTGGTGTATTGAACAAAATGTCAATAATTTACTCTTTTTTATTTTGTATTAATATACAAAATATAAGTAAATATAAAATGTATTTATGATTTGAATACATAAAAAAATAATATTGATATAAATTATCCTACATACTAAACAATAATAATAATAATAATTTTTTTTTGAATTTCAACATCATATAATCACTTAGAAAAACAAAAATATGTACAAAATAACACAAATCATACATATATATATTTTGACGCAATTTTTTGCCAACAGTGAACTAAAAATTTCGACAATAAGGAATTAGACTCACTCTAAACCGTATAAGAAAAACACTAAAAATTTTACGTGGTTCACTGGTTAAAATCCACGTAGTCCATGATTCGATATTATTCCTTTGTGTTCTCTATGAAAATTGTTTATGAAAATTTTAGTAGAGTTTTGGCATACAAAAGTTCGGAACCGTTTTTAGTCCATTCCCCCTTTATTTATAGAGGTTCAACGGATAGATTTGGTGACTGTTTACAATTGAGTGACATACGAGCTTGAGTAACTTCTCAAATATACGAGCCTGTGGGAGGAGACGCATCACGTAAAAGTGATTAGGATGCAAAACCCCGAGTAGGCAATGCATCTCTACCTAGCAGGTGACACATCGCCTGGGTTGTCTGTACAGGATCGTACAATTACATGACTTAGTTCCAAATGATGTGTTTAAAAGCTCTAATCCTATTGGTTGGACTTAATGACAGTGCCTGCAATATAAATAAGCGTTATTAGAGTTGAAAAGTATTCATCACACTTTTCAAATCTCTCTATCTTTCAAAGACCATAAGTTTTCTTCAAGAAACTCACCAAGTATTCCTTGAATTGGTGAGTTTCAAAGGCTTTTTCAATCCCAAATTTCATTATATCTTGGTGATGCTTCAAGCAACAAAGGGAATGCTTGGAATAGATATTTTGGATAGCCATGTTAATTCATGTATAAGCCTTAGATGTTTCCAAAGTTTGAAGATTCAAGTTTCTCAATAAAAAAGGTTGTATCTCTCTAAACCCTAACTGTGTATTTGTCTTCTTCTATGGTCTTTATGTTGTTAGTATTGACGATTAAATGTTTCTAAGTTCATCTTATAATCATTTAATCACTTAATCCTTTATTTTATAGATTTGCATTCATATCATGAATATGGTTCATTGACCATTGTACTTCAAGGGTTATTGTTATACTTGTTTGGTTTATAAAGTTATTGATCATCACGTGAGATATGGTAATTATAAAATAAACCATGATGAGATTAGGGTTAATACAATTGTTGATGAGATCTTAGTGACCTTAATTGAATTTAATGCATTCGATAAGGAATGCCTGATAGCCCTAAAGAGATGACATAGTTCATGCATGTAGTGATGAGACTAATGCACCTTAAGAGAAGGTCAATGTGTCAATGCAATTGATAATGAGATCATTGCAAAAGAAAGTGAAAATACCAAGGTCAATTCATTTTGTTGACGGCAGAAACTCGTCAAAGATATGTGGAAGGAAAACTCAAAGAATTAATCAAAACCCAATAAATGCAAAAGAACTTGTCGAAATATGATGGAGGATTGAAAGTTAACAATATAAGGAAAAAATTGTGTATTTCTTAGAATAGTCTGATAGTACAAGAATTTTCCAACCCCTTTGATTTTGAGCATCCACATACTATATGATCCCTCGCCACAGTCACAAGAGTCTCGCGCCAGGAGACGCCGCACGCAAGGAGGTGCCTCGCGCAAGCGCCTCGCGCCAGAAGATGCCCCACGCAAGCGTCTCATGCCAGGAGGCGCCCCACGCAAGGAGGTGCCTCGTGCAAGCACCTCGCGCTTGGAAGCATCTCGTGTCTCGCCAAACCTTGGCCGCGCACCCAAGGCTCCGCGCCATGGGCCTCGCGAGACGATGTCTCACCCCCGCCTACAAGCACCACATGCCAATGGCCCAAGGGCTCCCTCTCGGACCTCCCCCAGGCCAGCGCCTCGTGCGCCCAAGACATCCCAGGAGGCCTCGTGCCTGGCGCCTTAAGATGGTGTATCCTATGAGGACCTACGGAAACTCCAACGTGTAGAGGTAAAAGAACAAGTATAATTCAACAAGATAATACTAGTACAATCTTGTATGGGGTACGACCTTTAAGACCCCGTATGCCTGATCCACATACTCATGCCAGAAAAGTTGTGGGAGTACTAGGAGAGAGGACATGACCTGAATACTTCTAACCAGATGTCAGAGTCAACACCTCCACCAACACCACTATGCCTGGTGCCACTCCTCTGACATTCGTACAAAATAAGTAGTGGAGACATCCTCACTATATCTGACCACGTACTGGAGCCAACACCACTATCCCTGAGACCACTCTCCTGACAGTGTACTTGCATACCATCTGGTCCCCTAGACCACAATGTATCAGGGGCCATTAGAGCCCACTATAAAATAAACCACACTTCTACATGGAAGGGGGTTGGAAAAAACACTGTAGCACTACACCATGAAAAATACAAGTTCATTTCACCATTTTCTTTCTGCAACTATTCTTCTAGTTTCTGATTAGATCTTTGAAGTTTTTCATTTGATAAGCTCTATATTTCAATTTTTTTAACTTAACTTGGTTGACGAGTTCTCACCGTCAACAGTTTGGCGCCGTCTGTGGGAAGGATAGATTGCAAGTCAATGTTCTACCGTCGATTCCGAAAAGAAAAAGTTGCCGCGACGTTCGAAACGGTTGAGAGAGCCGCGTGAGGTGGAGGTCCATCTTGACAGAGATCAACTAAAAGCCTCCATGAGGGATCCTCCTCCACCTGCAAATGTGGAGGCCCCAAAGGAGCCTGAGGTTAACGGAGATGAAAGGGAGGCCTCGTCCCTAGTGATCCCACCTGAGGAGGATCATCCATGGTCGGCAGCTGCCCCAACGAGGGGTGCCGGTGAGTTCCTGCCTCCAAGGCCGCCGCAGGTGCCAAACTCCGGTCGGTAGGATCCAGGCCCATCAACGAGCCGGGCTGACAAGAACCCTCGGGTCCACTCCGTGAGCTCGAGTTCTAAGTCTCAATTCTATGAAGACGAGATACGAGAACTTCAATGCAAGAATCAGAGGCTAGATACCACCCTGGAAAACATGGAAGATGTGATAAATGGCCTGTTCCAAGGGAGATCAAACGTGACACTCCCTAAGCGAAAAGAGAGAGGCCAGGAGGGGGTAGAAACCACCATCCCAGTAGATGACGGAAGGACTCGACTCTCCACTAGTAACACCCCCCGGACGAAACAACACGAACATCCCGGACCACCGAAGCAGCCCCAGGGGCCAAAGCCGAAGACCAAAGCTGCCCCTCGTAACAATGTCGAGGTCACCTCAAGGGGAACACCCTTAGATTTACGAGTAGAACTCAACAAAAAGAGGGCAGGTAAAAGGACCACACCCCCTATGCCCCCCTGGGAAGGAAAAGGAAAGGGGGATCCAAACCCATCCACGCTAAGAGACTCCTTGAACAAGAGGAGGCAAGACCTGGACACAGAAATGAGGAGCCTACGAAGCAAAATCATCACCGCCTCCGGAGGTCAAGCCTTTGAGAATGAGTTCGACCATGAGTCTCCCTTCATCAAGGAGATCCAAGCCATCCTCCTCCCGGCCAACTTCAAGTAGCCCCATATGACCCCTTATGAAGGAAGCACAGATCCGAAATACCATCTGGATGCATTTAACAACCTGATGATGCTGAAGGGAATTAGTAGCGGGGCCAGATGTCATTGCTTCGCTATTACTTTGAAAGGACTTGCGTACAAATGGATCAAAAGACTTACACCGCAGTCAATCAGATCTTGGCAATAGTTTTCCGATGAATTCCTCCAGCAACACCACGTCGTGTGAGACTACACAATACTAGGCACCAGCCTCGCCAACGTGAAGCAAGGAGAAAACGAGAGTCTGAAGAGCTACATTCACAGGTTCAATATGGAGTGTGCCCGAGAAGCAAGTTATGGGATAACATGCTCAAGATGGAGGTCACAGACTTGGATGATTTCTACGAGCGAGCAGAAAAATATATTCGCGTGGAGGATGGTCACGAAAGCCTCAAAGCCGGAAAAGGCCAGTCACCATCAAAACCTTCAATCCGAGAAAACTAAAGTGGTTTAAAGAAGAAGAGGGTCTATGAGGGAACGAGAGATGATCGACCCTGGAAGCATCAACGCTCTGATGAGCGCAGACAGGGCCCCTACACCTTTTATACTGACCTCACCCATGCAAGAGAACATATTTTCGTTACGAACAAAAACCAGGTCCCTTTTAGAAGGCCCCCGCCAATGAAAAAAGACCGGTCTAAAAGAGACCCCAGCAAGTATTGCTAGTATCACAAACATATCGGTCACACCACCGCGGAATGCAACCATTTGAAGGTGGAAATCGAGGAGCTCATCCACAGGGGACGTTTGGGCAGATATGTGCGTAAGGAGAGCCAAAGGCCAGAAGAAGGAGCATCCCTTCTGCGGGCGCGAGAGGTGGCCCCAAAAGTACAGGGAGAGGACAAGACCATCTTTGGAGGATCAGGATTCGGGGGCGAATCAAGGAAGGGGCGAGATAGATATGCTAGGGAGGCCAGACGAAGTCCACCACCGTGTGTCTTAAGTCTGGAGCAACGCCCCCCGAAGAGTTTTAAGGGTAAAAATGACTCAATAACCTTCACCGAAGAAGACGCCCGGGGTGTACACTTTCCCCATAATGACCCCCTAGTGTTGATTGTCCAGCTTGCTAACATGAGGGTGCATCAAGTCTTGGTGGATAATGGAAGCTCTGTGGACATCTTATATCGCCCAGTGCTGGAGAAGATGGGACTAAACATCCAACACCTAAAGCATTGCAATACTTCTTTGTATGGATTTACGGGAGATTCGATACAGCCCCTAGGGGCAATCGAGTTAGCCCTAACTATGGGAGAACAACCTAAACAAACCACCATAATGGAAAACTTTGTTGTGGTAGATTATGCCTCAGCCTTCAATCCGGTATTAAGGAGACCTTCCCTAAGAGAATTGAAGGCGATATCTTCTGTATTCCACTTAGCTATGAAATTCCCAACTCCCGGGGGAATAGCATGCATGAAAGTAGAGTAGAAGGAAGCGAGAGAATGCTATAACACATCCCTCCGCATAGCCACAAAGCCATCTGCGCCTATGGCGATGGTTGTGCATGAAGCCGCGAACCCAAAACAATTGGACCCACGAGTCACAGAAGAGCCCAGAGCTGAACCTATAGAGGAATTGGAGGAAGTAACGGTCATGAATGAGCCGTTGAGAAAGTTGAAGGTAGGGAAAAACCTTGTAGGTGACATGAAGGAGAAGCTAGTGGAGTTCTTAAAAGCCAACCTTGATGTATTCGCCTAGAGTCATGAGGATATGGTAGGGATAGACCCAGCGGTCATGTGCTACCATCTGAACATCGACCCGAAAGCAAGGTCGGTGAGGCAGAAAAGGAGAGCACTGGACCCAGAGAGATATGCGACCCTAAAAGAGGAGGTTGAAAAGTTGAAGGTGAATGGGTTCATCCGAGAGGCATTTTACCCACTATGGGTATCAAACCAAGTGCTAGTCCCGAAGCCCAACGGAAAATGGAGGACTTGTGTGGATTTTACAAGCCTCAACAAGGCCTGTCCTAAGGACAACTTCCCGCTTCCTAAGATAGACCAGTTGGTAGATGCCACAGTGGGGCATGAGCTACTTAACTTCATGGACGCATATTCTGGGTATAACCAAATACCCATGAACCCTGCTGATGAAGAGCACACTTCGTTCATAACAGACAAGGGGCTGTATTGCTATAAAGTGATGCCCTTTGGTTTAAAAAATGCAGGTGCCACTTATCAAAGGTTGGCGAACAAAATGTTCACAAATCAAGTAGGAAGGAACATGGAAGTATACGTGGACGATATGCTGGTGAAGACAAAGAAGGAGGGGGAGCTCACCAGCGACCTCATGGAAATGTTCAACACCCTTCGAAGGTATAGAATGAAGCTGAATCCACTAAAATGCACCTTTGGAGTTTCCTCAGGGAAGTTCCTGGGTTTTATGGTGAATTCCCGAGGTATTGAGGCTAATCCTGAAAAAATCAAGGCCTTGCTGGAAATGAGCCCACCACGAAGCAAAAAAAGAGGTGCAATGCTTAACGGGGAGAGTATCAGCCCTCAATAGGTTCATCTCTAGGTCTACTGACAAATGCCTCCCTTTCTTCAACATCCTAAAAGGGAACAAAAAGTTTGCTTGGGATGATGAATGCAAGGATGCCTTCACCAAGCTAAAGGAACACCTTGGAAAGCCACCCCTTTTGGCCAAGCAAGAAAAAGGGGAAAAGTTGTATTTATATCTAGCTGTATTAGAGCATGCCATAAGCGCCGCCTTGGTCAAGGGGGAAAAGAAGCACCAGCAACCTGTGTACTATGTGAGTAAACGGTTGGTAGACACAGAAACCCGGTACCCAGAAATAGAGAAGTTAGCATATGCCCTGATAGTGGCTTCTCGAAAGTTGAGGCCCTATTTTCATGCTCATGCGATTGAGGTGCTCACAAACACTCCCCTGCGTCAAGTCTTGCACAAGATGGAGACTTTGGGAAGGTTGTTAAAATGGTCGATTAAATTGAGTCAGTTCGACATCACTTACACCCCGAGGACCTCAATCAACGGGCAGGTAGTTGTAGACTTTATACTCGAGTTTGCATACCGACCTCAAGAGGAGGAAGAAATAGAGGAGAACGAACCAGTGCATGAAGAGGAAAGGCACCCTGAAGAATGGAACCTCCATGTAGATGGGGCGTCTAACGAAGGGGGAGCCGGCGCTGGCATAGTGATGATGGGACCTGTATGGAGCAAGATGTATTATGCCTTGAGATTTGGATTTGAAGCTTCCAATAATGAGGCAGAATATGAGGTGTTGTTGGCCGGCCTGCGACTAGCTAAGGAGTTAAAGGTATCCCACTTGCATGTCTTTAGTGACTCACAGTTGGTAGTGATTCAAGTGAAGGGCGAATACCAAGCTAGAGGTCCAAAAATGGCTGCATACCTCACCAAGGTGAAGGAGTATTTGGATCAGTTCGAAAAATACACAATAGAACAGATCCCCAGGGAGCAGAACACAAACGTCGATGCACTTGCGAAACTCGCCTCCACACGAGACAAAGACACGCTTGAGTCCATACCGGTTGAATATCTCCCCAAGCCAAGCATAGCAGAAGAAAGGATCAACATGGTTGAGAGCTCTGAGGAGTCATGGTTTGCACCCATTGGGAGGTACTTAAATGACAGGACCTTGCCTTTGGATAAAAAAGAGTCCCGCAGATTGATTTACAGAGCCGTCCATTACACCCTAGTAGGTGGATCCTTGTATAAGAGAGGCTTCTCTACCCTGCTCCTATGGTGCGTAGATAAGGAAGAGGCATCAAAATTTTTACAAGAGATACATGAAGGGGAATGTGGAAACCATGCTGGGGGGCAGTCCACGGCCAAAAAGGCCATCCGCCAGGGATATTATTGGCCTACCATGGAGAAGGACGCGAGCGACTTCACGAGAAGGTGTGACAAGTGCCAGAGACATGCGAATTACCCCGACAGTCGCCAAATGAGCTGGTGAGCATGACCAGTCCAGGCCCCTTCGTTGTGTGGGGGATTGGCTTGATTGGGGCACTGCCAACATGAAGAGGAGAAGCTAAGTACGTGGTGGTAGCAGTCGACTATTTCACTAAGTGGGTGGAAGCGGAGCCTTTAGTGAACATAATTGCTAAGCAGATCACCACCTTTGTCAACAAGTACATTGTTTGCAGATTCAGAGTACCTTACAAGATTATCTCCGACAATGGAACACAATTTGAAGGAGGGATATTTGAGGACTACAGCAGGGCAAAAGGAATCAGGAGGAGTTTCTCCGTAGTAGTACATCCCCAAGCCAATGGGCAAGTAGAGGCCTTCAACAAGATCCTAAAAAGGAACTTGAAAACTAAGTTGGAAAAGTTGAAAGGGGCCTGGGTCGAGGAACTCCCAAATGTACTCTGGGCCTACAGGACCACCCCTCGTTCCACCACTGGGGAGACACCTTTCGCCTTGGCCTACGGCTGGGAGGCTGTCCTTCCGATAGAAATGAAGATTAACTCCATCTGTATGCAAGCATATGATGACCAGGCTAACATCACAGCATTGGTCGAGAACTTGGACCTGCTGGAAGCCAAGAGGGTAAGGGCACAACTAAGGTTAGCCACATATCAGCAACGGGCAGCGAGGTTCTACAATTCAAGGGTGCGAGAGAGAAGGTTCAGGGTAGGAGACTTGGTACTGAGGAAGGTACTCCCTAACACAAGAGACCCGAGGGCGGGGGTACTAGGGGCGAACTGGGAAGGACCCTACCATGTCACTCAGTGCATACCACCAAACACCTACAAACTGGACCGCATGGATAGCACCATTATACCTTGGGCGTGGAATGTGAAACACCTCAATAAATACTACCAGTGAGACTTCTGCACCCATGCAAAGAAGACCTATGTTTAATTTGTTCCCTGTTATGTTCACTTAGTAAGTAAGAATTAAAGAGGCTACCTGGGTAACCTCCAAATTAGATGTAACCCTTTCATATGTATGTAATTGTAACCCGCACGCTATGAATGAAATAGTTCGCTACTTTACGTGTCATTCTTCTTCCATATAGCACCCACCAAAGTGCCTGCTGAAATAAATTTCACCAAACACTTGGGGGGGTAGGGTAGGAGGAAAAACATACAGCAAACAGGAGGATCCTAAAAAGGACCCCTCATATTAGACGGAACCTAAAACGGACCCGACCCCCTATCAGGAGGATCCTAAAAGGACCTCTTATATCAGGGCCTTAAACGAGGTCCTTATATATATAAAAAAATGTGATGAACCCTTACAAATAGGGAGAAGACCTTGCAAGGCATATCTTGAGTTCACAAGGATTAGCTACCCTTGTAAACATCAAGGAGGCTAAAAGGTCTTACAAAAAAAAAAAAACTTCCAAATAAAGGCAGATGCTCCCACAAGAGGAAAGGCCTTAGAAAGAGCACCAACCAATAAGCCTAGAGCAGCTACCAAGTTGTCTAGCCAAAAAGGGTCCTAAAAGAGACCCTTGCAAAAATAGTACTATTAATAATGACGAGAAGGACGCTTCTCGAAAAAAATAATAAGCGCGCGCAAAAATATATAAAAGGATAGCTAGAACCCAAGGGGTCAATATATCCTTATAAGGACAATCAAGAGGCCGCAAAAAAGGACCTGTTGAACCCTTTCACATGGGCTCCAAAGGACCTCTAGCCTAATAAATAAAGAAAGGGGAACCTACCGAATCCCATCATACGGGCTCAAAAAGACCTCGAACACAGAGGAATAAAAGATGAATAATCCCGTATGTATATATAAAAAAAAGAGAGTTTTGGTAACATTAGAGGACTCGGAAAAAATTACAAGCAAAATAGGGCTCGAACGAGCATACATCCATAGTGGAATAACTGGAAAAAAATCATAAAATGATAATCTCAAGGCCTCTTGCCAAGGGCGTTCCACCCAGTCGCCCGGGCAACAGCGTGCTCGCCAAAGGAGGAGAAATCGAAGTTAGGTTCTTGCCTCCATACGCCATAAAGGGCGTGCTCTATGGACCTATACTCAATAACTTCCTTGTCCACCCCTAAGGAAGTGAACCTCCCCTGCGACACAGCTGTAGCAGCCTTGGCACCCTCAATTTCGTCCTCTAAGGAAGCGACCCTCTCTTGTGACGCAGCCGTAGTAGCCTTGGCACCCTCAAGTTCGGCCTCTAAGCTAATGACCCTTTCCTGCAACATCGTGGCCTTGGCAATCGCCCTCTTCTTCTTTTTTGATGAGGAAGAAGCTTTCTCCAAGGCCTTCTCTAGCTTAGACCTAGTTTCAGCAAGTTCCCTCTCGAGCTCCTAGACCTAAATTGGAAGACGGTCCCTCTCAACATTCGAGGTGGAAAGGTTGTGAGCCGAGACGACAAACCGCTGAGCCATTGTATAGGTCTGTACAAGAAAAATAACAACAACAATGATAAGCAACAAAAAGAAAGGGAATAAAAAGGGATAAGGCTAACATAAGATGCATGAACTCACCCAAGTAGCGGAGCGCGTAAGAGTCTCCCCGAGATCCAACATAACAAAACTCCCAAGACCACTCCAATCAGCTTCAGGAAGGTCTGTGGCGATCTCGACATACCGCCGCCCGTAAGAGGCCGCCATGTGGCCCACCTAGGGCATCCCTTCTGAGCCAAGGGTACCCGGCTGAGTAAGGACAGATGACCTGCTCGCCGAAACAGGAGGGGGCGCAGGAAGATCGGAAAAATGAGCCCTCGGTAGATCAGGAGGGGGTGCAGGAAGATCGGGAAAGTAAGCCCTTGATGTACCAGGGTCGAGGGGAGCCTCAGGAAAAGCATCAAAGTCCTCAGAATAAGGGCAAACGAAATGCCCTGGCATGGCTTGTTGATCCTGGGAGTGGGAAGCCATGTCAGGGTCTAGAGGGGCAAAAGGATGGCATCCCCCGAGGGATGAAGACAGCTGGTGAGGTTGCCCGTGTCCAAGGGAGACTCCCTCTGGCACGCACTCGGCCTCACCTTCATTCAAGCGATGCTCAGCCGAAGCAGCCTTCTTCTTCTTTGACCCAGGAATATTCCACAACAACCCGGGATCTGAAACCGAGGACAACTTGTGAAAGTTGAGTTTTTCCACAGTGAAGAAGTATGTAGCCATTTTCTCGGCAGGGTTAGCATTGATGAATGCATTCACTGCACCTGCCTCCGACCCAAAAACTCCAGGTATGGAGAAATACTCTGCACGATTCACATAATTGTCGACACAAACATATGTTATAAAACAGTAAGTTTCAAAAAGAAAAGGAAAAGGTGGCTTGAAGTACTTACTGGGAGCAGAACGAAAGTGCTCATGAACAGAGAGGGGACCCTGCACAAAGAAAAAGTTTCGCTTCCAGGACCCCGGGTTAGACACAGTGCCCTCTATCAAAGGGACCGAAGTATTGGCTTTTTGCAGGAAATAAAAGCCCTTGGACTTAGGAGATGGCATAAGATTGTACATGAAATGCACCTCTTGGGTCGTAAGAGCACGATGGACAAGTTCCATAAATGAGATGAAGAGGCAGCTCAAGGTCAGCCAACTGTTGGGCGCCAGATAGAGTGGAGCAAGGTCAAAATATTTGAGAATTGCGACGAAGAGCGGGTGTAATGGGATTGTACCACCCGCCTTCAGGATATGCTCGCTCATAGCCAAGTAGCCCGGATTTGGGCAGTCAGCTCGACACTTGTTCGAAGGAACGTATAATGCGTATTCTGGAGGAACACGGTAGTTCCCTATTATTTCCATCAATATATTTTCGGACACATGGGACACTAGGGAGGATGCCAACAGGGGGGCAGTGCCCTGGTCATCAGCAGTCACTTGTCGTCGCCTTCTCTTCGGCATATCTGCAAAACCAAAAGAAAACTTTACCCTCCATTTTTTCTTCCTAGCAAGAGTCTTCCACCGAGGCACCGACTGCGAAAGCGCTAAACTAGGGTAGATCGAGAATAAGGGCTGAGGAGAAGACGGGACGACCCCTTGACAGACATTAGGGGAGAACGGGCTAGGAGGCTTAGGTGGGAGATATCCCTAGGGCAAATCTAAAAGGGTCACCCTAAGGTTCGCTACATGGTCGTTAATGTCAAGGGGGAAAGGTACTCCGTCTCCTCTCAACACCGAGTCTATTTCGCTCTCTACCACCCAAATTTTACGCCTAAGTTCAGCCATATGCTCGAGATGACTTATACGGGCCTTCCTTAAGGTGTCGTGGTCACGGTAAGGATTTTCCTCAGGGGACTTTGAGTCTGAAGACAAGTCAACCAACTCGACCCCCGGAGGAATGTCAAACGGACCTTCACCTGCCATGAGACCTCATCCCGAAAGCAAAAAGGATTCACGTATAAATGAGAGGATTGATACAAAACACAAAGGAATGGGCTCAAAACCTCTAGGTACAAATGCTCTGAATGACCCACTACGGGGTATGAATAAAGGGGCATGCAACAAGATTAGCTCACGACAAGCTCAGGCCAAAATACCCCATCCTGAGTAGTGCTAATTTGGACCCAATGAACATAAGGAAAAAATAAAATATACCTCAAGTAGGTAAAATGAGGCACTGTCATGGTCAAAAGGAGGTTGAGGGCCAAAAGCACTATCGCAGTCGAAGAGAAGCAAATGTTCGAAAGCACACATCTACAAAAACAAATGAAAAAGGTGTTTTAGTCCTCAAGTACCTGCATGGATATAGACATACAAAAAATGAACTCAAATAAAAGAAAAAAGAAAGAGGATAGCAAAAGTGAGGTTGTGGGGGATTGAACCCCTTACCTCTTGAAAAGAGCAAGGATCTAAATGCCACTAAGCTAAGGAGATGAAGTGTAAATAATAGGCTAGGCATGAAGGCCTATTTATAAGAATCAAAGAGAAGAGTCTACCAGAGCACCTAACGGTCCCCTCCTAGACTGGGGGGCAAGTGTGGATGCTCAAAATCCCACAGTTATAAAAAGGCCAAAAGCGCGTGCTAAGCTCCCATAAATGCCTAAATACATGCCCGTGCCGCGAGGCCCTTGGGCAACCATCTTCTAGCAAGGAGGCACGTGAGGCTATTCTCGGCACGCCTAGCCCTACACCTCACGAGACCCATCTCACGTTCCTATCACCCATGCCTCGTGGGTAAATCTGATATGCTTCGGGCATCTCCCACCAACTGCTCAAGGGCCCCGTCTCGTACCCGACCGCACTTGGCCTCGCGCCCGAGGGCTCATGGCCTTGCGCCCGCGGGCTCATGGCCTCGCGCCCACGCGCTCATGGCCTCGCACCCGCGTGCTCCTGGCCTCGCGCCCGCGCGTTCCTAGCCTCCTGTCCGCGCGCTCCTGGCATCGCGCTCGCATCCTTAGGAGTCTCGCCACAGCCGCAAGCGTCTCGCGCCAGGAGACGTCCCACACAAGGAGGTGCCTTGCGCTTGGAAGCGTCTTGTGTCTTGCCATGCCTTGGTAGCGCACCCAAGGCCCCACGCCATGGGCCTCGCGAGACGATGTCTCACCCCCGCCTACAAGCGCCGCACGCCAATGACCCAAGGGCTCCCTCTCACACCTCGCCTAGGCCAGCGCCTCATGCGCCCAAGACATCCCAGGAGGCCTCGTGCCTGCCACCTCAAGATGGTGTATCCTATGAGGACCTGCGAAGACTCCAACGTGTAGAGGTAAAAGAACAAGTATAATTCAACAAGATCATGCTAGTACAATCTTGTACGGGGTATGACCTTTAAGACCCCGTATGCCTGATCTACATACTCATGCCAGACAAGTAGTGGGAGTACTAGGAGAGGGGACAAGGATTGAATACTTCTGACCAGATGTCAGAGTCGACACCACCACCAACACCACTACGCCTGGTGCCACTCCTTTGACATTCGTACAAAATAAGTAGTGGGGACATCCTCAATATATTTGACCACGTACTGGAGCCAACACCACTACCCCTGAGACCACTCTCCTGACAGTGTACTTGCGTACCATCTGGTCCCCTGGACCACAATGTATCAGGGGCCATTAGAGCCCACTATAAAAGAAACCACACTTCTACATGGAAGGGGGTTAGAAAAAACACTGTAGCACTACACCATGAAAAATACAAGTTCATTTCACCATTTTCTTTCTGCAACTATTCTTTGAGTTTTTTATTAGATCTTTGAAGTTTTTCATTTGATAAGCTCTATATTTCAATTTTTCTAACTTAACTTGGTTGACGAGTTCTCACCGCCAACATAGTACATGGGTACATCATCAGTGTGGTGGCACAGGTAGTAGTGGTGCAGAAGGTCATGGTGTCAGCTCTGGTACATGGTTAGGGTCTGTGGGAACACCTCCACTTTAGTACCTAAATGTACCTCCACTACTTATTTAGTACGAGTGTCAGAGATTGGCTGGTAAGGACCACAGCAGGTACCTCACTCATACAACCACTACTTGTCTGGGATGGACACCATATCCGTGCTTTGTGTTCTTTTGGCTGATAAGCATGTTACATTCCCTTACGTGCTCCATGCATCCCATAGATGTTTTTACCTTTTCAAGTTGTGCCTATACCTCAAGCCACTCTATATTCTATTACGCATCATACTTGCGGCCTTCGTGCATATACACTTGCGAAGTGCGAGGAGTGTATGTTGTGTGAAGCGTTGATCAGGCGTGAGCCATGAAGACCCAGGCAGCTGGATCTTCCATGCGAGGCACGAGGCGAGGGGGAATCATAGAAGCACAGGGAGAGACAGTCTCACGGAGGCACAGGCACTATGGTCTCGTAGAGTCGTGGGGATGGGTCGGTCTCACGTAGTCTCGAGGCATGGGGGTGAGACGGTCTCACGTAGGCACGAGGTTTGGGGGCCTCGTGGAGGCATGGGCACGATGGTCTCGCGGAGACTTGGGGGCAAGAAGGTCTCGCATAGTCGCGAGACGTGGGGGAAAGAATGTCGCTTGTATGCGTGAGGCGCGGGTGCGTCGGGGAGGTATGGGCACGATGGCCTCACGGAGACGTGGGGGCGAGATTGTCTCGCGTAGGCACGAGGTGCAGTGGTCTCGCGGAGGCATGGGCATGGTGGCCTCGCGAAGATGTGGGGGCGAGATGGTCTCGTTTAGGCGCGAGGCGCAGAGCCGTGAATTCATGAGGCGCTACGCGGCTGGGTGCACATGCGCGAGATGGAGTGTCTCACGAGACGGGGCCCTCGCGTGGCACACCTCCTTGGCACGCGAGACACTAGGTTGAGATGTTGCGTGGGTAACGGGGATTCGCTTGGCAAGGCATCCAATATTCGTCTAATGATATACTTAGGTGTTTACAGGACCTTAGCACAAGATTTGGGTCTTTAACAAGTATGGAATTTTGAGCATCCACACTTGCCCCCCATTCTAGGAGAGGACTTTTAGGTGCTCTGATAGACTCTTCTCTATGATATCTTCAAATCATAGGTGGTGCTTGTGGGTTTCCTTGCTTTGATTGTGTATAAAAATGCATTTTGGAGGTGGTGCTCCTCATGATTCCTTAAGAATGAATGTAAGCCTATCATTGTGCTCTGCAGATCCCAATGCAAGGGCCAAGCCCCCTCTTTGACCATTGATCAGGCATCAGATTTGACAGCTAAGATGAGCTTATGGTTCTTCTAAATAGGCCTTCATATCTAGCCCATTATTTACACTTTATCTCCTTAGCTTAGTGGTTTTGGAGTCCTTACTTCCTTCAAGAGGTAAGGGAATTGATCCCCCACAACCTCACTTTGGTTGTCCTTTACTTTTATTATTTGAGTTCATTTCTTTTATGCCAATATCCATACAGGTACTTGGGGGCTAAAACTCCTCTCTCCATTTTTGCAGGCGTAAATCTTCGACCCTTCGTATTTGTTCGATCATGGTGGTGCTTTGTACCCTTGTCCTCCTATTAATCGTGCTGGTACTTTCGATCTTCGGCCTCCCTTCAACCGTGACAACGCCCGATTTTTCTTACATAAGGTATACTTTCATTCTTTCTTACTTCGTTGGGTCCAAATAAGCACTACTCGGGATGGGTTGCCTTGGCCGGAGCCCGTTGTGAGTTGATCCACTTACATGCCCTTGTTTGTACCCCGTAGTTGGTCATTTAGAGCGTTCCTATCTAGAGGCTTTGAGCCCATTCCTTTGTGTTTTGTAGCAATCCCCTCATTTACATGTGCAGCCTTATTACCTACGAGATGAGGTTCCTTGGAATGTGAGGGATCATCTGGTGCTCCTCCGAGGGTCGAGTTTGTAGACTTATCTTCAGACTCGGAGTCCCCCGAAAACAACTCTCACCAAGACTATGACACTTTGAGGCAGGCCCGTATACGTCACCTTGAGCATATGGCTGAACTTAGGCGTAAAGTCTGGGTAGTGGAGAGCGAAATGGACTCAGTTTTGAGGGGCGATGGAGTTTCTTTCCCCTTTGACCTTAGTGACCACATAACAAACCTTAGGGTGACCCTTTTGAATTTACAGATGAAGTTGGAGTTCATGGAGGGAAATCTCCCGCCTGAACCTCCTGCCCCGTTCTCCCCTTATGGTTGCCAGGGGGTCATCCCGGGTTCCCCTCAACCCTTGTTTTCTATTCACCCTTGATTAGCGCTTCCACACTCATCGCCTCGGTGGAAGACCCTTGTGTTAGGAGTATGTCCTAAAAGCATGTAAAATACATTTATTATTTCCATGAATAAATAAATACAATGGTCTATTATTGTTATATTTAGATTATTAAATTATTGTTTGAATAATTTTTTTGTAAATATCAGAAAAATTCCATATTCATTATTGAGAATGTGATCTTGTATTAGTACAAGAGAATTAAGATCACACAAATGAATAAAAATAGTCAACAACAAATTGAAGTTATGGAATTCTTTAATTAGGGTTGTAAGTACGGTTTACAGAGTATCATGTTGATTCAAATAATCTAGATTCAGATTATTGATGTGGTAAGACATCTCGGTAAATGTGCTTTATATAATATGATTATATATGACAATGACCGATATGAATAAAAGTCTTTATCCAAAAAAACATTTAATAATAAAGATTTGTAATTCATATCATAACTGATGATCATTTATAGATCAACCTAAATCCTGAGTGTTCATGAACTCCTGTTTATGTTTATTAAATCTTTTGATTCATTCGTTAAGGTCTCTTCATAGATTGAGGCTAATGACTTTTGTTTTGGAGAATTAATATCATGGATGGCTGGGAACATGTATATTGGTTCCCTTAAGGGTTAATTCTGGAACTGAATGATTTTGAGCTCAAATCTATAATTAGATTATATATTAATTATTCACTACTGAATTAATGGTACTTAAGGAATAAGAAGTAAATTAGAAAGGTGAAATGGTAATTCTTCCATTCTAATTTATGAACTAATTAATTAGAGGGTTGAACTATTGTAAGATGGTTATATCAATGGACAACTTAAAATAAGATTTCTGTAAAAGTATATCTATAACATAAAGAGTTCAATTATGAATTTATAGTGGAGAAATATCAAAATTAATAAATTTACTATTATGATTAAAGAGTTTAATTATTTAGTTTTAATTTATTGAAGCTTAATGTTATAGGTCCATGGTCCCTGCAATGGCTCAAACAAACACTGACAAAGATAAATACAAAAATGGGCAAAATGACTTATTTGATAAGTAAAATATTTTTCTATGCACTAAACATAATTATTGTATAATTATGTGTAATTAATTAATTGAGAATTAATTAATTATTTGATTTAACAAAAATATAATTAATTTTGAATTAATTGATTTTTGGGAATTTCGGTATTTAAGTAATGATAAAAAAATTGGGAAAATCATATGCCCTCCCTGGCATGGGTTGGGCGTGTAGCACATTGCACAAACACTGTGCGACACGCACAAGAAGATTCCAGAAGAATCTTGGTTCAACAATTTTAGTTATTTAAATATTAAATAAATAATGAGATATTTCAATATGATTAAAATATTATTATTTAAACAAAAATATGATAACTGAATAGTTGTTTTTAAATTGTTTAAAATAACTAATATTATTTATTTTTAATATATATTGGATATATTAATGTGGATATAAAAAATCAACATTTAAAAAAATAAATAAGTAAAAGCATGATCCCGGGTGGAGATGAGTAAGGGTCTGCGAACATGAAAGAAGTGAACCAACGAACAGCGCAAGCTGAGTTCTAGAGATCGGGCTAGCCTAGAGCCTAAGGCCTAGAATGGGGATGAGCCGCATTGTGGAAAACGACCCCTGTGGAAGCAGGGGGAAAATGTAACACACCCCCAAGGTAGTCCTAAGAGGCCACGGGTCAAATTGTAACGCCCTACTACCTTAGAGCCGCTACTAAGTGAGTTTAAAACGGAAATTGTGCAACTAACTGACTCTACGAGGTTTCTAAAACCAAAGGTGTGACTAAACCAGAAGTTAAGGCTGTAATCTTTGAAAATGCTTAGTTTCATTGAAAACATTAAGTATCAAACATCTGGGATCCCAAAAATAAGGTTTAAAAAATATTTACAACTCAAAAATAGATTTATACTAGCTTAACTATCAAAAGAACAAGTTAATACAGCCATATTCCAAAATGCCCCCAACCAAAGCAGTCGGGCAGGCCGAACATGTACGCGCAGCCCCCACGCTCTCCATACTCATGGCTGGTTGACTTTTTCTTTGCCTTTACCTGCAACACGAAGCACCCGTGAGCCGAAGCCCAGCAAGAAAACTCAAACAGTATATATAGTGTATGCATATTATATAGTTAACATATAATCCACAGATAAACAAGTCAACCATCAGACCAAGCAAACACGGCCATGCCGCCCCAGAAGCCTTACCAAAGCCTGGGGTCTTGGTCCTCACCGTAAGGATACCCCATGTATCCATTGGGTCCTACCCTGACTATAAGCACCCCATGTGCTAAGTGTTACTTCTGGCCCCACTGCCGTTCCCGGCCTTCGCCGCTCTCGGCCTCAGCCGTTCATTTCACTATAATTACACATATCGTACAACTCGAAATAATCCTTCAAACATATATAATTCAATTAAGGTTATACCCTAGCATGTAATACAATCTAGGGCCATGCCCTGCAATAACACTATGGGCCCATGCCCTATTCTCAGGTGCTACAGTTTTCTTACCTTTCAATTCGACAGCTTTGATCACTTTACTCCTCGAGCACGATCCCATTCGAGCCCTAGCGCTCACCTAAACACAATTCATAGGTCAAAGTCATCACCAAACCTCAAGTCCAAAACCTAGCCTCGGGACCAATCCCGAGCCCCCCGAGAAGTCCTAGATCCACAAAACAAGGTGGTGGAATCGAACCCCAAACCCTAGGTCAAAATCCCTCAAAAATAACCCAAAAGCCCCTTTCTGGGAACAGTGTAGCGCTACAGCGCTCAAAAGAGGGCGCTCTAGCGCTACAAGCAGAACCAGACTTCCCCAAAAATAGGGCCTAGCGCTACAGCGCCCAAGGACTAGCGCTGTAGCGCTAGTTGCAGACAGGCAACACCTAATTTTGTTTTCGCGATTTCTTTCAACCAATTCAACCCCAAACATGTCCAAATCTTTCCCAAACCCAAAAACAAACTTATCAACACCTCCCACACATCCCAAGCATCCCAAGAACTCATAACCCAAGCTCATGCAATCTAAATCTCAAAGTCTACCATAGTTAACCCTAAACCCAGAAATTCAGTCAAACACAAAGTTAAAGACTTAGAATTCATACTGTGGATGGAAATTCGACCTTGAGTTCAACCCTAGACCTCCTTAGCTTGCTCATCCTCAACCTTGGCCTGAATTCCCCTAAAATCCCCATCAATTCAGCTTAAATACACAGCTCAAACCAGTCAAACCCTAAAACTGAAATTTCTAAAAACTTACCTCAATTTTTGATGTGTTCTTGCTAATCCCTTGCCAATCTTCAAGTCTAGCTTAGGATCCTTGATGCTCAGCCTACCCTAGCTCTCCACTGAGCTTAACTCCAAGAAAATGAAGGGAAATGGTGGGAGAACCACAAACCGTTCCTTTTGAGACAAAACCCCTCTATTTTTCTCTCTTTTCTTTTTCTTCCTTTTTCTTTCTTTTCCACAGCCTTATAACTCTTTTCTACCAATCCCACTAAGTATAAAGCTTAAATAAACTTATCTCTAATAAGCCTAATGACCAAAATGCCCTCCCTATTAATTCTACACCCTTTTAACCATGTAGGGCCATTTTAGTCATTTTACCCAATTCCCACTAATTCCTCGAGTGTCTCTAATAATTTCCCGCTTGCTACCCAATACCTGATTAATCACCAAATATATATATATATATTCCTCATCATCAAAATTAACCTCAATATATATATTCTCTAAATTCCCATTTAAACTCCCCAGGCTTAACCCAAGCCGGGTATAAATTCCCGCTTTGACTTTTTTCCGTTAGTCCGCTCATTCTAGGATCGTCTCGAGTCACAGATCTCATATATCAATACAGTTGTGCCCAAAATGGCCAAAATTACAATTATGCCCTTTTCACACAATCAGGGCCTACATGCATACTAATACACATAGTCATGCATCTCAAATAGTCAAATAGTCATATAACATGCTTTAAATCATAATCATGCATTTAACTCATTAAAGTCACACATATAAATCCCATTATGCCCTCCAGGCACACTAATCAAGGCCCTTAAGCCTTATTAGCGAATTTGGGTCGCTACACAAATGATGGAACCTTTGATCCTCATGATATTGGCTACATCTTAGACATACCAATCTCGCACATATGCATATGTTGCACCATGACTCGCGGAGCCGTCTCGCATGCCTAAGGGCCTCACCCAAGTGCGTCACGCGTAGGAGTTCTCGTGGCCTCGCCCAGGTGTGTCTCGCGTAGGCATACCCATGGCCTTGCGCCTCACACAACTGCAACCTCCACCTCGCGAAGCCATCTCGCGCGCCTAAGGGCCTTGCCCGGGTGCGTCTCGCATAGGCGTTCTCATGACCGCGCCCAGGTGCGTCTCGCGTAGGCATCCTCATCGCCTCCTCATGCAGCCGTAGCCTCCACCTCACGAAGCTGACTCGCGCGCCTACGGGCCTCGCTCTGGTGCGTCTTGCGTAGGTGTTCTCGTGGCATCGCCCAGGTGTGTCTCGAGTAGGCATCCCCATGGCCACGCGGCTCACGCAGCCGTGGCCTCCACTTTCTGAAGTCGTCTCGCGTACCTAAGGGCCATGCCTAGGTGCGTCTTGCGTAGGTGTTCTTGTGGCCTCACCCAGGTGCGTCTCACGTAGGCATGCCCATGGCCTCGCTCCTCATGTAGCCGCAGCATGGGTCTCGTGCCAAGCACCCCTCAGCCACGGACTTAGGGCCTTGCAACATGGGTCTCGTGCCAATCACCCCTCGGCCACGTACCTAGGGCCTCACTGCATGGGTCTCGCGCCAAGCACCCATGGCCTCGCACCAAGGGCCTCGCGGCATGGGTCTTGCGCCTAGTGCCCCTCGCCCACACACCAAGGGCCTTGTGGCATCGGTCTTGCGAGGTGAGATCCTAATCTCATATGCAGGCATCATGCCTCACCACACACGCAGCAGGCCTTGTTGAAGAGGCCTTACCTTTCTTCCTGAGGTAAGTGCCACCAATGGGGCACCACTCTCCCTGTGAGTCCCATGAGATGTAGGATTAAGGTCCTCTTGGACATGCAGTCGGGGAAGGTCAAGAAGGGCCTCACAACAATTCGACATGAAGTCAGAAGAGATATAGAATGAGCCTACAGACCAAGAAGTGCCAGGGTACGAATACGGTGTCCACGCTGGACAGGTAGTGGCAGTACATGAATGGTATATGTTCAGGACTCCCTCAGCACGCTTATGAGGTTCGTACCCGACAAGTAGTGGAGGCATAACGTGGTACCAAGACAGGAGTACTTTTGCAGACCCCTAACATGTACCAGAACAGACCACCACTCTTCCAACACCACTACCACCTGTGCCATTATCCTAATAGTGTACTCATGTACTATTTTGTCCAGAGGGACCACCATGTATAAGGGGCAATTAGAGCCTAGCTATAAATAGAGCTTTACCCCTCAGAATGAGGGGTTGGAAAATTCATTGTAGGCTGAAACTATTAAGGAATATACAGTTTTTACTCCATTGTTGATCTATGTTTATTCTTCCATAAGTCCATTCTAAGTTCTTATCTAAATATCACCTTATTTACCTTTGATTTTACTAATCTAATTTCGTTGACGAGATTTCACTGTCAACAGTTTGGCACCGTTTGTGGGAAGAACAAGCATCAAGCCAACGTTCTTTCATCACTTCTAACAAAGAAAAATGCTAAGACGTTCAAAACGCCTACAGAAAATACAAGATGGTGAGGTTCACCGGGATGGAGTAGAGTGGAGGGCTCCCAAGAAAGACCCCCCTCCGCCTAAGCATTGAGGTAGACCGAAGGAACCTCTTCCCCAAAAGGAGGTGGAGGAAGCTTCGTCCTCGGCCATCTAACCCGACAGAGGTCATTCAGAGCCGCCAGTGCATTCACTTCACCGGCCCCCGGTAGCACCATGCTCAAGCCACCAAGACCCAGGTCCATTGACGCACGGGCCAGGCAAAGGTCCCAGGGTACGCTCGATAAGTTCCAGCTCAAGGACTCGCTTCTACAAGGATGAGATTCATGAGTTAAATAAAAAGACTCGAAGGCTGGAAACAACGATAGAAAAAATGCAAGAGATCTTAAACGACCTACTAAAAAAAAGTCAAGAATTCCCCTTCCTAAGCGTAAAAAGAAGGAGCATGAAAGAGGGGAAAATGCTATCCCCGTAGACAATGGGAGAACCGAATTTCCACCAGTAAAACTCCCTTGACAAAGTCCCATGGGGGACCTAGGCCGACGAAATGCCCCCAGGAGCAAAGGCAGAAGGAAGATGATGGTCGTAAGAATGAAGGAGAAGTCACCTTAAAAGAAGCGCCCCTCATGGTTCCCCGAGGAACACAACCAAAGCAAGGGTTCAGTTTGAGGACCCGCGAGACTCCTCTAGAAAAAAGAGGAGGGGACTAGACACTAAAATGCGAAGCCCTCGGGGCAAGATTACCACTGCACTTGGGGGGCACAAAGATGATGAAGAATTTGACCGTGATTCGCCCTTCACAAGGGAGATCCAGGCTGAGAAAATGCCCACTGGCTTCAAAGAGCGTCGCATGACTCCGTACGAGCGTACTACAGACCCAAGATATCACTTAGACTCCTTCAATAACTTGATGAGGTTAAGAGGGGTCAACAACAGGGAAAAGTGCCATTGCTTTGTAGTTACGCTTAAAGGAGTGTCGTACAAGTGGTTCAAGAGGTTAAGGCTAGGAACAATCAAATCATGGCAGCAATTCTCGGATGAATTTCTTTAGCAACACCATGGAGCCTTTGATTACGTCATGCCAATTACAAGCCTCGCTAACATAAAACAAGGTGAGAATGAAAGTCTGAAGAACTATATCCATAGGTTCAATATGGAAGCAACGAAGGTGGGAAGTTTAACCAAAGCAGAGCACAAGATGGCTATTACAGCCAGAGAAGTTTTGAATTTGGATGACTTCTTCGAGAGAGCACAGAAGTACATACGTGTGGAAGAGGGCCATAAGAACTCGCATGTTGAAGAAATTGAACCTTCCTCCAGTCGCCCTACTACCAATACGTCTGAAGACTCCATATAGAAGGGGGCATCGTGCTAGATGGGTCGCTGACCAAGATTAAAATTGAATGAGGACCTTCTAGCCATAAAAGTCTCGACCCAAAGGGGGATCACCTTAAAAATTGCAAAAAGGGTCTCAAAGTAGACGCTTGCCAAAAAGGGTCTCAAAGTAGACGTTCGCAAAAAGGGTCTCAAAGTAGACACTCGCAAAAAGGGTCCCAAAGTAGACGCTTGCAAAAAGGGTCTCAAAGTAGACGCTTGAAAAAAAGAGTCTCAAAAGAGATGCTTGCAAAAAGGGTCTCAAAGAAGACGCTTGCAAAAAGGGTCTTAAAGAAGACGCTTGCAAAAATAGTTCTATGCCTAATGACAAGAAGGAAGCTTCTCGCAAGAAATAATAAGCGCACGTAAAAGTATATAAAAGGATGACTAAAACCCAAGTGGTCAATATATCCTTATAGATACAATCAAGGTGCACCAAAGAGAGACCTATCGAACCCCCTTTTGTGTGGGTTCCAAAGGACCTCGAGCATGAAGAATACAAAAAAAAAAGGAATAATAATCATAATGTAAAATAAAAAGAAATAGAAGAGTCTATAGGAACATCTAAAGACCTCCCCATAGACTGGGGGGCAAGTGTGGATATCGAAAATCCACATTTAAAAGAAAAAAAAAATGCACGATCCCGGGTTGAGATGAGTAAAGGTCTGCGAACATGAAAGAAGTAACCCAACGAACAGTGCAAGCTGAGTTCTAGAGATTGGGCTAGGCTAGAGCCTAAGGCCTAGAATGGGGATGAGCCGCATTGTGAAAAATGACCCATGTGGAAGCCAAGGGAAAATGTAACACACCCCCGAGATAGTCCCAAGAGGCCATGGGTCAAATGATGGAACCATTGATCCTCATGATATTGGCTACATCCTAGACATGCCCATCTTGCACATATGCATATGTTGCACCACGCCTCGCAGAGCTGTCTCGCGTGCCTAAGGGCCTCGCCCAGGTGCATCTCGCGCAGGCGTTCCCATGGCCTCGCGTCTCACGCAGCCGCAGCCTCCGCCTAGCGAAGCAGTCTTGCGTGCCTAAGGGCCTCGCCAAGGTGCGTCATGCGTAGGTGTTCTTCTGGCCTTACCCAAGTGTGTCTCGTGTAGGCATCCCCATGGCCTCGCGCCTCATGTAACTGCAGCCTCCGCCTCGCGAAGCCGTCTCGCGCGCCTAAGGGCCTTGCCCGGGTGCGTCTCACATAGGCGTTCTCATGACCTCACCCAGATGCATCTCAGTTAAGCATACCCATGGCCTCGTGCCTCACACAGCAGTAGTCTCCACCTCGCGACGCCGTCTCGCGCGCCTAAGGGCCTCGCCCAGGTGCGTCTTGTGTAGGTGTTCTCGTGGTCTCACGTAGCCGCAGAATGGGTCTCACGCCAAGCACCCCTCGACCACGCACTTAGGGCCTTGCAGCATGGGTCTCATGCCAAGCACCCCATGGCCTCGCACCTAAGGCCTCATGGCATGGGTCTTGCGCCAAGCACCCCATGGCCTCGCACCAAGGGCCTCGCGGCATGGGTCTCGCACCAAGCGCCCCTCGCCCACACACCAAGGGCCTTGTGGCATGGGTCTCATGAGGTGAGATCCTAATCTCATACGCAGGCATCATGCCTCACCACACACATAGCAGGCCTCGTTGAAGAGGCCTTACCTCTCTTCGTGAGGTATGTGCCACCAACGGTGCACCACTCTCCCTATGAGTCCTATGAGATGTAGGATTAAGGGCCTCTTGGACATGCAGTCGGGGAAGGTCAAAAAGGGCGTCACAACAATTCGACATGAAGTCAAAAAAGATACGGAATGAGCCTACAGACCATGAAGAGCCAGGGTACGGATACGGTGTCCACGCTGGACAGGTAATGGCAGTACATGAATTGTATATGTTCGGGACTCCCTCAGCACGCTTATGAAGTCCGTACCCGAAAAGTAGTCGAGGCATAACGTGGTACCAGGATAGGAGTACTTTTGCAGACCCCTGACACGTACCAGAACATACCACCACTCTTCCAACACCACTACCACCTGTGCCATTATCCTGACAGTGTACTCATGTACTATTTTGTCCAGAGGGACCATCATTTATAAGGGGCCATTAGAGCCCAGCTATAAATAGAGCTTTACCCCTTAGAATGAGGGGTTGGAAAATTCATTGTATGCTGAAGCTATTAAGGAATATACAGATTTTACTCCATTGTTGATCTATGTTTATCCTTCCATAAGTCCATTCTAAGTTCTTATCTAAATATCTCCTTATTTACTTTAGAGTTTACTGATCTAATTTCGTTGACGAGATTTCACCGTCAATAATTAAATATAGGAGATTAGTTTTTCAGAGCGATACTTTTCAGAGATAGAAAATATATCGTAAAATCTCCCTGAGAGAAATAGAACAGTGCTGCAAGCATAGGTCACTGTTCTTCAAAAATTTAGTTCCAAAATTTATCAGATCTCATGTGTTGAGAACATCTGATAAATAGATTTTGCCTATTGTTTTGTATAACGAGCCCACACTCGTTCTTTGTGTGTTGAGAATATTTTGGAAGATCTTGGTATGAGATCTCAAGGATTTTTGCCGTACAAAAAGATAGCAGCAACGAAGGACTTGAGGTAAGTTTTCTATTAATCTCTTTGATTCAATATATATATTAATGTGAAGAAGTAGATCGAGAAATATTGTGGGATGTAATTAACCATTTTGATTGTTGTTCCACTGCGTATAATCTTTGATTTGATCTATGAAAACAAACACATTGATAGGAAGAAAAAATGGAGGGTAAAGTGCCCTGTTTCTACCTCACCTTTTTCCTTTGGTTTTCCAGATATGGCAAAGAGAGTGCGGCGGTAGGTGGCTTCTGAGGTGCAAGATTATGGTCCTTTATTGGTGTCCTCAATTATGTCCAATGTGTCAGAGAATTGTTTGTTGGAACCATCCGCTAAATATTACATTGGCAAGGAATACAAGTTGTATGTTCCTTCCAATAACTGTCAGGCCGATAATCCCCCAGGGGTGCGTGGCCATGAGCGAGCATATCTTGAAAGCGGGTGGGACCATTCCTTTGCACTCCTTTTTCGTCATGATGCTTAATCACTTTGACCTTGCTCCGCTCCAGCTGGCGCCTAACAGCTGGTTGACCTTAAGTTGCCTATACATGGCATTTACTGAGCTCAACCAACGCGCTCCTACAACTCGAGAGGGGCATTTTATGTAGAACCTCATGCCAACCCCTAAATCTAAAGGCTTTTATTTCTTACAGAAGACCAATTCCCAGGTTTCCCTTATAGAGGGTTCTGTATCAAACCTGGCGTTCTGGAACAGGTCTTTTTCTTCGTAAAAAGGTCCCCTTTTCTTAAGTGAACACTTTCGCTTGTCCCCAAGTAAGTACTTCAAGTTTGTCTTCCTTTTACGTTGAATTGGTTATTTTGAAGCTTATGTTTATATTGGCAATTATGTTGATTGTACATAGGAGTTTGGTAAACTTGACATTCCCCGGTCGGAGGCAGCGCCAGTGGACAACTTCCTCGATGCCGACCCACAAAGAAAATAGTCGCCCGCCTCTTTATCGTGGCAAACCTAAACCGCCACAACTTATCTGCAGTTTCAGATCCTGATGCGTTGTGGCACGTTTTCGAGCGAAGGAAAAAGGCACCTTTAGTTGAACATCACTCTGACAGGGGTGACACGGAGTGGGTGCTCGAGGAGGTTTCCCCAAAACCCAGACGACCATGCCAATTATCTTCATCTCCCAGGGGGTGCCCTCCTTTAGCCCCTATGGATCGTGACATGGCCTTTCACTCCCACGGTCCGCAGGCCATAACGGGGTGCTTCATTTGTCCCTTTTCTATGGAATACGATACTTTTCCTCATGCTCCCCTTAATCCTGGTCCGTTGAGGGATCATTCTCCTAGTGTTCCTACACCTCCTCCTCCTTCGGTGAGCAAGTCATCTGTCCCTGCTTAGCCGGACGCCCCTGACTCGGAGGGGGCACACTGGGTGGGTCGTATGGCGACCTCTTTTGGGAAACAATATACCCGGGTCGCCGAGGGTCTTCTTGAGACTGAGTGGAGAAATCTTAGGAATTTTGCCATGTCTGAGCTTGGGGAGACTCTTGTGTGCTCCACAACTTGGGTGAGTTCATGCGTCTTACATTGGCTTCTTTATTCACTCATAATCATTTTTTTATATACACGAGTTCTTTTTTTTTGTTCTGCAGGCTTCTCTGGTGCCCCAACGCTTCGCCAACTCGGCGCAAGACCTCTGCTCTTCAAATGCCGAAAGGGACCATCTAACGGTCAAGGTTCAGGAGCTCGATAGGGAAATCACTAATACCAAGCTTAAGCTTGAGAAGGCCATGGCGAAGGCCTCTTCATTGTTGAAAAAGAAGAAGAGGGTGAATGCCAAGATCATGATGCTGCAAGAGAAGGTTGCTCACTTAGAGGCCGATCATGGGGGAGAAAAAGCTAAGGTCGCAATGTTGCAGGAGAGGGTCACTCTCCTAGAGGCGAATTTGGCGGAAATCGAGTACAAATGCATAGAGCGTCCCCTCTATGGAATGTGGAGGCAAAATCCTAACTTCGATTTCTCCTCCGTTGGTGAGCATGCCGCTGCCAGGGTGGCTGAGTGGAATGCTCGCGGCGGGAGGCCCTGAGATTCTGCTTCTGCGATATTATCATTTAATTCGATTTGGCTGTATGCTCACTTGATCTTATCATTTATTTTTTTTCTTTTGTTGGAACTTTTATCAGTCCTGCTACATTATCACGACTCTTTTTTTCTGTATATATATATATGCGATTATTTGCTTTTGTTCCTCTATGTTTGAGGTCCTTTTGATCCCGCAAAAAGGGGTTCGATAGGTTTTTTTTTCATATATATACTTGTTTATTTACCATGCTTGAGGTCCTTTGGAACCCATGCGAAGGGGTTCGATAGGTCTCTCTTTGGTGCACCTTGATTGTATCTATAAGGATATGTTGACCCTCTGGGTTCTAGTCATCCTTTTATATACTTTTGCACGCGCTTATTATTTCTTGTGAGAAGCGTCCTTCTCATCATAATGCTTAGTACTATTTTTGCAAGGGTCACTTTTAGGGCCCTTTTTGGCTAGGTGGCTTGGTGGCCATTCTAGACTTATTGGTGGATGTTCTTCCTGAGGTATTTCCTCCCATGGAGGTATCTACCTTTATTAAGAGGCTTTTCTTGTAGGACCTTTTGACCTCCTTGATGTTCATAAGGGCAGCTAATCCTCGTGAATTCAAGTGATGCCTTACAAGGTCTTCTTTATTTACAAGGGTTTTTTTTTATATATATAAGGGTCTCATTTAGGACCCTTTTTTGGCTGTATACTCTGCCCCCAAGTGGTTGGCGAGATTTATCTCGTCGGGCACTTTGATCGTTTCACTCACGCATTTTGATAATCATTGTAAATGAGAGTTAGATAGTGCGATCATTTTGCTCAAACAAGAGTTCTTACTACATACTCATTTAATGCCACGACATATTCATTGGAAAGGAGTGTACATGGTAACCTATGGTGATTTTGTTCTTTCTACTTATCAAAGAGTCCAAGTTAGCCTTCTACCTCATAGCTATTACATTAAACTTGCACGTTTAGACAGAACAATAACATTCTTGCCTCAGACATGGAGGTCTTACTGATAATATTTTTTTAGAAGCTTTGCATTCCATGCTCTAGGTACCATGGTATCATCCATACATGCCAGCTTGTAGGTGTTAGGGGGCACCACCTGGGAAACTTGGTAGGGCCCTTCCCAGTTTTCCCCTAATACACCCGCGCGCGGGTCTCGAGTGTTGGGAAGGACTTTCCCTAACACGCGGTCTCCGACCCTGAATGCCCTCTCTCGCACCCTTGAATTATAGTATCTTGCGACTCATTCATGGTACATTTCCAACTTCAATTATGCCCTTTCTCTCCTTGCTTCCAATAGGTCCAAATTTTTGGCTAATGCTGCGAGGTTAGCTTGGTCATCTTACACTTGTATGTGGATGGAGTTGATCTTCATTTCTATTGGAAGGAAAGCCTCACAGCCAAAGGCTAAGGTGAAAGACGTCTCTCCAGTGGTGGAACGAGGTGTGGTCCTATTGGCACAAAGCACATTGGGCAGTTCTTCGACCTAGGCCCCTTTCAACTTTTCCAACTTTGTTTTCAGGTTCCGTTTTAGGATCTTGTTGATGGCCTCCACTTGTCCATTGTCTTTGGGACTAAAACTGGGTTGGATACCCATATTGGGTAGAATTCTTCTCGGATAAACCCATTGGTCTTTAACCTGTCAACCTCTTCTTTTAGGGCCGCGTATCTTTCTGGGTCTAGCGCTCTCCTTTTTTACCTCACAGGTTTTGCTTTTGGGTCGATGTTTAAGTGATGGCACATGATTGATGGGTCTATCCCCACCATGTCCTCATGGCTCTAGGCGAATACATCGAGGTTGGCTCTTAGAAATTCAACCAGCTCTTCCTTCACGATACCCGGAAGGTTTCTTCCCACCTTTAACTTCCTCAATGGCTCATTCATGACTGTGACTTCTTCCAACTCCTCTACTGGCTCGACCTTGGGTTCCTCCGCGACTCGCGGGTCCAACTTGTGCAGGTTTTCCCTTCCATGCACCACCATTACCATAGGCACTGATGGCTTTATGGCCGTGCGGAGGGATGTGTTATAACATTCCCTCGCTTCCTTCTGCTCTCCTTTCATGCTTTCTATTCTGCCAAGAGTTGGGAATTTCATGGTTAAGTGGTACACTGAAGTTATTGCCTTCAATTCTCTTAGGGAGGGTCTCTTTAATACCACATTGAAGGCTGAGGCGCAATCTACCACGACAAAGTTTTCCATTATCGTGGTTTGTCTAGGTTGTTCTCCCATGGTGAGGGCTAACTCAATTGCACCAAGGGGCTGTATTGAATCCCCTGTAAATCCATACATGGAGGTATTGCAGGGGTTTAGGTGCTGGATTTTCAGTCCCATCTTCTCCAAAGCTGGGCGATACAGGATGTCTACAGAGCATCCATTATCCACCAAGACCCAATGCACCCTAATGTTTGCAAGTTGGGCAGTCAACACCAAGGGATCATTATGAGGGAAATGCACACCCTGTGCGTCTTCTTCGGTGAAGGTTATTGAGTCATTCTCCCCCTTAAAACTCTTCGGGGGGCGTTGCTCCAAACTTAAGACGCATGGCGGTGGACTTCGGCTGGCCTCCCTGCCATATTTCTCTCGCCCCTTCCTTGATTCGCCTCTGAATCCTGGCCCTCTGAAGATGGTCCTAACTTCTCCTTGGACCTCTGGGGCTACCTCCCATGCCCGTGGCAAGGATATTCCTTCTTCCAGCCTTTGGTTTTCTTTGCGAACGTATCTGCCCAAATGTCCCTTGCGTATAAGCTCTTCGATTTCTATTTTCATATGAGTGCATTCTGCAGTGGTGTGGCCGATATCCTTATGATACTGACAATATTTATTGGGGTCTCTTTTTGATCGGTCTTTTTTCATTGGAGGGGGCCTCCCGAAATGGACTTGGTTTTCATTTGCGACGAAGATATGTTCCCTAGTGTGTGTGAGGTCAATATAAAAGGTGTAGGGGGCCTGTTTGCGCTCATCAATGCATTGGGGCTTCCGAGGCCGATTATCTCTTGACCCTTCATAGACCCTCTTCTTCTTTGTGCTGCTTTGGCCTTCCCGGATGGAGGGTTTTGGTGGGGACCGGTCTTTTCCGGCCTTAAGGCTCTCGTGACCATTCTTAACACGAATATATTTCTGTGCCTGTTTGTAGAAATCGTCCAAGTCTGTGACCTCTCTCTTAAGCATGTTATGCCAGAACTTACTTACCGGGCATACTCCGGCCGTGATGGCCATTTTTAACTCCCCACGGGTCAAGCTCCCTACTTTGGCTGCCTCCATATTGAACCTATGGATATAGCTCTTTAGACTCTCATTTTCTCCCTGTTTCATGTTAGCGAGGCTGGTGCCCGACATTGTGTAATCACACACGACATGATGTTGCTGGAGAAATTCATTACAAAATTGTTGCCAAGACCTGACGGACCCTGGCCGGAGTCTTTTGAACCATTTGTACACAGGTCCCTTCAACATGATCTGGCCCTGCTACTAATTCCCCTTAATTTCATCAGGTCGTTAAATGCGTGCATATGGTACTTGGGATCTGTATTTCCTTCATATGGGGTCATATGAGGCTCCTTAAAGTTGGCTGGGAGCCGGAAGACTTGGATTTCGTTAGTGAAGGGCGATTCATAGTCGAACTCGTCATCGACGGCTTGCCCTCCAGATACGGTGATTATTTTGCTCCGAAGGCTCCTCATTTCTGTGTCTAGGTCTTGTCTCCTCTTGTTCAAGGAGTCTCTCAACGTGGACGGGTTAGCCTTTCCCTTTCCTTTGTCTTCCTGGGGCGCCATAGGAGGTGTAGTCCTTTTATCTGCCCTTATCTTATTGAACTCTTCCTATAAGTCTGAGGGTGTTTTCTTTAAAGTGACTTTGACTTCGTTACGAGGGTCAGCATTGTTCTTCTTTTCTGGCCTCTAGGGCTGCTTCAGTGGTCCGAGATGTTCGTGCTGCTTTGTCCGAGGGGTATTACTGGTGGGGAGTTGAGTCCTTCCATCGTCCACTGGGACTGTGGTTTCTGCCCCCTCTTCACCTCTCTCTTTTCGCCTAGGAAGAGATATGTTTGATTTCCCTTGTAGCAGGCCATTCAACACCTCTTGCATGTTCTCTAAGGTGGTTTCTAGCCTTTGGTTCTTTCGTTGCAGTTCGTGTATCTCCTCTTCATAAAATTGAGACCTAAAACTCGAGCTCACAGAATGGACTCGGGTATTCTTGTCAGGCCTGCGCGTCGATTGGCCCGGATCTTGCCAGCTGGAGTTCGACACCTGCGGCGGATTTGAGGGCAGAAACTCACCAGCATCTCTCGTGGGGGCAGCTGCTGACCTCGGACAATGCTCATCAGGTGGGACGTCCGAGGATGAGGCCTCCATTTCATCTTTGAGAACCCTGGCTCCTTTGATGCATTCACATTGTTGGGTGGCGGAGAGGTCTTCAGCTGATCTTCATCGAGGTGTACCTCAACCTCCTGTGGTTCTCTCAACCGATTAGAGCGTCTCGGCATATTTTCTACCGGAATCAATGGAAGAACAGTGGCTTGGCACTTATCCTTCCCAGAGACGGTGCCAAACTGTTGACGGCAGAAACTTGTCAACGATATGTGGATGGAAAACTCAAAGAATTATTCAAAACCCAATAAATGCAAAAGAACTTGTCAAAATATAATGGAGGATTGCAAGTTAACAATATAAGGAAAAACTTGTGTATTGCTCTTAGAATAGTCTGATAGTATAAGAATTTTCCAACCCCTTTGATTGAGGGGTCAAGATCAATTAATAGTGGAGTTCTAATGGCTCTTGATACATTGTGGTCCTGAGGGATCATATAGCACATGGGTACATCGTCAGTGTGGTGGCACAGGTAGTAGTGGTGCAGAAGGTCATGGTGTCGACTCTGGTACATGGTCAGGGTCTGTGGGAATGCCTCCTCTTTAGTACCTGAATGTACCTCCACTACTTAGTTAGTACGAGTGTCAGAGATTGGCTGGTAAGGACCACAGCAGGTACCTCACTCGTACAACCACTACTTGTCTAGCATGGAAACCATATCCGTGCTTTGTCTTCTTTTGGTTGATACGCACGTTCCGTACCCTTACATGCTCCATGCGCCTCATAGATGTTTTTACCTTTACAAGATGTTCCTATACCTCAAGCCACTCTATATTATGCTAAGCATCAGACTACTTGTGGCCTTCGTGGATATAGACTTGCGAAGCGCAAGGGGCATATGTTGTACGAAGCATTGGTCAGGCGTGAGCCATGGAGACCCAGGCAGTTGGATCTTCTGTGTGAGGCGTGAGGCGAGGGGGTCTCGTGGAAGCACAGGGAGAGATAGTCTCGCAGAGGCACGGGCACTATGGTCTCGCATAGACATGGGGGCTAGACGGTCTCGCGTAGTCGCGAGGCGCGGGGGTGAGACAATCTTGCATAGGCGCGAGGCGTGGGGGCCTCACGGAGGCATGGGTACGAAGGTCTCACGGAGATGTGGGGGCGAGATAGTCTCGTGTAGTCGCAAGGCACGGGGGCAAGATGGTCTCGCGTAGGCGTGAGGTGCAAGGGCCTCGCGGAAGCGTGGGCACAATGGCCTCGCAGAGACGTGGGGGTGAGACGGTCTCGCATAAGCATGAGGTGCGGGGGCCTCGCGGAGGCATGGGCATGTTGGCCTCGTAGAGATGTGGGGGCGAGACGGTCTCGCATAGGTGCGAGGTGCGGGGTCGTGAATCAGTAGGGCACTACGTGGCTGAGTGCACATGCACGAGATGGGGTGTCTCGCGAGACGGGGGCCTCGCGTGGCACACCTCTTGGGCACGCGAGGCACCAGGTTGAGATGTCGCGTGGGTAACCGGGCTTCACTTGGCAAGGCATCCCAATACCCATCTAGGGATGTAGGCAGAGGTATGTACTTAGGCGTTTAGGAGACCTTAGCACGAGATTTGGGTCTTTAACAAGTATGGAATTTTGAGCATCCACACGTTTAATAATGAGATCGTTGCAAACCTAACTAATGATATCAAGGCCAATGCATTTTATGTTGAGATCACTGCAACATTGAGTGAAGTTAATGCAACCAAGGGAAATGTGCAAGAATAGTGGTATGATACTTGTGCCACTATTCATGCAACCTATGATAAAACTCTTTTTAAAACCTTTGAAAGTGCAAAGGGGGGACTTGAATTCCAAATTGGAAATGAAAATAGATCCAAGGTTCTTTGAAGGGGTTGCATTGATGTGTTCTTCACTAATGGAAAGAAAGTGAACCTAACTAATGTTCTCTATGTTCTCGATATGACTAGAAACATTGTATGTTGAAGTCTATTGAGTAAATATGATATCAAAATGGAATTTGAATCCGGTAAACTCATTTTGACAAAATTGGGTACTTTTGTGGGAAAATATTATTCATGTGATGGGATGATCGTTCTTTGTGCTCTTGATAATGACAATAATAATATGGTATCTAAATCTTGTAATGTGATTAATTCTATTTCTATTACTTTATGACATAATAGATTTTCTCATATAGGTTATATCACAATTAAAAGAGTTGTTAAATGTTGATTAATTAAATGTGATGTGAATGATCATGATAAATGTGAATTATGTCTTCAATCTAAAATGATTAAGAAATATTTTCCAAGAGTTGATAGATTTTCAAACTGGTTAGATTTAATACAGAGTGATTTATGTGAATTAAATGACATGTTGACTAGAGTAGGAAATAGATTTAATACATATTGTTTATGTGTATTTTCTTAGGAGTAAGGATGAGACATTTAATGCATTTAAAATCTATAAAGCTGAAGTAGAAAATCAATTGGAAAGGAAAATTAAGACTCTTAGAAGTGATAGATGTGGTGAATACTTTTCAAACGACTTCAATGTGTTTTGAGAACAACATGACATTGTACATGAATGCACTACACCATACACTCTATAACAAAATGGAATAGCTGGAAGAAAGAATAAGACTTATCTTGAGATAATTAACTTTATGCTTTTACATGCTAAATTATGTTATAATTTTTTGGGTGAATCTTCATATATTGAATCGAATTCCTATGAAAAAGAATAATGTGTCTCCATATGAGTTATTGAGAGGAAAGGAGCCTAACCTAGGCTATCTTAAAGTGTGGGAGTGCCTTACTTATTGCAAGAGCACGGAGCCTAAAAGGACCAAGTTGGGTTCAATGGTCGTAATGTGTGCATTTGTAGGCTATGCCTCAAATAGCAAGGCCTATAGGCTATTAGACTTGGAGTCTAATGTGATAATTAAATAAAAAATATTTGAGTTCTTTGAGAATATGTTATATTGTGATAGCAGCTCTTAAGAACCCACAAATGTTGGAGAATCTTGTAATGAGAAAGATCCAAAGGTTGATGAGCAACCAATATTGACTCGGAAAAGCAAAATGTCTAAAGAGTTGAGTTCAATTGATAAATGTTCTCAATTAGAGATACTCTTTTGTAAACTTGAAGAAGTCACATGGAAATTTCCTATGATTCTTCAAGTTGAGGATGATCTCAAACCTACCAACAAGTGATGCCTTCGAGAGACTATGTTTTTGGAAGGAGGCAATAATTGATGAGATGGATTCAATTATGTCAAACCACACATGGAAATTGGTAGACCTTCACAAGTTTCAAAACCAATTGCGTGCAAGTGGGTATTTCGAAGGAAATATCATACCAATGGGACATTCAAACCTTCAAAGCTAGATGAGTAGCTAAATAGTTCAAAAATAAGAAAGAAAACGATATTTTGACACGTATACACTGGTTCTCAGAACAACCACAATAAGAGTTTTATTTTCCCTATCATCAATATATAACATTTATATTCATCAAATGGATGTCAAAAAAAAATTCCTAAATTGAGATCTTGATGACAAGATCTATATGTAATAACTAGAGGGTTTTGTTCTAAGGAAAAATGAACATAAAGTGTGTAGGCTTGTTAAATCATTGCATGAATTAAAACAAGCACCGAAACAATTGCATTCGAAGTTTGAGAAAGCCATAGTTTCAGATGGGTTTAGAGAAAATAATGTGGGCAAGTGATTATACTTTAAGACTATTGATGGCTATGTCATCTTCGTATGTCTATACATATTGATTATTGTTAATTTTGAGTAATGAGATGAAAGGCATAATAGAAACGAAGAGGTTTATATCTTCCACTTTCTAGATTAAGTACCTTGGAGAGGTCGATACCTTTTTCGGTATAAAAGTGAGAAGAAATAGTGGGGGAAATGCCTTAAGTCAAGCTAAGCTCACTATGTTGAGAAAGTGTGTGACAAGTTTAGTCATCTGAAAATCAAAGTTTGATTCAAGCATAAAGCTTGAAAAGAACAATGGTAGAGTGGTTATTAAACTAAGTAGGTTTACTAGAAATCCAAGTACGAACATTATAAGGCAATTGAGAAAGTTCTAGGGTACCTTGTGAGGACCAAGAAGCTAACCCTTTAATATTCAAAGTTTCCTAAGATACTTGAGAGATATTCCAATGCAAGTTGGATATCAAGTGTAGGAGACAATCTCTTCGCAGCCGGTTGAGTGTTTATGCTTGGAGGAGGAGCAGTTTCTTTAGTTCAAAGAGACAAAATATATGTTACACTCAACCATGGAGGCTGAGTTTATAGCTCTAACGACAACCGGGGAAGATGCCAAATGCCTAAGTGATATCATGGTGGATATCCAAATTCTGCAGAAAATGTGTCAATGATCTCGATGCATTGTGACAGTCATGCCACATTAGCTAGAGCCAATAACGACATATATAATGAGAAGTCTAGACACATCAGTCTAAGCCATAAGTATGTGTGACAATTGATTCAATATGGAATCATATCTATCTCATATGTAAGACAAGTGAGAACTTAGCAGATCCATTTACAAAACCTCTTTCGAAGAGGTTAGTAAGTTCCACTTCAAAAGGGGTGGGACTAAAACTCTTAGAATAATATATTTACCAACGATGGCAACCCAACTCCAATCTTTTGAACATCAAGGGTAAGAGTTCAATGGGTAAGCTAAATTCATTAGGTGAATAGTTTCAGCACAAATATAATCGTAAGTTCCATCCAAGGATGGTTAGTGTTGGTTGCTACCGGTGAGGGTAGGGTTAAGCCTACGGCTTTTAATGAAGTTCAATCGTGTGTAACAAGCATCTCCAAAAGTAGCGAAGATGATGTAAGAACTTCACCTATGTGAACTTAGAGGTGGTGTTGCCTCTCATGAGAGTTGGAGTTTCTCCCCCAGAAAGTTCATGAAATGGATGAGCACATGGCCATATGAGTGCTAAGCGAGAAAAGTGGGAAGATGAATGGTCAAGTGGAGGATTGTGAGGTGTTACCAGTCTTATCACTAAGGAGTACTTGGTTCAATCTATAAGACACCAATGACTTCGATAAGGCTTTGTAGTATTCTCACTAAGGTAAAGTTCAAATCGAAAGATACATTATTTTACGCACCAATATTGTATGAGCTAAGAAGAGATGATTAAATTTAACCAAGTGGGAGAATGTTGAGATTGGTTAAATAAAATGGTTAAATTTGTTACATAATGAGGTGCAAAACACTTAATAGTTTTCACTTAAGTGTAAGTGAAAAATAAGATTGTGTAGTAGGCATCTAAAAGTTAATATTATGGGTCTAAATTGATTCAATAAGTAATCCAAACATTCCAAAAAAGCTTGGAAGTGTTTGGAGACATTTTGGGGTCATTCTCGGGGCGTTAATATAGAGGCATCTGCATTGCGTCACTTGTGTGTCAAATGAGCCCTAGTTCTATTCTTTTATAAAATGTCACACAACTTTGAGTTAATAGAAAAATACAATTTAAAGAAAAATCTAAGTGGGGCCTTAGTAATAACATGTAAATTGGGCCCAATAGTTGGAAAGTTAAAATAATGTGTCTCTATGCAATATTCAGAAATAAAATAAAAATAAAAGTTTATGTCCCACTGACGTAATTAAAAATAAAATTCATGACATAGGTTCATTTATTCTTAGCACTCATGTTGATCATTGTATGCTCATAGACACCCACACGCCATACATACTCAGATGTAGGAACTCCCCACATCACAACGAGTGCCAAGGAGAAACCCTATTTTTTACCTAAAAGGGGGAAAGTAAGGGGGTGAGCTAAAAGCCCAGTAAGGAAGTACAACAATACAACATTATCAAAGAAAAAGCAAGAGAACATGTATCACAGATCAAGGCAAACCATATCATCTTCATACTCATAATTTATAAACACAAACGTATACATAGTCAACATCACAATCACACATCATAAGCATACTCCTTGTGATCATGAGACCTCTATTGTCCATGTCACATCTTGAGGTAACGAGTAGAAACATAGGCTGGTAAGACCTCCTCTATGAGGTAAATGTTGGGGTTTTATGCCCTAATTAAAACCCAAATTCTTTGTAATCTCATTTTATTATCAATAAAAGAATAGAAATCATTTTTTGACTTGGTCAATCACTTTGCTCACATGTTTTATTTTCATGATTATTTGTTTAATATAATCTTCTATTAAATCCCGAGCATATAGCTAATCTTATTTATCGTGACGTAATCACAGTGGAATATAAATATGATTATATCTTCAAAAATAAGTTAGTCCTAAGATTAGTCAGTGCATCGGATTTACACTAACTTGTCAATCTACAATATGATCTACTTACACATTACAATGTTATGTTCTTTCCAGAACATTAGCAAAGTAGATAAGATCGGATGTATTTGTTACATCGGACATGACCGATATTGAAAGTTGATAAGATAAGTAAACATACCATTATTATCTATTCTAGTCATATCATATAGTTGACCATAGGTCAATTCAATCTCAATTCTGAGTGGTTAGTATTCAAACTGATTGTATTATTTGAGTTCTTTGACTTGTTCGTTACCAGCTTAACCTACGGACTAGCCCATACTTACATCTTGGGAACTCGGTAGTATAATTGAGTGGGAGTGTTAATCATAGATATGAACATCTATAGCTTCTGATGAAGAAGTGAAACGATGGTTTCCTTTTATTTTGGTTCAAGGTGTTAAATGATAGAGATCTCATTTCAGCAATTAAATTAGTTTACTGAAATATCATTTACAAGGAACTAAGTGTTTTAAGGATAAAATACAATGAGGGGTAAAACGGTATTTTAGTCATATCTCATTGTAGACCGTTTATAGAGGATTGAGTGAAAATTATGGTTGTAACAATGGATAATTAATAGCGTATCTATATTTGTTATAGAGCGTTCTATGAATTCAAGAGTGCAATTCCAAGTCTATAGTGGAGTCACGAGGAATTAATAAGTTAGTAAATTTATTTGTTAGATTTATGATAACTTATTGGAGCTTGATTTCATAGGCCCATGGTCCCCATTGTACCTTGGATAAAATCATCTAGATAGTCTCAATTAATTGATTTAATCATCAATTAGAATTATCAAAGTTGACCAGGTCAATTTTGGATAGTTTCACAGAGTTGTGTAATTTTGAGAAGAAAAGAGAAATTATGGCAGATTTATTAATTAAGATAAATTGGTATCTAAATTAATAAATAAGTTTAAATCAAGGTTCAAATTATAAATAATTAATTTGATAAAGGATTTAAATAATTATTTAATTAATTAAATCAATAGAAAATAATACAGTTCTTGATTTTTAGTCAAATGGGCTTATAATCAAATGAGAAATTTCACGGGCCTATAGCCCATGATAATTTCGACCTAGGGCTTCAAAATGACTGTTATTTTATTGATTTTTGAATTAAATTAAATGGCCTAATTGATTCTATAAAAGGAGTGCTTAGAGAGAAGATTTCAGAGACGACAGATAAGTCACAAGTCAGATTTTCTGATAGTTTTAGATTCTCTCTAAACACAAGTTCTTTTCTAAGCCGCTTTGTTATTTTCTCTTCTTCTCTCTATATCTATCTCATGTGTTGAGAATTGCCCACACTAGTCTAGGTGCTTCTAAGGATACATTGGAAGATCGTGAAGAAAATAGAAGATCGGTTCAGTTTCTTGATAATACTCTGTGACAGAAAGGATACAAGAGTTAGAGAAACTGAAGGAAGGACTCTTAATTCTGCTGCGTATACTGTAAGTATTACATTATTTATTTCTCTTTGAATTCAATTTTAGAAACATGTTTTAGGCTATCTCGTATGAATTTGTTTAATATTAGATATACATGAAAATAAAAAAAGATCATGTATAAGCTATTTCCAACAACTAGTATCAGAGCCTTTGGTAATCTTTATTTTCATGCATGAACATGTTTAAAATTTGATTATTTGATATGTTTGAATAATTGGATGGTTTTCATGTTTTTATGTAGCATAATGATTTTATGTGAATTTTAACAATTTTTAGGTTATTTTGTTGTGTTTTCTATGCTATTAAATTTTATATATGCTTTATTTTGTGTAAAACATGTTAAAAATTAATTAGAAAATGGTTTTGGTTGAAAAAATTGCACAAAACTTTTTTTTGAAATTTTTTGTTCTGGCTGCCATGCGCGCGCGCACACCGTGCGCACCAGCGCACGCACGCGCGCGCGCGCCCCGCCAGCACCCAGCGTGCACCCCACCAGTGCCCAACGTGCGCCCCGCATGCGCGCCTGCGTGCTTCCCTCCGTGCGCGCGCACGATACCAGCCAAAGTACACGGGTGAACAGTACCCCGATTCGGGTACTGTTCATCCAGAATTTTTTTTTTGATTTTTTTTTTTTGAAAAATAAAGAAAAGTAAAATTGTGAAAATTTATTATTTATTATCTAAACCTAAAATATCTTTTTTTTTTTATCATTTAAATTTTTTAAAATAAGATATTTTGGTTAGTTGAGATTTAAATAATTAGTATTTTCTACAAAGATTCAAATTCAAATTTAAAAATAAACTAACAATTTAATTTTAAATCTTTTAATATATTAAAATATTAGAATTATGATATCAGATATTTAAGATATTTTCATTTAAATTCTTGATATTTTTATTAAATCTTTATTTGAAAATATAAACATCTTTTCATTCTATAGTTTTTAATATTTAAATTATTTGAAATTTAATATTGTTAGTTAGATATTTTTATGGATATTTGAATTTGTTTAACTATTTGAGATATTTTAGGCTTGTTATAACTATTTGTATTTTATTATTTTGAAATGGTTAAAATATTAGATAATAGTTGTAACAACACAAGATATTTTTTGAAAATAGTTTAGATATTGTTTTTAAAATTTAAAATTGGTTAAATTTTGAAAAATATCATTTTTTTTTCGGCCAATTAATAAAATATTTTTTTAATAAATGGGATTTAAATTAACTTTGGTTAATTGTTGATAAATCCTATTTAAATTAAATTAATATATATTTTTTTTCAAATTAACCTAAAACCAAGTTGATTGTTGATAAATGAAATTTAAATTAACTATTGTTAATTGTTGATAAATTTCATTTAAATTGAATTTTTTTTTTTTTGTAAAAATTTAATTAATTTGAATTTTTTTTTATAAATTCTAGATAATTAATTGTGGTATTTTTGCAAATGAAATAAATTGTGGTATTTTTGCATAAATTCATAGAATTGCTCATATAGTAACATGATTAGGCCCATCCAATTATAACATGTCTGTTTGCACTATATGTGGTATTTTTGCAATTGGGCTTAGATGCATATAGTGGCCCATATGTTTGTTAGATATATGGTATTTTGCCAAATAAAATATTCATAAAAATGATAGGTTTTATTTGGGCTCATTAGAAAATGTAAAGTTTAAATTCCTCTCTTGTGGGTGATTCCACTTGTGAAGGCCCATTTGCTTTGCATGACTATAGTGGGCCTAATCAATTAATAACAATTAATAAAACGAAGGTTTAAATTCTTGTCTTTTGGACCTTGTATGGAAGATAGGGGGCCTTTGTAGTGGGAACGCCATACTGGACCCAGCCCTCCTCCATACAAGCCCAATTGTTAAGGCCCATTTACCTGAGTTGGACTTAATTGTATAGGTTCATTATATTAGTTAAACCTAAATATTGATTAGCATTAAAATAATTGAATTTGTTTCAATGTGACACTTTAGAATTAATAAGAAATTATAGGACTTTGGTTTTAAAAAATTTAATCTGTTTAATTTTTTTTAGGAAAACCATAGTCATTAATTTTCTAAAAAGTAAAAAAAAATACTAATTTTAATTTTATAATGAGCTCATTTTAAGAATTTTATTCGATCTCCACCGTTGGTTTAACATAGTCAATAACTTAATGGGGCCTCGAGGCGCTTTGATTCGTCCCCCTACGTAAGGTGTTCATTAGTTATTTAGACAAGGTTAGATTTCGAAAGATAGATAATTATAGGTTAAATTCTACTAGACTCACCCCTACGGTGACTACTAGGACTAAATCTATGATTATTGAAACCGTGGGTCTAGCTCATAAAATAAGGGATTTTGTTTTCTTATTTTGATTGAATAGTAGGTTGTTAATAATGGTGTCCATTATTAAATGAGTTTACAACTCTATTTAACTAGTGATATTTTTTACTCTCGCCAACCGGGACAAAGATATCATAGATTAGTTAAAAACCTAAAGAAATAGAGATATGATAGTTTTTGGTATTTTTTCTCATATCTTACATATTTTTTATATATGTTGTGCTATTTCTTGAAGTTTGTGTGAATAGAAGTTTTATTGAGAAAATGTGATTGATTTCTATTTTATTGATAATTTGTAGTTTTAAGTTAAGTAGTGTCTGTGTATACTCCCATCCTTTCTCAACTTTCGATGGAGAAACTCACTGGAGAAAACTTCCTTAATTGGAAGCAGAATATCAACATAAAGTTGATTGGTGACAACTCCGAGTTCGTCATGATTGAGGAATCCCCAGAACGAGCATCGTCTTCGCACGTTCTTGATGGTACCGTAAATGCTTGGATAGCACCGTCTCTGCACGTTCGTGATGACACCGTAAATTCTCGGATGGCACCGTGTCTGCACGTTCGTGCTCAACTAAACTATGGTCTGACGTAGCTCATGAACGAGCTTCAGATTATTGAACCTGTCATTGGTGGACCTAGTAAAGGAGGTGAAAATAAGACTACTGATGTTGCTCCACATCTAGCTAAGGCTGAAGCTAACCAAGCTTCGTCTTCGAAAGCTAGAAACAAGAGGAAATGTGGACAAAACAATAACCCCAAGCCTGCAAAAGCTGCAAAGGCGAGCGCACAACCAAGTGCACAAACGCCTAAGGGGAAAAACAAGAAAAACAAGAAAGGTAAAGGTAAATGTTTTCACTGCAAAGAAAAGGGGCATTGGAAACGAGATTGCCCCAAGTTTCTAGCAGATAAAAACAAAGGTAATGATTATAGTTCATTTATCTTAGAAACATGTGTTTTAGAGAATGATGAATCCGTTTGGATTAATGATTCTGGAACTACTAACCATGTTTGTAACTCTTTACCGTTTCTCGAATCGTGGGAGGAAGTGAACGAAGGCAGCTTAAAGCTTAGAGTTGGGAACAGAGCGTTCATTGCGGTCCAAGCTAGAGGAAGAGCTCGTCTGAAGTTCGGAAATAAATTTTTAATTTTAAAAGATGTATTTTTTATTCCGGATTTTAGTAGAAATTTAATTTCAGTTTCCATGTTGCAATTAGAACGATTTTTTATGACTTTCACAAGTTTTAATATATCTATTTCTTTCAATGGATCACAATTGTGTATTGCATGTTTGGAAAACGGGCTTTATATTCTGCGACCTAACGAACCCCTCGCTCTTAACAATGATTTATTCAAAGTAGCTAAACCTAGGACCAATAAACGTCAAAAGACCGATAACAATAATATGACGTATTTATGGCACTTGAGACTAGGTCACATTGGCTATGATAGGATTCAAAGACTTACAAAGGACGGACCTTTGAAGGAACTCACCTTAGGTGAATTACCTGTCTGTGAATCTTGTTTAGAAGGCAAACTGACCAAGCGTCCATTCTCTACAAAGTGCGATAGGGCCAAAGAACCACTCGGTCTTGTGCATTCAGATGTTTGTGGACCTTTGAATATGCAAGCCAGGGGTGTTTTTGAGTATTTTGTCACTTTCATTAACGATTATTCTAGATACTCATGTCTTTACCTAATGCATAGGAAATCAGAAACATTTTCAAAGTTTCAGGAATTCCTAGCAATGGCTCAGAACCAATTAGGTAAAAGGTTAAAGATCTTGCGATCTGATAGGGGTGGAGAATATTTGGATATGCAATTCCAAGATCATTTAACTGAACTTGGGATTTTATCACAACTTACTGCCCCAGGTACTCCGCAACAAAATGGTGTAGCGGAACGCCGAAACAGAATTTTATTGGAAATGGTTAGATGCATGCTTAGTTACTCAACTCTACCAACTTCGTTCTGGGGACATGCAATTGAAACCGCAAATGACATTCTCAATGTCGTCCCGTCAAAATCAATCCCCAAAACACCTTTAGAACGCTGGAATGGTCGTGAGCCTAGTTTACGCCATTATAGAATCTGGGGGTGTCCTGCTCACGTCCTGCGGAAAAAGGAGAGAAAGCTAGAACCACGAACTGAAGTTTGCATGTTTGTTGGCTATCCTAAAGGTACTCGGGGTGGACTTTTCTACAGTCATTCAGAAAAGAAAGTGTTTACTTCTACAAATGCTACTTTTTTGGAAAATGACTATGTCCAGAACTTTAAACCTCGCAGCAAAGTAGTTTTAGAGGAGATGGTTAAAGAATTGACTCCAACCAATGTTCCATCGTCATCAACGCGTGTTGATGATGAAATTCCCACTCTTCATGTACAACCGACGCAAGCCGATTTAAATGAAGAAAGTACCACTGTTCCTGGGCAAGCAGTCATGGAGCCTCGTCGTAGTGGGAGGGTTTCTAGAAACCCAATTCGCTATGGTTTGGATGGTGAAACCAATGTGGTTGTTGGTGACACTAGTGATGATTATCCATTGTCTTTCAAATAGGCAATGGCTAGCCCTGAAAAGGAACTATGGCTCGAAGCCATGAAACAGGAAATGGAGTCTATGTACTCAAATTCCGTCTGGGATCTTGTGGAAGCACCTAGTGACTTTAGGGCCATTGGGTGCAAGTGGATCTACAAGAAGAAACAAGGTGTTGATGGAAATATCGAGACTTATAAAGCTCGATTAGTGGCAAAGGGTTATACCCAAAGAGAACGTGTGGACTATGAGGAAACTTTTAGTCCAGTAGCCATGCTCAAATCCATTCGCATCCTCCTATCCATAGCAGCCGCTCTCAACTATGAGATTTGGCAAATGGACGTCAAGACAGCTTTTCTTAATGGAATGCTTGACGAGGTCATTTATATGGATCAGCCAGAAGGATTTAAAGTATCTGGACAAGAAGGAAAAGTTTGTAAGTTAAATAGGTCCATCTATGGACTTAAGCAAGCTTCTCGTTCCTGGAATCTTAGGTTTGATGAAATAATCAAAACCTATGGCTTTGAACAAAATATTGATGAGCCCTGTGTTTACCAACTGAAGGCAAATCAAATAGTGGTATTCCTGGTTCTTTATGTAGATGATATCTTACTCATTGGAAACAATGTTAAGAAATTATCAAATGTGAAGAATTGGCTGAGCACTCAATTCCAAATGAAGGATTTGGGTGAAGCAAGTTATGTTCTAGGTATCTAGATCATCAGGGATAGAAAGAATAAACTTTTAGCTCTATCTCAAGCAGCTTACATTGATAAAGTGCTTGAACGTTTCTCAATGACAAATTCCAAGAAAGGGCGTCTACCGTCCCGCCATGGAATTCATCTTTCAAAGAAGCAGTCTCCCCAGACTCCTGAAGAGGAAGATGCAATGAGAAAAGTTCCTTACGCATCTGCAGTTGGAAGTCAGATGTATGCCATGTTGTGTACTAGACCAGGTATCAGTCAAATCCAGGACCAGAACATTGGATAGCAGTTAAGCATATCCTCAAGTATTTGAGACGGACTAGGGATTATATGTTAGTCTACAAGGGTGGTGTTCTGAACCCTGTAGGCTACACCGATTCAGATTTTCAGACTGATGTCGATGACAGAAAATCTACTTCTGGAATGGTGTTTACTCTTGGGGGTGGAGCTGTGATTTGGAGAAGCGTAAAGCAGTCTGCAATCTCAGATTCTACCATGGAGGCTGAGTACATGGCTGCGTCAGAAGCAGCTAAGGAAATAGTCTGGCTAAAGAAGTTCTATACGGATCTTGGAGTTATTCCAGAAATGGATAAACCGCTTGTGTTGTTTTGTGACAATACAGGAGCGATAGCCAACTCGAAAGAACCTCGAAGTCACAAGAGGAGTAAGCATATAGAAAGGAAGTATCACATTATTCGAGAATATGTGGCCAGGGGAGATGTGAAGGTTATGAAGATTGCAACTAAAGACAATCTTGCGGATCTGTTTACAAAGACACTACCAGAAGCTACATTTGATAAGCATATCAAGAAGATGGGATTAGTAGAATTAAGGCATTAGTTTCAATTAGTGCAAGTGGGAGTTTGTTGGGGTTTTATGCCCTAATTAAAACCCAAATTCTTTGTAATCTCATTTTATTATCAATAAAAGAATAGAAATCATTTTTTGACTTGGTCAATCACTTTGCTCACATGTTTTATTTTCATGATTATTTGTTTAATATAAACTTCTATTAAATCCCGAGCATATAGCTAATCTTATTTATAGTGACGTAATCACAGTGGAATATAAATATGATTATATCTTCAAAAATAAGTTAGTCCTAAGATTAGTCAGTGCATCGGATTTACACTGACTTGCCAATCTACGATATGATCTACTTACACATTACAGTGTTATGTTCTTTCCAGAACATTAGCAAAGTAGATAAGATCGGATGTATTTGTTACATCGGACAGGACCGATATTGACAGTTGATAAGATAAGTAAACATACCGTTATTATCTATTCTAGTCATATCATATAGTTCACCATAGGTCAATTCAATCTCAATTCTGAGTGGTTAGTATTCTAACTAATTGTATTATTTGAGTTCTTTGACTTGTTCGTTACCAGCTTAACCTACGAACTAGCCCATACTTACATCTTGGGAACTCGGTAGTATAATTGAGTGGGAGTGTTAATCATAGATATGAACATCTATAGCTTCTGATGAAGAAGTGAAACGATGGTTTCCTTTTAGTTTGGTTCAAGGTGTTAAATGATAGAGATCTCATTTCAGCAATTAAATTAGTTTACTGAAATATCATTTACAAGGAACTAAGTGTTTTAAGGATAAAATACAATGAGGGGTAAAACGGTATTTTAGTCCTATCTCATTGTAGACCGTTTATAGAGGATTGAGTGAAAATTATGGTTGTAACAATGGATAATTAATAGCGTATCTATATTTGTTATAGAGCGTTCTATGAATTCAAGAGTGCAATTCCAAGTCTATAGTGGAGTCACGAGGAATTAATAAGTTAGTAAATTTATTTGTTAGATTTATGATAACTTATTGGAGCTTGATTTCATAGGCCCATGGTCCCCATTGTACCTTGGATAAAATCATCTAGATAGTCTCAATTAATTGATTTAATCATCAATTAGAATTATCAAAGTTGACCAGGTCAATTTTGGATAGTTTCACAGAGTTGTGTAATTTTGAGAAGAAAAGAGAAATTATGGCAGATTTATTAATTAAGATAAATTGGTATCTAAATTAATAAATAAGTTTAAATCAAGGTTCAAATTATAAATAATTAATTTGATAAAGGATTTAAATAATTATTTAATTAATTAAATCAATAGAAAATAATACAGTTCTTGATTTTTAGTCAAATGGGCTTATAATCAAATGAGAAATTTCACGGGCCTATAGCCCATGATAATTTCGACCTAGGGCTTCAAAATGGCTGTTATTTTATTGATTTTTTAAGTAAATTAAATGGCCTAATTGATTCTATAAAAGGAGTGCTTAGAGAGAAGATTTCAGAGACGACAGATAAGTCACAAGTCAGATTTTCTGATAGTTTTAGATTCTCTCTAAACCCAAGTTCTTTTCTAAGCCACTTTGTTATTTTCTCTTCTTCTCTCTATATCTATCTCATGTGTTGAGAATTGCCCACACTAGTCTAGGTGCTTCTAAGGATACATTGGAAGATCGTGAAGAAAATAGAAGATCGGTTTAGTTTCTTGATACTACTCTGCGACAGAAAGGATACAAGAGTTAGAGAAACTGAAGGAAGGACTCTTAATTCCGCTGCGTATACTGTAAGTATTACATTATTTATTTCTCTTTGAATTCAATTTTAGAAACATGTTTTAGGCTATCTCATATTAATTTGTTTAATATTAGATATACATGAAAATAAAAAAAAATCCTGTATAAGCTATTTCCAACAGTAAATAGGATCTCAGGTCCTTGAATAACCTCGGCACGTCTGCCCTTTGAGTTACGTCACATATCCTTAGTAACTCTATTGTTGTGTCGCGTTCAGCACGCTAGCAACCTTTTCTTTTATTCATCATACAAGCGCATGTAACACAGTTCACATCAATACTATATCGTCCCAAATTTGCTAATAAGGCTTAGGGCCTTGACTAGCGTCCCTGGAGGGCAATAATTGTTTTATTATGTTAATATGTGAATTTGATGAAAATGTGATTAGAAATGCATGTTTAGGTGAATTAAGTATGCATATGGGCCCCATTTGGTTATTAGGGGCATGTTTATAATTTTAGCCGTTGAGGGCATAAATGTGATAATTATGATATATTCATGTTGCACGATCCGAGACAATCCTAGGGAGCGGTCTAGCCAGATAGTCACAGGTGGGAATAATTAGTGGTTAGCGGCACTTTGGTAACTTGGGTAACCATAAGTAACTCTTGGGATGATTGTTATAGGTGGGAAATTAAGTGGGAATGTGGCATTCTTGCAAGAGGATAATGAAAAGTCTAGGCTACCCTTGAGGATTAATTAGAGTCTAAGTTAGAAGGGAGGGCAAATGTGTCATTTGGATTTAGATAGGCTTTGGCTGAGGAAAAGTCTTGTACGTTGCCCTCATTTTGGCTTATGCTTGGGTTATTTTTGGGAGCTCTAGAGAAAGCCAGAAACCAAAAGAGGAAGGTCCTCAGATTTTGTGGCATCAAGGCGAGGAAACAAACCAAGGAAGCTAGAGGTTGTTCTACACATTTGAGGTAAGGATTTTAAGTGGTTATCATGTTGAATTCAGCCAAGATATGTTGTGGTTTGAGAGCTGAATTGTGTTTTATCTTGTGGATTATTGGAATGAAGATTTGGAAAATTTAAGCTTGGGGATTTGAGTGTGGAATTTGATTGGGAAAGCAGCTCAGGGTCAAATTTCTACTTGAGGTAAGAGTTCCATGCATCTCTGAAGTTTATTTGCTAGTGTGGTTTAAGTTTTCTGAAGGGTGGTTTAAACTTTGTGAAGTGTAGTTTAAGATTTTGTGAATTTTAAACCACTAGGTAATTCTTGAGTTTGATTGAGTGTTTGAGTGTGTTTCTGGTGCTTATGGGTTTATACTCTTTATTTGGGGCTTTAGGATGAATTAGGACTTGGGTGTACTTCGGTGATGATTTGGATGAGTTTTGGCTTAGGAGAATGTTGGGAAAAACCTAGTTTTCTTGGTTCGCGTATGAGCTTCGCGACCCTATTCTTCCGTGTTGCGGCGCTGGGTTGAATCAGGACAGGCGAGGCTTGTTGGGCGTCGCGACCCCTATAGGGCTGTGCCGCAGTGCTAGGCCAATTTCAAGGGATGTGAAATTGTGATTTTAGGGTTTTGGCTCAGGGGCCTCGGGGGAAGCTTTCGCTACCTTGTGTGGGGAAACAAGAGGTCCCAAGAGCACGGGATTGGTTTTGGGGTACAATTGTAAATTGGTTAGTAATGGGAGTGTTACTTGTGCGTTGTGACTAGGTTTTCAGTGAGTCTCGGTCTAGGGGACTGTGCTCGGGACATCGGTGCTTGGAAAGCTCGGGACACAGGTAAGAAAATTGTTGTACCCGTAGAGCAGGGCGAGGACCTATAGTTTGTGTTGCAGGGCACGACCCTATATGATTGTGTTGTAGGGTGTAGCTCCGTTGAATATATTTATACATGTTTAAGTATTTGTTTAATTATGCTATGTGTGCATATATGTGAATGAACGACAATGAACTGGGAATGGTGAAGGTCGAGAACGGTGAAGGCCGGGAACGGCGAAGGTCGAGAACGGCAAGGGGCTGGGAGCAACGTTTAGCACGCGGAGTGCGAGTTGCTAGGGTGAGACCCTAAACGATACCTAGGATATCCTCATGGTATAGACCGCGAACCCAGGGCCTGGTAAAGCACCTGGGACGACATGGCCGTATGGGTTTAGCCTGTTGGCAGATTTGTTATATACTGATTGATTAATATGCATATGTTATTTATTTGTGTGGAGTTTTCTTGCTGGGCTTCCGCTCACGGGTGCTCTGTGGTGCAGGTAAGGGCAAGCAGAAAGTTGACCAACCATGATTACAGAGAGCGTGAAGCGACGTGTACATGTCCAGCCTGCCTGGCTGCCACGGCCAGGGGTATTTTTGGGAGATGTTTTGTACTAAATCATATTTTGTCGTTTAGTCGAATTTAATCATATTTTTGAGTTGTAGATATTTATAAATAGTATTTTTGGATCACGAATGTTAAATGCTTTATAATTTTCTATGAATGGCTACATTTTCAAATTATGTGATTTAATTACAGTTTAGTTACCCTTTTGACCTAAATCTTGATTAGCAAGTTAAATGCACGTTTTAAACTCACTTAGTAACGCCTCTAAGGAAGTAGGGTGTTACAACTTGGTATCAGAGCGAGCCAAGGTTTATGGTTCCTGGAGATTGAACGAACATGTACGCTCGCTGTCAGTGGCAAGCTCGACTCAGGGTAGGTTGGTAATGATTGACTTATATGCTTGGCTATGTGCTTAGCTGCCCTGTTTGCCTACTTATTTTATATAGAGCATGATGAATGAGTTAACATATGCATGATGCCAGGGCATGGCACGTTGAGTGTTATATGTTATTTGTATGTTATGTGGATTGTTGTTTTTGGATGGTTGATGTGATTGGGAGGTGGTTTTGGATGTTGTTATCATGCCTGATGAGCAGCTTCGTTGATTGTAGGCATATTGTTGTGATGCCTCGACAATCATCGAGACTCTGCGGTAGTAGGGCCGAGGATGACAACTAGGGTCAAGACCCTCCACCTGCCCCACAGAATTAGCAACAGATGTTTGCCGAAATGGAAGCGAGACTACAACGAACAGTGGAAGAACTTCGACAGTTGAGGCAACAGGCCCTTCCTCAGGCCACTAGGTTGTGAGTTCAGTAGGTTGTGGTGCCATTGCCGGTTCATCTTGTCATGGAGAACAGGTGGGAACCATTCTATGAGAGGTTTAGGAAACAGCATCCTCCCACCTTCGAGGGTGGACCAGACCCACTGCGGGCAGAGCAGTGGATGAATATGATTTCCTCCATCCTGGATTTTATGAGGGTGGAAGGGAACGAGAGGGTCTTGTGCCAGCTACATGTTCAGAGAAGATGCCTGCATCTGGTGAGATGTAGTGACTTAGAGGAGAAATGTGGCAGTTATGACTTGGGAAGAGTTCATAAACATCTTTAATGAAAAGAATTACAGTGTAGCGGTCCGAGCTGCGAAGGTTTACGAGTTTACCAACCTGACCTTGAACCGGTTGACAGTTACTGAGTACGCCTTGAGATTTGACTTGTTGGCGAAGTTCGCGCCGGATTTAGTGTCGACTGACGCGGCAAAAAAAGATAGATTTGTACGGGGGTTGAATGTTATGATCGCCTGTGATGTGAAGATTACCTTGGACCCAGAGACTACTACATATGCTCAGGTAGTGGACAAGGCCCTTACAGCTGAGGGGTTCAAGGATCAGATATGGAGAGAGAGCGCTGTTAGGCATGATGCCAGGAGATGGTTCCTCCTTTTATTGGATCTAGTCGGGGTAGTGGCCCCAGTGAACAGAAGAGAAAAGCCCTGGATTCTTTTGTTCCTTCTAGCTCGGATAGGAGAGCATGAGGTGCTTTTGGCAGCCGTCACGGCGGAGGTGACAACTGGAGGAGTTTTCCAGTGTGTCCTCGGTGCAGACGATGAAAAATAGGGTGAGTGCAAAATCAGGGCATGCTTTATCTGTAGGAGTGCCAATCATCTAAAGAAGGACTTGCCATAAGCCAGGAAAGAGGAGCCAAAGTAGGGTGACAGCCTCACTCCTGCCAGAGTGTTCACCTTGACTCAGACTGGGACTGAGGCTAGCCCCTCGGTTGTGACAGGTCAGATTTCTAGTGCTGGTTCTTCTTACACTGCATTGATTGATTTGGGAGCTACTCATTCATTTGTGTCTGCTAGAGTGATAGATCAGCTGTGTAGACCTGGTGTTTTGTATTCTAGGGGTTTTCAGACTTTGTTGCCGACTAGGAAACTGGTAGTCTCTAGGAGATGGATTAGAGCATTGCCAGTAGAGATAGACGGTAGGGAGATGTCTGTTGATTTGATTGAGCTAGTGATGGATGACTTCGCTATGATCCTAGGGATGGATTGGTTATCGAAGTATGGGGTGATGATTGACTGCAAGCGCAGAATGGTGACTTTTGAATCAGAAGAGGTGGTACCATTTGTATTTGTAGGGACAGTCAGTGGACCGCGGGTACCTGTGATTTCAGCACTGAAGGCTAGAGACTTGATGCAGGAAGGTTGCATAAGATTCCTAGTGAACGTTGTGGATACCTCTAGGGTAGTTTCAGTTGGACTGAGTGAGACCAGATTGGTATGTGAGTTTCTTGATTTATTTCCAGCACACTTGCCAGGGTTGCCGCCGCAGCAGGAGATTGATTTTGTTATAGAGTTGGCGCCAGGGGCGGAGCCAGTATCTAGGACACCTTACAGAATGGCTCCGGAGGAGTTGAAGATTTAGTTGCAGGAGTTACTGTATTTGGGGTTCATTAGACCGAGTTTCTCGCCATGGGGTGCTCCAGTGTTGTTCGTTAAGAAGAAGGACGGATCTCTTAGGATGTGTATTGACTACAGGGAGCTGAACAAGTTGACCATTAAGAACAAGTACCCACTGCCTAGGATTGATGATTTATTTGACCAGCTACAGGGGAAGACAGTGTTTTCCAAGATTGATCTCCGTTCAGGTTACCATCAGTTAAGGATTAAAGAGAAGGACATACCAAAGACCGCTTTCTGCACAAGATATGGACACTATGAATTCCTGGTTATGTCCTTTGGATTAACCAACGCCCCAACAACTTTTATGGACATGATGAACATGGTTTTCAAGGACTATCTAGATAAGTTTATGATTGTGTTTATTGATGACATTCTTGTGTACTCTCAGTCAGAGACAGAGCATGAGCAGCATCTACGTTATGTATTGCAACGGTTGAGAGAGCATAAGCTATATGCTAAGTTCAGCAAGTGCGAGTTTTGGCTACCGCAAGTCACATTTCTGGGTCATATTGTTAGTAAGGAGGGGATTCTGGTTGTCCCAAGTAAGATTGAGGCAATGAGGGATTGGCCTAGACCAAGCAATGTACCTGAAGTTAGGAGTATTTTGGGATTGGCAGGGTATTATTGGTTGTTGGTTGAGGGGTTCTCTAGGATAGCTACACCATTGACTGAATTGACAAGGAAGAAGACTAAGTATGTTTGGACGGACAAGTGTGAGAACAGTTTCAAGTAATTGAAGCGGCGACTGATCACCGCGCCAGTATTGAGTTTGCCGATAGACAATGAGAAGTTTGTGGTTTACTGTGATGCTTCCAGACAAGGTCGGAAAGGTTATAGCCTATGCATTAAGACAGTTAAAGGAGTATGAGCAGAGATATCCCACGCCTGACCTGGAGTTGGCAGCGGTGGTATTTGCACTTAAGGTTTGGAGACATGATCTTTATGGTGAGAAGTGCGAGATATACACTGATCATAAGACTTTAAAGTAATTCTTTACTCAGAGGGATCTGAATATGCGCCAGAGACGGTGGCTGGAATTGGTAAAGGATTATGATTGTGATATCCTATACCATCCTGGGAAGGATAATGTAGTGGCTGATGCATTGACTCGGAAGGGCCCAGGACAGTTGTTCAGTTCAAGACAGATATTTGATAAGTTAGCTGAGGAGATGACTACAGCGGGTATAGAGTTGGTGGTTGGTCGGTTAGCCAACATCACTCTTCAGTCTACACTCCTTGAGAGGATCAAGGAGGCACAGGGGAAAGATTTCCAGTTGAGAGGGCACAGAGAAAATGTCTTAGTCGGAGTGACTAAGGAATTTTCTATCTCGGAGATGGGGTTACTGAAGTATAAGGGTCAGATATGTGTTCTGATGGATTCTGATATCTGATGAGAGATCTTGGATGAATCACATACCACTCCCTATTCCTTAAATCTAGGTAGGAGGAAGATGTACCAAGATTTGAGAGCTTTGTATTGGTGGAATATGTGGCCAAGTGCTTAACGTGTCAGCAGGTTAAGGCTGAACATCAGAGGCCAGCAGGGTTATTGTAGCCTTTAGTGATTCGAGAGTGGAAGTGGGAAGATATTACCATGGAATTCGTGGTTGGTTTGTCGAAGACTGTGGGATAGCATGATTCAGTGTGGGTGATAGTTGATAGGTATACCATGACCGCCCACTTTTTACCTGTCACGGCGACTTATATTGTGGAGCAGTATGCCGAGTTGTATGTCAAGGAAATTGTCTGACTTCATGGGGCTCTGAGGTCGATAGTTACTGACAGGGACCCTACCTTCACCTCCAAGTTTTGGGAGATTCTGCAGAAGGCTATGGGCACATACTTGCAGTTTAGTACTGCTTATCATTCTCAGACAGATGGACAGTCTGAGAGGATGGTTTAGATACTGGAAGATATGCTACAAGCCTATGTGCTGGATTTTGGGGGATCTTGGAGTAAGTATCTCCCTTTGATTGAGTTCTCATACAATAACAGTTATCAGGCGACTATCGGAGTGGCTCCATACGAGATGTTATACGTTTGAAGTGTAGATCATCTATCCATTGGGATGAGATGGGTGAGAGAAGGTACTTAGGTCCTGAGATGGTTCAAAGGACCAATGAGGCAATTGAAAAGATTAGAGCTCGAATGCTCGCCTCCCAAAGTCGCCAGAAGAGTTACTCAGACTTGAAACACTGGAGTGTAGAGTTTCAGGTCGGTGACCATGTGTTACTTAGGGTTTCACCTTTGAGAGGATTGAAATGGTTCGGTGTTCGGGGCAAGCTGAGTCCTAGGTTTTTTGGCCCCTTTGAGATTCTAGAATGGGTTGGAGAGGTAGCATACCGATTGGTGATGCCCCCATCCTTATCAGGGGTTCATGATGTTTTCCACGTGTCCATGCTCCGGAAGTATGTATTAGATCCAGCGCATGTACTGAGTTATGAAAATTTGGAGTTGGACCAGGATTTTTCATATGAGGAGAAGCCGGTTCAGATTCTCGATTGGAAGGATAAAGTCTTGCGGAGCAAGACCATCACCTTGGTGAAAGTGCTGTGGAGGAAAAAAAAGGTTGAGGAGGCAACATGGGAACTTGAATCGGATATGTGGGAGCGGTATCCCGAGTTGTTCAGGTAATTTCAAGGATGAAATTTCTGTAAGGAGCGGATAGTTGTAGCGACCCAAATTTGCAAATAAGGCTTAGGGACTTGATTTGTGTGCCTGGAAGTCAATAATTGTTTTATTATGTCAATATGTGAATTTGATGAAAATGTGATTAGAAATGCATTTTTAGGTGAATTAAGTATGTATGTGGGCCCCATTTGGTTATTAGGGGCATGTTTGTAATTTTAGCCGTTGAGGGCACAAATGTGATAAATATGATATATTTGTGATATATTCGTGTTCCACGATCCGAGACAGTCCTAGGGAGCGGTCTAGCCAGATAGTCACAGGTGGGAATAATTAGTGGTTAGCGACACTTTGGTAACTTGGGTAACCATAAGTAACTCTTGGGATGATTGTTATAGGTGGGAAATTAAGTGGGAATGTGGCATTCTTGCAAGAGGATAATGAAAAGTCTAGGCTACCCTTGAGGATTAATTAGAGTCTAAGTTAGAAGGGAGGGCAAATGTGTCATTTGGATTTAGATAGGCTTTGGCTGAGGAAAAGTCTTGTACGTTGCCCTCATTTTGGCTTATGCTTGGGTTATTTTTGGGAGCTCTAGAGAAAGCCAGAAACCAAAAGAGGAAGGTCCTCAGATTTTGTGGCATCAAGGCGAGGAAACAAACCAAGGAAGCTAGAGGTTGTTCTACACATTTGAGGTAAGGATTTTAAGTGGTTATCATGTTGAATTCAGCCAAGATATGTTGTGGTTTGAGAGATGAATTGTGTTTTATCTTGTGGATTATTGGAATGAAGATTTGGAAAATTTAAGCTTGGGGATTTGTGGATTTGAGTTTGGAATTGGATTGGGAAAGTAGCTCAGGGTTGAATTTCTACTTGAGGTTAGAGTTCCATGCATCTCTAAAGTTTATTTGGTGATGTGGTTGAAGTTTTCTGAAGGGTGGTTTAAACTTTGTGAAGTGTGGTTTAATTTTTTGTGAATTTTGAACCACTAGGTGATTCTTGAGTTTGATTGAGTGTTTGAGTGTGTTTCTGGTGCTTATGGGTTTATACTCTTTATTTGGGGTTTTAGGCCGAATTGGTACTTGGGTGTACTTTGGTGATGATTTGGATGAGTTTTGGCTCGAGAGAATGTTGGGAAAAACCTAGTTTTCTAAGTTCGCGTATGAGCGTCACGACCTTGTTCTTCCATGCCGCGGCGCTGGATTGAATCAAGACAGGGGAGGCTTGCTGGGCGTCGCGACCCCTATAGTGCTGTGCCATAGCGCTAGGCCAATTTCAGGAGATGGGAAATTGTGTTTTTAGGGTTTTTCCTCAGGGGGCTCTAGGGACGCTTTCGCTACCCTGTGTGGGGAAACGGGACGTCCCGAGAGCATGGGATTGGTTTTGGGGTACAATTGTAAATTGGTTTGTAATGGGAGTGTTACTTATGCGTTGTGACTAGGTTTGTTGTGGGTCTCGGTCTAGGGGACTGTGCTTGGGACATCGTTGTTTGGAAATCTCGGGACACGGGTAAGAAAACTACTGTACCTGTAGAGCAAGGCGAGGCCCTATAGTTTGTGTTGCAGGGCACGACCCTATATGATTGTGTTGCAGGGCATAGCCCCATTGAATATATTTATACGTGTTTAAGTATTTGTTTAATTATGCTATGTGTGCATATATGTGAATGAACGAAAATGAGCCGGGAACAGTGAAGGCCAAGAATGGTGGGGGCCGAGAACGGCGAAGGCCAAGAATGGCAAGGGGCCGGGAGGACGTCTAGCACGCAGAGTGCAAGTTTCCTAGGTGAGACCCTAAAAGATACCTAGGATATTGTCCCGATGTGGACCGCGAACCCAGGGCCTGGTAAATCTCTTAGGACGGCATGGTCGTATGTGTTTAGCTTGTTGGCGGATTTGTTATATACTGAGTGATTAATATGCATATGTTATTTATTTGTGTGGAGTTTTCTTGCTGGACTTCAGCTCACGGGTGCTCTGTGGTGCAGGTAAGAGCAAGGGGAAAGTCGACCAACCATGAGCACGAAGAGCGTGAAGCGATGCGTACATATCCGACCTGCCTGGCTGCCACGGCCAGGGGTATTTTTCGGAGATGTTTTCTACTAAATCATATTTTGTTGTTTAGTCGAGTTTAATCATACTTTTGAGTTGTAAATATTTATAAACAGTATTTTGGGATCCTGAATGTTAAACGCTTTATAATTTTCAATGAATGACTACATTTTCAAATTATGTGATTTTATTATAGTTTAGTTACACTTTTGACCTAAATTCTTGATTAGCAAGTTAAATGCACGTTTTAAACTCACTTAGTAATTACATGCCTCATAACACTTATCTTAACGTAACATATCAACATAGAATTTCACTTTTCATAACACTTGGCTAATCATGACATAGTAAAACATATAACTTCCATTTCCATAGCACTTTATTTCTTGCAACATAACAAATCATACCATCCGTAGCATAAAACATAGAAAAATTCTATCTAACTTACTTACCTCAGGTCCGAGCAAAGTAAAGTGCGAAAACATCACAACGAGCCTATAATCATAATCAAACGTTCGTCTTTTAAATTAAGTAAGAATACTGATACCCAACATACATACCCTACATGTGCATGAGTCGTGCACACATGGCAGAAATTGCACTACAATTAGAAACATACAATAATTCCACATAAAATCATAAAAGAATAATGTCAATTCCACCAATCAATCTTTGATGGTTACAACACAAAATCACATGTTTGAATAATAGGCGTATTTTTTAACATAAAAATACATTTAGATGTAACATGCATATGTGGGAGTGTTCTTAATATTTAATGTTTAAAAATTGATAATTTTTACTTGCTTATCTCATTGCCATTTCTTTAAAAATTAAGCAAACAAAATTATTTACAACTTAATTATTTCTTTAACCACACATTTGTGATTCAAAACTTTATTACAAAATAATTAAATTTATAAGATAACTCATTTACCTTTTAATTTGTCATGAAATAATAATTCCAGCTATTATTTAAATAATATTTAAATGTTTGCGACAAAATTTGTAATTACTTATAATGACTAAATGAATTTCTTGTTTTCTTTTAGAAAAATAATTTTACTTATATAAAAAAAAAACTGCATATTAATAAGTGTGAAAATACATAAATAAAGTGTGGAAAAAATTCATTTTCATATATAAAATTTAAGACTTAATTTATTGGAGTGTATGACTTACTTATCTTAATTTAAAAGATATTTTCTATTAATAAACAAAAATCCCAGCAAGCGTATTATTTGTTTAAAATCACAAAATTGAATTTAAATCATATTTTTTTTTCACAATTTAACTAAAAAAAACTACACACACATATATATATATATATATATCAGTGTGAAAATAAATATTTAAAGTTTCAAAATTCACATTTATCGTATACACAGTTTAAGATTTAATTTTATTTAATACACTTGTTTCACCCATTTCATTTATAAGACACTTTCTCCTAATAACCAAAAAAAAATTCTAGCAAGCATTTTTTATTCAATTAATATCACATACTTAAATTATCAACCTTCTCTCATGAAATACAATAAAAAAACAACTTGCATTAGATTGAAGAAAATTCATTATTAACATGTGAAAATCACTCTTTTGTTGCCTTGGTTTTAAAATATGCATTTTAAGTCATAGCTTGCTTTCTTACCAATTATTTTACAAATTACCAATGTAGAGTTACAAAATTTAGCAAGCATTCATTTGCATAAATATGTTCTTAATCATGTTTAATCATTAACCTAGCATGTTTCTATACCCTTTTATGCATTTTAATATTAACATTAACATGCAACAAACAATTAAATAATCTTAAATCACACTCACAAGCCTGAAAACTTCATGGCACAAATCATGAAAATAATACCGATAAACCTATCCCAATCAATAGTTTTAATATTAGCACCAAGGGACAACGTGAACTCGTCATTCAAAGAAATATGCATAGAACAACACCAGTACTATACATGAGCACCCTAGGTTACCAAAAACATAAACACAACACATACCAAAAATCCTAGCATGCCTACTAATAATACCTCATAACCAAACACTCAATTTCATAAGTGTGTTTATCAATATAAACGAAAAACATCATGAACCCTAGATTTACACTAGGCCAAAACCCACCATCAAGCCACCCATAAAAACTACCAAGATCAACATAACACCATATATCATATATCATATTTAGGTTCTCTCAAAACAACATCAATCAACACATAGCAAGAACTTAAATAGAAATAAAAACATCAAGGAGAAGAAAGAAAAACTAACACTTAGAATTGAGGAGATGATTTGGACTTAAGAATCAAACCGAAACATATAAGGCCATACCTATAGAATTCGAACCCCTCCTCCTTCTTCTTCTTCCTTTCTCCTTCTCCTTCTCTCTCTAGCTCACACACACTATCTCTCTTTCTCTCTAGCCGTTGGTCACACACCAAAGTTGACGGAGAAGCCCTCTATTTTCCTTTTATCTCAAGCCTAACCCAAAAGGAAATAATCTCCAATAATGGCTTGATTTTTCCTCCCTTGATTCCCTCAATAAAAATCAGGTGATGGAGCAGAAAAAGGGAAACCAAATCTCTCCCATTTCTATTCTCTTCCCATACCCCCTCTCTCAATTTCACTCTCCTTTTATTTTCTTAAATAAATAAAATAAAAAGGAAATTATCTATAAGAAAAACTGTTGCATGCTCACCATGCAACCATGCATATGCACACACACAATTGCTTAAGTGCATCTCTACCAACCATGCACCTTGGTACATACAACCAAAACTCATGAACTTGCAAATTAATTTAAAATATAAACACAATTAACAAATTAAATTCACATAATTTCTATCAAAAAATTTGAACAATTAAATTTTTTTTTCTATCACTTAACAATTATTAATAAACAAAATAAAGCACAAAATTAATTAAAATAGTTTTTCTTAAAAGGAATTTTGTCCTGAAATTCTTTCTTACCAAATAACTCAGGGTATCTTTCTCTCATGTATTCCTCTGGCTTCCATGTTGCTTCTCTTTTCGTGCTATTCTTCCACAGAACCTTAAGTAATGAAATCTTTTGGATCTCAGTTTCTTGATTCCATTTTCGATGATACACTCTGGTTTTTCATCATAACTTAGGCCCTACATCAGCTGTAACGACTCATAACTCAGAACATGAGAGGGATCCTACACGTACTGACGCAACAACGAGATATGAAAGACGTTATGCGTTTCAGCTAGTGCTGGGGGTAGTGCTAAGCGGTATGCAACTTGCCCTACTCTGTCGAAAATCTCAAATGGACCTATAAATCTGGAGCTCAATTTCGCTTTGTTCCCAAAACATATAACACATTTCATTGATGAGAATTTCAAGAACACAAACTTGCCAACTGAAAACTCGATGTCCCTCCTCTTAAGGTCGACATAGATCTTTTGCCTACTTTGAATAGTAAGCATCCTTTGGCAAATTTTCTCAATTGCCTCGCTGGCTTCCCTAGCCGCCTCGTGGCCTAATATTTTCTTCTCCCCAACCTCATTCTAGTGCAAGGGAGATCTAGACTTGCGCCCATAAAGCATCTCATAGGGATCCATCCCAATAGTGGACTGATAACTATTGTTATAAGAGAACTCCATCAAGAGTAGATATCGACTCCAGGACTCCGAAAAGTCCAACGCGCAACATCTCAACATATCTTCTAGGATTTGAATATTCCTCTCAGACTGCCCATGGGCCCGGGGATTAAAAGCGGTACTAAAATTCAATTTTGTACCAATACGTTTATGCAGTCCCTTCCAAAAATTTGATTTGAACATTGACCCACGATCATAAATAATCGACTTGGGAACCCCATGAAGTCTCACTATCTCAGTTACATACAACTCTACATACTGATCCGCTGAGTATGTGGTCTTAATTGGTAGAAAATGGGCAGACTTAGTGAGCCTATCCACGATTACCAAAGCAGAGTCATGTTGTTTAGTGGTCCTAGGTAATCCTACCAAAAAATCCATCGCTATGTCTTCCCATTTCCATTATGGAACATAAAGTGGCTGAAGTGGTCCTGCTGGTCATTAGTGTTCTGCTTTGACTTGCTGACATGTCAAACACCTGGTAACAAACTTAGCAACATCTTTCTTCATTCCAAGCCACCAATACAATGCATTAAAATCTTGGTACATCTATGTCGACCCTGGATGTAACGAATAGGGTGTGGTATGCACCTCTTTCATAATACTTTCCTTAATCTCATCATTGTTAGACACACAAATCCTATCCTTATATTGCAGCAATCCACTGTTAGACATAGTTAAGTCACCACTTCCACTTTCCTATACCAAAGCCTCGTGCTTCACTAAGGCTTCATCCACTTTCTGTCCTTCTCTGATCTGTCCTAATAGGGAGGATTGTAGGGTGAGGTTTGCTATGCCTTCTGTTATGAACTCGATACCTGCGTTTATAATCTCTTTCTGGAGAGGTGTCTCTATCGTGCTTAGAGCTGAGACACTCCCATGTCCTCACCTACTCAATGCATTTGCCACCACATTGGCCTTGCCTGTGTGGTATTGAATTTTGCAATCATAGTCCTTTACCAATTCTAACCACCTTCGTTGTCTTATATTAAGTTCTTTTTGAGTGAAGAAGTAAATCAGAATTTTGTGATCGGTGTAAATTTCACACATATCCCCATAAAGGTGTGTCTCCATATTTTTAGTGCAAACACCACTGTTGCTAACTCAAGATCATGAGTGGGATATATCTACTCATATTCCTTGAGCTGCCTTGAAGCATTGGCTACCACCGTCCCATTCGACATCAACAGTAAACCTAAATCGTTCTTAGATGCATCACAATACACCACGAACTTTTTGCCCTCTGTGGGAACACAAAGGATAGGTGCAGAGATCAAGTTATCCTTCATAGTTTGAAAGTTTGAAAGCTTTCTTCACACTTCTCCATCCATGTGAAATTTTTGTGTTTGTGGGTTAAGTTGGTCCAGGGTGTGGCAATCTTAGAAAAAACCTCGACAAACTTCTGGTAATAACCCACTAACCATAAGAAGCTTCGAACCTCTGAGACATTCTTGGGTTGGGGACAGTCTCTAATGGCCTCGAACTTTGCTGGATCCACTGTTATTCTATTCTTGGACACTATATGCCTTAGGAGGGTCACTTGTTCCAACCAAAATTCACACTTAGAGAACTGGGCATATAGTTTATGCTCTCATAATCTATCGAGCGTCAACCTCACGTGTTCCTCATGTTCTTCCTTAGTCTTTGAGTAGATAAGGATCTCGTTTGTAAACTGTAATGCCTAGCTAATTAAGGACTGTTATGAGGTGATTTTAAATTAGTGTTGGAATCGCTAAATGAGTCATTTGGACTAGTACATGTGATTAAGCAACAAATGGTTCATTTATTAAAAATCTTGGTCAAGCAATAAACATTTCCTTTAAAAGAAAGCTTTAGTCTTTACATGGGATCCCAAAATAAAAGTTTGAAAATTGTATACAACTGAAGGATTACAAAATAAGCCGACATAAGAGGCAAAACAGGGTCCAACGCTAGTTCCCTTACGATATCTCGGCTATGGCGGTCGAGCAGATTGCATATGTACACATCAACTCTAACGCTCTCCAACTCATGGCTGGCCAAGCTTCTTCTTACCCTTACATGCACCACATAACACCCGCGAGCCAAAAGACTTAGCAAGAAAAAATATGAACAACATGCTTAACAATACTAACTGAAATCAAGCAAGCACATTGTTCAAGTAAGCGACCACAAGGTCACACAAGTGCATATTGCACTTCTATTTATTGAAGTGCATCCGAGCCAATCAAGTTAATAATACACTCGCATGGTGGCCTAACCATAATGGTCGGCGCTTTGTGCATAGTGCCGACCAGAACTTATAAGCCGAGCCTTGTAAACCCTCGACTTATAAGTCGAGCCTTGTAAACCCTTAACTTATAAGCCAAATCCTTGTAAACCCTCATCCTATAAGCCAAGCCTATTAAACCCTCGAATTATAAGCTGAGCCATTTAAACATATATGCCCTCGACTAATAGACCGAGTGTAACGACCCAAAATCACTAATAAGGCTTAAGGGCATTGATTAGTGTGTCGGGAGGGCATAATTGGTTTATGTGTGATTTAAATGATTAAATTCATGATAATGTGATAAGAATGCTTATATGATTATATGGATTTGTGAAATGCATGTTTGTGAGTATTAATATGCATGTGGGCCATGTTTAGCTTATAGGGGCATACTTGTAATTTTGGCCCGTTGAGGGCATAAATGTGATTATTTGTAGTAAATTGTTGGGACCACATTATTATGTGGATATATTTTCAGCATATGGCTCGAGATTGGTCCTAGAGAGTGGCTTGGTGAAATAGTCACGGCGGGGATTTATACCCGGCTCGGGGGGAGCCTGGGGTATTTTTGGAAATTTAGGAAATATATTGGAGATTATTAGACATTGGGTAAATAATTGGTGATTAATTGGATGATGCGATTTAAGTGGTAAGTATTAGGAACACTCGAGGAATTAGTGGGAATTGGGAACTGTTTATCCATAAATCAGTTGCTGATGACGTGGCAAGGGTTTTTGACGCGTGGCAGACACGTAGCAGAGATACGGCTCGCTTATCGACCAGCATTATTTATGCACGACGAGATCAAGTTTTATATACGACCAGCCTGGTCGTATATCCGTTCATTTATGTAATGATCTGTATAGTTGTGAGGATATCCGAGAATATCTCCTCATTATGGCCTGCAGATCCGATCATTAAGGGTAGATATTGTTTCCTAATTCATGTAACCCTTCCTGAGCCTATTAATATACAAGTGATAGCTCAAGGAAAGGGATCGTTCGATCTTTTATTCTTAGAGAATTATATTACTATTATCCATCACTGTATTGTTTTCTTCCTCTAAGGTCTGTGAAACTCAGGAACCCTTGTTCTTTGATCACACCTTGGGAATTCAATATCAATAATAGTATCAAGTGGACGTAGGTTATTACCAGTCATTGGGGCCGAACCACTATAAATCCATGTGTTCTTTATCTTTCCATTAGATTGTTTTCAATCTCTATATCACTTTCTTGTCGTTTCCTAGACTCCGTGTCGTTGACCAAAAGTAGGGTCAACATCCTGATGCTTTCATTGAGAGACTTGAATCCAAGAAAAACTAATGGCAAAGACTACCAAGAAAATTGGAAAAGCTGCTGCCGCTCCATCTTAGCCTCCTCCACCAAACATGGCTGAAGACGAACCTCATTTGGAATTCGATGAGGAGGAAGTAGACTCTGAGGCCCTGAAGACAACACTGGGGGTGTTGCAAGATGAATTGGCCGCTCTGAGGGCCAATCAAGAGAGTGTCGCCGAGATAATGGTGTCACAACAGAGAGAGATAGAGCGCTAGTGCCAAGAGCTAAGCGAGAGACAGGCGGAGATGGACCATCGTCAGAGGGATGCCATGGCAACCCTCGAAGCATCCCTCCAATTGGCTAGGAATCAGGCTGCACCTGCCTCCCTGCCTGACCAACCCCCGAGTTGACCACCTCAAAGAGGTCCCAATCCTAGCCCTCCGCTCCAGCCTACAAGCCCCAAAGGCCGGAGAAGCCACCAATGCCTCAGGACGATGTCCCACCTAGGGACCCTAAGATGCAGTCTCCATCCCAGGCTCTTCAAGGCAATCCCCTGCATCCCAGGCAGAATAGGGCCAGGCAACAGCCCCGAAGCCCTAGACGCCCAGGGGGTGAAGAGCCGCACCCACCGAGCAGGGGGCAACGTCCTCCTGCCAACAGGATGAATTCAGAGATAGGCTCTGTGGTCAGGGGCCCTCCATGGAATGACAATGCACGAGGACCCACCGACCAGCATAGGCCTCCCCCTAATGCTCGAGAAGTTCCAGCCCAAGGAGGCGACATAGGAAACAGTCGGTCCCACCATAGCCAGTCAAGGTTCAAAGATGGCCACAGCTATAACGAGGCTGACTCAGGCAGAGGGAATGCTGGTCGGAGAAATGAGGAGAGAGGTGGAGGCAGAAGCCCACCACCTAGAGAAGACCAGCAAGCAGGACGTAATGCTGGGGAGCAGCCCAGACAAAATAACGTCTTTAGCCAGCTCGGAGCCAGCGAACAGCGGCGAAGAGACGACGACTTGAGGGATGTACTCAACAACCGCCGAGAAAGGTACGATGAGTACATTCCCCTGGCTCCAGAGGCCCCAGCAATTCCTGAAGCTGTTCAAGCTCAAATCAATGCCCTGAACCAGGCTGTACAGTAGCTCGTCGGGGGGGCGGACATCGCATATCAAGTATGATCAGAGGAGAGGTACCAATTTCATCGAAAGGATTGCTATGGCAGAAACCCCCTGTAAGTTCAAGTTGTCGACCCTGTCAAACTTTGATGGGTACGGAGACCCGGTATCTCATGTAAACAAATTTGAGATACAAATGGACATTCAGAAAGTCTCTGAAGATGCTCGCTGCAGGATCTTCCCAGTGACCCTTTTTGATGCCGCTCAGGAGTGGTTCTTTAAGTTCCATCCTGCAAGTATAATATCCTGGGAAATGTTCGTGAAGGAGTTTTACGGATAGTTCTATGCGGGTCGTGTGCACCCCACTGAGGCAAACCAATTGGTCGAGATACGCTAGAAAGAAGGAGAGCCTTTGAAAGAATATGTTCAGCGCTCCATGCGCACTGCAGCAGGAGCCAAGACTGTGGGCGATGAAGGCAAGATGATGGCCCTAACCGCTGGGGTTAGGCGCCATTCTCCTCTCTGGAGTAGCCTCAGGAAGCACGGATTCAATATTACCCAAGAGTTTTTAGATCGAGCTGATCAGTACATCAAGCTCGAGGACGCGATTTCCAACAAAGGAAAGTCGCCAGCAAAGGACAAGGAGCCCAAGGAAGATCCTGCCAAAGCCGCCAACGGGTCTATGCCTAATGGAAACGGAAAAGGCAACGGGAATGGAAATGGTAAAAATGGTGGAAAGTGGGCGAGTGGCGAACCCTCGACCTCCGAGAGTAATCGCCCAAAAAATAATCGATATGAACCGAAATTCACCAATTACACCGCCTTTGTCGAAAGCTGAGCCGAGGTGTTCCAAGCGACCAACTCGAGCGTGCCCTACAAACAACCCGCACCTATAAGAAAGGATATCTCCAAGGGAGATTCGACAAAGTTCTGTTGTTATCATAACGACTACGGGCACGACACCAACGAGTGTAACCAACTAAAGGACGAGATTGAGTTCCTGATAAGACAGGGACACTTAAGAAGATATGTACGAGCCACAGGAGGTTCTCAGCGAGAGGCTCAAGGTGGCAATGAGTCACGGCAGCATGCCAGCGCTCGCCACCTTTACAACCAGCTCCCATGGCAGGTACCCTACTAACCATCTACGGAGGCCCACATCTTGCAGGAGATAGTGGAAAGGTGAGGGAACGATACACTCGAACCCTACGTCATGACCAAGACATCGAGATGATGAGTGTTGAGGATCGTGCACCCAAAAAGGCTCGAACAGAGGAGGAATTGATCACCTTCTCTAATGATGACGCCCAACATGTGCGATTCCCACACTCTGATCTGTTGGTCGTGGATGTTCAAATCACAAATATGATGGTGAAAAGGGTGTTGGTCGATACAGGAAGTTCGGTCAACATCCTATATTAGTCCTCGCTGGAAAGGATGAAACTGTCCATCAAGGACCTAGAGCCATGCAACCAAACCATTTATGGTTTTTCCAGAGAAGGGCTCGCCCTAGTAGGGTCAATTAGGCTCCCAGTCACAGTAGGTACCGCGCCTGCTAACAGGACATTACTCACCACTTTTATAGTGGTTGATTGTCCTTCGGCGTATAATGCCGTAATAGGGAGACCTATTCTGGTTGGCCTTCGAGCCGTCACTTCTGTATGGCACCTCGCCATGAAATTCCCAACAGACGCAGGAATAGGGTGCGTACTGGGAAATCAGCAAGAGGCGAGAGAATGCTACAACTCCTCAATCACCAAGGCTAAAAGAGGTGTATCGAGGGATACCGCTGGAAAGGAGTTGCAAATGGCATCTGATGTTCAAGCCCGCTCAAGTGATAATCTCACAAAATAGGGCGTTAACCAAAGTGAGGATAAAGACTTAGATCCTCGCTTTGGGGATTTCGAAGAAGAAGTAGGCCCCATCGAGGACCTTGAAGAAGTCCAACTCGATGAGGGAAATCCGACCAGAGTTGTGAAAGTCGGTAAAAACTTAGAGACAACAACAAAACAAGCACTGGTGGATTTCTTAAAAAAGAACTGGACGTCTTTGCCTGGTTGCATAAAGACATGGTTGGGATAGATCCTGCAATCATCAGCTATGTTCTGAACATTGACAAAAACTTCTCACCTGTGCAGCAGAAAAGAAGGCTGCTCGAAAGCTTTGAAGGAAGAAGTCGAGAAGCTGAAGGAGAATGGGTTCATTAGGGTGGCGTTTTATCCATCATGGGTCTCCAATCCCGTACTCGCGCCCAAGCCGAATGGCAAGTGGCATACGTGCGTGGATTTTACAGACCTCAATAAAGCCTGCCCTAAGGACTGTTTCCCACTCCCAAGGATCGACCAGCTGGTCGATGCCACTGTAGGACACGAGATCCTCTCATTTATGGATGCTTACTCTGGGTATAACCATATTAGTATGCATCCCTCTGATGAGGATCACACTAGCTTTCGAATTGATACAGGGCTCTACTGTTACATGGTGATGCCCTTTGGTTTGAAAAACGCTGGTGCGACTTACCAGAGACTCATCAACCACATGTTTAAGGAGCTGATCAGGGGAAACATGGAGGTTTACGTCGATGGCATGCTGGTTAAGTCAAAGAAGGCAGAAGGACATGTAAGGGATTTGCAGGAATGCTTAAGCGTCCTTAATAAATATAGGAGGAAGCTGAATCCCCTCAAATGTTCCTTCGGAGTTGGAACAGGGAAGTTCTTGGGATTCATAGTTAACTCAAGAGGAATTGAAGCTAATCCTGAGAAGATATAAGCCCTGATTGAGATGAAGTCGCCAGTGAAGATTAAAGATGTTCAAAGCTTGACTGGGAGAATTTTCGCCCTTAGTAGATTTATTTCAAAACCAACGGACAAGTGTGTCCCATTTTTCAATCTACTCAGAGGCAACAACAAATTTGAATGGACAGATGAGTGTGAACAGGCCTTTCAAGCACTGAAAGCGCATATGGCACAACCGCCCATTCTGTCGAAGCTAGTTGATAGGGAGACTTTGTTCATCTACCTGGCAATCACAGATTACGCTGCTAGTGCGGTTCTAGTGAGAGAAGAAGAAGGTGTGCAGAAGGCTGTCTATTAAGTAAGCAAAATGCTGATCGGAGCAGAATTGAGATATCCCCCCATCGAAAGGTTAGCCTACTGCTTAGTATTGGACTCTAGGAAGCTGCGGCCTTACTTCCAAGCCCATCCAATTATGGCATTGACCGACCAGCCTCTTCGGCAAGTCCTGCAAAAGCCTGAGGCTGCCAGAGGATTACTGAAGTGGGCAATCGAGCTCGGGCAGTTCGACATATCTTACCTTCCACGAGCAGCGATAAAGGGACAAGCCTTAGCTGACTTCATCACCGAGTTCACAAAGCCCACAGGTAGTGAGCAGATTGAGGAGCCTAGCAAGCCTGAATGTCAAATCCAAGCACCCTCATGGAAATTATTCACCGACGGATCATCTAACGAATCCCAAGCAGGAGCAGGAGTGATATTGATAATGCCGGAAGGGCATTGATTTCACTGTGCAATAAGTTCATTGCCTCTAACAATGAGGCTGAATATGAAGCATTGCTCGCTGGACTGTGGTTAGCCAAGGATATGGACATAAAAGCGCTTGACATTTATAGTGATTCTCAGCTAGTCGTGAATCAGATATTGGGAGAGTATTAAGCGTGAGGATTAAAAATGGTTGCCTATCTGAACAAAGCAAAGGATCTTTTAGCCCAATTTGATATCAGAATTCCAATGCAGACGCTTTGGAAAAGTTGGCAAGTGTGAAAGACGCTGATACTCTGAACATAGTGCCAGTCGAGTGACTGCCCGCACCCAGCATCCAAGCAACAGAAACCTCTCTAGTCATTCAAATGGCGGATACGTGGATGGCTCCATATGTAGAGTATCTAACAAGCAGCGTGCTACCAGTGGGCAGAAACAAAGCCAGGACCCTTCAGCGGCAGGCTGCTAGGTATATTCTAGTTTATGGAATTCTGTACCAAAGGGGATACTCACTGTCACTTCTCAGGTGTATTACAAAGGAGAAAGCCAAAGAGTTGATGAAGGAGGTGCACGAAGGTTTTTGCGGAGACCACGCTGGGGGGCAAAGCTTGTCGAAAAAGATCCTAAGGCAAGAATATTTCTGGCCAACAATGAATGAAGACTCCATGGAGTTTGATCTGAAATGTGACAAGTGTCAAAGGATTTCTAAGATCCCGCGAGCAGCTCCCAATGAGTTAAAGCAGATGCAGAGTCCATGGCCCTTTGCAGTTTGGGGAATAGATCTAATCAGATCTTTGCCTATGGGGAAAGGTGGTGTAAAGTACGCAGTGGTTGCCGTCGACTACTTCACCAAATGGGCCGAAGCTGAGCCACTCGCAACCATAACGACGAAGAAAGTGCTTGACTTCGTGGTCAAAACATCATTTGTCACTATGGATTGCCTAAAAAGATAGTCTCAGATAACGGCACCCAGTTCGACAGTGATCTATTCACAGATTTCTGCAAATGTCACGACATTGTTAAAAGCTTTTCTACTGTCGCTCATCCCCAAGCAAATGGACAAGTCGAGGCGGTCAACAAAACGCTAAAGGATACACTGAAGAAAAGACTTGATAAAGCAAAGGGAGCATGGCCAGAGCAGTTGCCTAAAGTCCTCTGGTCATACAGAACTTCCCACCAAACAGCAACAGGTCATACCCCATTTTCCTTGGCATAAGGGTATGAAGCCATGCTGCCTGTTGAGTTGGATCTGCTCTCTCACCACAGATTAACATACGACCAGGATTCTAACAGCCAGCTACTCATGGAATCCTTGGACTCGATTGATGAAAGGCGTGAACAAGCCCAGCTCCGAGTAGCTGCATACCAGTAGAAGGTCGCCCGGTATTTCAACTCCAATGTTCGAGAAAGAAAATTCAGTGTTGGAGATCTTGTGCTCCAAGGAGTTTTTCTAAACACCCACGACCAAGCTGCAGGAGTACTCAGGCCAAATTGGGAAGGGCCTTACCAAATTGATGAAGTCCTACACCCAGACACTTATAAACTTGCCCGCTTAAACGGAGATCTCGTTCCTCGTTATTGGAATGGAGAACACCTGCGCAAGTATTATCAATGTACAATTCTTCTTAAAGAATTGGCTTGTATAAATTTTACTTTTTACAAGTTTTGTGTAAGATCTTAGTGATCACTCGTAAAGACACGTTTAGTCCATTTACTACGAGAATAAAAGGGACTATGCTCAGCCAGTCATTTCTTGCCAACTATTGTATTTATTACAAGTATTTGCTCATTACGTGTGTTGTTTTGCTGTATTATAATTCAAATCACATTGCTACGAGCAGTAACGTTTGGGCAGGTTCTAGTCAAGGCAAGTGACTAAGGGCCTAAAGCTCCCTGATCACTTGGGGGCATACGAGGTACAAGTAAGCAAAGCATATCGTTAAAAGGTATGTAAACACATGAGCAAAATAAGGGAAAGCATGCTACGACACTTAGAGTATTTTTCAAAATTTTTATATTTTTGTTAAATCAAATCAAAGTGCTATGCTAAGTTCGGTCATGCAAACAATTAGATGTTATAATAATATGCAAATATATTGTAATATCAAAGCGATCTTTTTACACCGCAAGCAGTAACTGCTTGGATGTAATTGTTTAAAATAAAAGTAAATCTGCCCGTGCAGCAAACCAAAAAATTATATTGTCTTTACATCACGACCCGTAGGTCGTGTAATTAAAAAGAAATATAAAAAGAAAAAATTATGGAGCTTGAGGAGCTGGAGGATCCTGGGGAGGGTTCTGGTCGACTGCTTCATTGTCCGCACCCTCCATCCTGGCGGCCAGTGAGATTTCGGGGGATGTAGGGACCCTCGACCTTTCTTCTTCAGCAAGTTGAACTGCGCAGCGAGCCAGCTCAGCTTCCCTCGCGTTCTCAGGAAGATAATCAAAATTGTCACCCTGATTGTGCTTCCAGAAGTCATAGAAGCACCTCAGGGTGGCATTTTTATACCTCTCTATGTTGGCAGCGTTGGTCTTCTCCAAATCCTTAACTCGGCCCTCCATGTCTCTGGTTTCCAGCCTGCTCGTGATCAGGTCCAGCTCGACCTGCTTAGCAACCTTATAATTAGAGCGGTTGGACTCCTTGTATTGGTCCCTCAGCTTGTCTTTTTCCAGAGACTTCAGCTTCTCCTCCAACTCCTTGGCCAGTTGGGCCTTTTTCGCGGTCACCACCGCAGCTGATTAGCATGCCTAGCCTCGGCAGCTTTAAGTTCATCCTCGTGATGTTGATCCGAGGTCCTGGCCTCCTCGGTGACGGCACCCAGGCAGATGCGGCCAGCAGTAAGAGTCAGTATGGCCTGCATTCAGAACAAACATTAGACAAACAATAAAACTACCAAAAGCCTAATGTCACAAGGGAAACAACTTACACTGGTGAACTCATTCAGGGCTCGGTTCAGAATTGGTTCGACGCCCATCGTCTCTGTAGCCACCATTGCTGCTTGGCAGCGATCGTGCATCACAATTTTGGTAAACCTCTCCTTGATCAGCCTAAAGGAGTGGCCAACCATCAGGTTCCCGGTTGAAGTAGGACCTTCCTACTGGGTTTGGTCGAATGGGGCGGCAGGAGAAGGAGTTGACCCAGCCGTAGCAGATGGAGTCTGCTACTCCCGGGGGGAATCTGGATTCACGGTGGCAGAGGGCCCGTCCTTCGAAGGGCCTTCATTATGGGCCTTCTTCACTGCAGGCGCTTTGCTGCTCTCCCCAGCATGTCTCTTGCTGGTTTTCTTTTTGCTCGGAAGGGCAACAGCAACCTCTGAGTTGCTGTAAAGGTCGAAGACATTTGTGGAATCCATACCTGAAAAGCAAGAATAAAGTCGAACCATGAGATAGCATGAATAGCCAAACACATCACATCAGAAAAAGAAACAAAAAAGGATTGCAAAGTCCAATACCCAAGCTATTATTACTGGTCGCTACACTACAGACTCTACTGGTCTTACACTCATTCTTTGATACGAAGAAGTCTGGCCCTAATTGTGGAGCATATTTAAAATTGTCGTCCCCATCGAACAGATGACAGGGAATTGGCAAATTATTTAAAAGTGAAATTACTATACCATTGTCATCCGACGAGTCGTCAGAGAGTTCGACAGGCTCGGTGGCCTTCTGCTTTCCTTTTCCTTTGGGGTCCGAGGGCCTCTCTGCTCGAGGAGTGCTAGCAGGTTCCCTGATCGTGACCCCAATTGGTCTCCTCCGCAGAGGAGACACTTGGGGTTGCTGCTCGGGTTCCTCTTCGGTGCGAGCACTCCCTGCCGAAGGCCCCCTCGTATTTGATGAAGGGGTCCAGAGGCCATCCAACCTAAGGTTAGCCTCTGTAACTAGATTCTTTACACTCTTCTCAGCATCTGACATACTGGCTAAGAGTGTCGATCTTGACTCCATTCTCAGAGTTGGGTTTGGTCGCAGCCACGGGCCTGAAAGACATTAAAAGTTTAAGACATTATGGAAGAAAACACTAAGTGAAGTAGCTAGCCAGCGATGCAAAAGCTTCACCTCCTTATGCGAAAGCCAAATTGTCTGCGACCAGGTCAGGCGTAAGGAAGTACTCTTGGTAGTACCTCCCAACATTGGAGATGTGGGTCGTGTCAGTCAGGAAAGTGCGCCCGGTTTCCTGATGACAAAGATGGAAGAACCCCGTGCCTACATGATTGGGGTTAGATTTAAGGTCGAACAAGTAATTGACCTCATGAGGCGATGGCATGGGCCATTTTTTCTGGTTGTACAGGATATAGAGTGCAGCAGGAATCCTATATCCGTTTGGTGTAATTTGGAAGGGGGCAACTCCAAAATAGTTGGCCACCCCCTGAAAGAATGGATGAAGAGGCAAAGTGGCTCCTACCTCAACATGAAACTGCGACCAGGCGCTGTAGGCGCCTCTAGGCAGATTAGCCCTTTGGTCTGGGTTAGGCTTGACTAGGGTCACCCCTATTAGATTGTATTTTCTTAAGTAGTTGGCGATCATTCTGACCGTCACCCTACTCTCAGAGACTACATGCCACTCGACATCCGGCTGAATAACATGTCGAGGGCGGGCATGCCTTTGGATGTTTGGATCAAGGACATTTTTGTCTCCACCACTAGTCGAGGGAGCATTAGCATCAGGCTAATGAGAAGTGTTGGAGGTTTTTCTTTTCTGGGCCTTAGTTTTGGTGCGAGCCATCTTTCAAGTCAAAACTGGGGAAGTGTTTGGATTAGTGTGAGGAAAAGGGATGTCAGGTATCAATATCGAGGGTTGTTCTTCGTCCTCGAGCAGTTGAGCAACAAATCATCGTCGATTGGTCTTTCTCCGCCCCATGGATCTTAGATATGAACTGCAAGCAGAAAAAGTGGGAGATAAGACGCACAACCTGGGAGCTTATGTTGAAAGTTAGAATAACGTTGCTTGCGTCTATCGACCAGCAGAATTCTAACCGAAACACTAAGTTTTATGCGAGTAGTTTGAAAAACGAATCAAAAAGTGAAAGTAAAAAGCTTTTTCAACTCCAAAGGGGCGGGAAAAACCTAGTTTTTCAGCTAGCCTAAAAATTGAATTTTTACTTCGATTTTACGCCCTAAATCCATGATCCCAACTATCAAACTGATTAAGCAAAAGATATATGCAAAATCTTCACAAATTTATACCCAAGAACACGAAAAGTTTCAGAGCACATAAGCATCATGCATGGCATCTCAAAGGGTTAAACGCCGAAGAAAGTTTACCTGAGTAGAGATTGGAGATTCTGAGAAGGAAGAACTTTGAGTTTGCAGGTGAGAGATCCTCGGCAAAGCGTCTGAAAACCTTAAAGTTCGAGGCTCTGAGATATTTTTCTTGGGAGTTCTTGGCAAAAGATGGCGTGTAAAGAGTTAACAGAAGATTGTGGGGATTATTTATAGAGCTGATGTGTGCCGAAAAGGGGTAATCATGAGTTACCTTTTTCAAGGCATGGGGGAGTGTAACACCCATCGGAATGGTTTCTTGAAAACTGAATAGGCTTGATTAGACGTGATTAGGTCACTGTTTTCAAAAACGCACGAGGGCTCTGACAGATTTCGTGGGGCATATGAAAAGTTGTTTTCCTAAGTTTACTTATTGCTGGTCGCAATAAATAAACTTGGGGGGCAAATGTTTATCCATAAATCAGTTGCTGATGACATGGCAAGGGTTTTTGACGCGTGGTAGACATGTAGCAGAGATACGGCTCGCCTATCGACCAGCATTATTTCTGCACGACGAGATCAAGTTTTATATACGACCAGCCTGGTCGTATATCCGTTCATTTATGTAAAGATCCGTACAGTTGTGAGGATATCTGAGAATATCTCCTCATTATGGCCTGCGGATCCAATCATTAAGGATAGATATTGTTTCCTAAGTCATGTAACCCTTCCTGACCCTATAAATATACAAGAGATAGCTCAAGGAAAGGGATCGTTCGATCTTTTATGCTTAGAGAATTATATTACTATTATCCATCACTGTATTGTTTTCTTCCTCTAAGGTCTGTAAAACTCAAGAACCCTTGTTCTTTGATCACACCTTGGGAATTCAATATCAATAATAGTATCAAGTGGACGTAGGTTATTACCAGTCATTGAGGCCGAACCACTATAAATCCCTATGTTCTTTATCTTTCCATTAGATTGTTTTCAAGCTCTACATCACTTTCTTGTTGTTTCCTAGACTCCGTGTCGTTGACCAAAAGTAGGGTCAACAGGAACAAATGACTATTATAACCCTAGATTAAGTTAAAGGTTAGTTTTATTTTGGGAATGGTAAAATGTTAATTTCCAAAGCCTAAGGATATACTCAGCCATTTTTTTAGAGAAAAGTAGAAGATTATATAATAATCTAAGGAAAGAAAGTAGGGAAAATTCTCTCAGCTCACTTCTCTCTCTCTCCCACGCATATATCTCTCTCTCTCTTGCTTCCATTTGGACTTGAAGCTATGGACTCAAGAGAAGCTTAGGCTAAGTTTTGGGGGGTTGTGATCTTTGAAGAAATTGAAGGAATCAAGCTGGGTATTGGAGCTGGAAATTCAGTGAGAAACTCAATTTTGAATTTTACTGGGTGTGCTAGGAAGAATTTTGGGTATTCAAGTGATGATTGTAGCTGAATTAGGTTGTGGATTTTAGTTATATTAAGCCAGTGATGGCGGGATATTACTGTGATTATTGTGTATGAATTGAGGTGAGATTTCTGTATTAGTTATTGGGAGTTAGTTGATGAAAATAAGTAAGTATGGGTCTAAATTTTTAGCTGATTGAAAGGATAAGTGAGAAATTCTTAGTAAGGTTTAAGTATTTTTGGCTGAGAGAAGGAGGAGAAAACCCAGGTTTTCTCTGGGTTCGTAGGGCGTGTTGCGACCTAGCCTGGGGGCGCCGCGGCGCGTGTGGCCCTTCTAGCCATGGTAGCTCTCTGACTTGGGGGCGCGCTGCGACTTGCTTGGTTAAGTTGCGACCCGCCTCCCCTTTGGCTTGGGAGGTTGCTCTGACTTGGGGCAAGTCGCGACTTGCTGAGCCAAGTCACGACCCTCCTGGGAGTTTTGAGCTTAGAAGTGTTCTAAATATTGTTAGGGCTCGCGGGATTGAACCTAGGGGCTCGGGGCAATTTCTACTCCCCGATTTAGTAGAAATTGAGGTCCCGGGGGCTATTTTTGTTCCCTAGGTATTTTTATTTCTGATTATAAGTTGATGGATATCACTGGCCCTTGTGACTAGGTTTATCGCTGAGGCTCGAGGCTAAGGACCGTGCTCGGAACTAGTTCATTTTGTCCGCTCAGAATCAAAGGTAAGAAAACTGCACCCATTTTGTGGCTATGTTCGGACTAAGGGTTCCCTATACTTGTATACAATGTTGTATGAATGTATTATGCCATGCGAGCATGAAATAAATGGCCTAAGAGTGCCAGAATTGATATTTTCACATAGGATGCGGCTCGCCCATTGGTAGTTGAGGTTAACCATATAATCACTGAGCTCGACCTAACTGAGCCGAAGTCAGTGGGATAAACAGAGGGTGCGGCCTAAGGGTGTTGACCCTAGATATTGTATGATGTATTTACTGATGTTAACCTATTGATTATGAAATGTTAATTACTTGGATCATAAATTGTTGGTTTGTTGATTGATATCACTGATAATGTGAATGTTGTGGTATGCCGAGTATCTGATTAATGTCTTGTGAATTATTTGAATATTGTTATTGGTTATGCTTTGTATTATGGTTTTCTTGCTGGGTAAGGGTAGGCTGGACCAACCCTAAATTGGAGAGCTCTGGGGGCAGAATGTACATAGTTGGCTACTTGGCCGCCACAGCCAAGGGATGGTACAAGGACAAGAGGACGTAAAATGCCTATTTCTCCATTAGAGTGGCTTGTGGTTGTATATAACCTTTGAAATTTCATAAACGGATCTTTAACCTTTTTTTTTGGGATCTCGTGTATCAAACATTTATTTATATGAAGTTTATCTTTTATGACCAAAATCTTTTAACCCTAGCACAATTTTGGTCTTAGTGTCACAATTTTAATTAAATGACTTGATTAGATGGGCTTGCACCTTTATAAACACACAGTGTAACGGTCTTGGTTATCCAGGGCGTTACACCGAGCTTTTGATGAGATGCAATAGATAGATCCTCGACTTATAAGTTGAACTTTCTAGTTAGGAACAAGCATACATATAATATATTCATCATACACACAGACACAACACATTATAGTGTCCTGAAACAGATATTCACAAGCATAATTATAATCACACTCATTAATTGGGCCCGAGCCCTAACCATGTTTCTCACGCTTCGAGTGCTTTTTTCTTACCTCGATCCCCGTGCGAGTTGTGAAATGACCTCAAGTGCTATCCTTGATCCGAGCCTGGTGGAAACCCTAGTCACAACACAAGTATATGTTCGTCAGGAATTAACCTTAGGACCTGAGTTCCAAACTGAACTCTAAATCTCAAAACATGATTCCCAACTAACTGTGCGCTAAAAATGTCCCTTGAACCCCCAAGCAGGATTTCAAATAAGATTCCCGAGCCCCCGAGCCTAACCCTAAAAGCTCAGCATTTCAGCATTTTGGAGCCCCTGGCATGGTCAGGCCAACAAAATATTTGGGACTTCTAGGCCATTGGCGCGGTCGCGCCAACCCCTGGAGCAGTCACACCCCACAACTCGAGCCCCCGAATTGAATCTCAATTTAGCCCTTTCTGAGACACCGCTAGGTCACCAGAACCTAAAAATCTACCCAGAATATAGGTGTTCTTCCCCAAATTCTGTCCTTTCGATTTCTAGCAATTTCATACCTAGGATTCAACCCAACTACGTGTTTTTAATAGAATTCCAGCCACAAAAACATATCACTAGGCCTAGGGAACAAAACCCACTACTCAAACCATCACAGTCACCCATAGGCACTCAAATTAGGAATCAAACTCAAAAGAAATTCGAAACACCAAAAAATAGGGGCATCACCTCTGAATTCGAATCCATTGAGGTTAATGATGGCCCTAGAAACCTTTAGTCCCAATCCACAACTACTATTCCACAAGAATTAGCCCTAATCTCCTCAAAAATTCTAGCTAAGTCTAGCCTTAGATGGCTTTGTGTGTTCTTCAAAGAAAAGTGTTCCCAAAGCTCAACGAAATGTATTGAACGTGTGAGCATAAGTGCCCAGTTGCTGGCTTAGTTAGTTGACCCATGTGGTCAAATGACCACAATGCCCCTTGCCCCATTTAACCTCAAAGGTTACACCTAAGGGCAAAATTGTCATTTAGCATAATTCCCGCTAATCTCAAATTATCTCATATAATCCCAAATAATCTATCAAACCAATATTCATCAATTAATTTATGCTACTCACTAATTCCCGGTAATTTACAAAATTACCAAAATACCCCTAAGCACCCCCCGAGCATGGTATTTTATCCCGTTGTGACTTTTCCGCTAACTAGCTCTCTAGGATTGCCTCATGTTGAGTAACTCAAATATATGCACATAATAATGCGGTCACAATTATACATCACACATATTTATAATTATACCCTCAACAGGTCAAAAATACTAAAATGCCATTCTAATAAGAAACGGGCCCACATGCATATTTTATACACTTAAACATGCAAGCGTAATCATATCATAATACAATCCACATAACTCACATAATAACATCCTCATAACACATAAGCACCTAACTAACTCAATTATTGCCTCCCCGCCCCCTAATCCAGGCACTAAGCCATATTAGGGTAATTGGGTCGTTGCATAAACACCACAACGAATTTGTCCAAGTAGTCCTTAAATACTTTGTTCATCATGTCCATGAATGCCGCTGGGGCATTAGTGAGTCCAAAAGACATCACTAGGAACACATAATGTTCGTAGCGAGTTCTGAAAGATGTTTTAGGAATGTCTCCTTTCTTCACTTTCAACTGATGGTACCTGGATTGTAGATCAATCTTTTAGAACACTGCTGCCTCTTGCAGTTGATCAAAAATATCATCTACCCTCAGCAAAGGATATTTGTTCTTGATCGTGACCATATTGAGTTCTCGATAATCAATGCACATTCTCATAGAGCAGGACTGGTGCCCTCCATAGAGCATAACTATGTCGTATGAATCCCTTGTCCAATAATTCCTGTAGTTGGGTCTTGAGTTCCTTCAACTCTACAGGTGCCATTTGTTAGGGCGCTTTAGATATTGGTGTTGTTTCTGGTGCAAGTTTGATTTCTCTGTGTGAAGGTAAACTAGGTAAATCCTTGAGAAACACTTCCAGAAACTCAGAAAAAATTGGAAAATTTTCTGGTTTCAATTCCGTCTCCATACATTTATCCACCACATTTGCCAGATATGCCAAACACCCCTACTACATCATGTTCCTAGCTTCCAATTCCGATATAATGGGTGTATGAAATCCCATCGCTTCTCCCTTAAAAGAAAAAAGTTCTCCTTCCTTTGGTATAAACTCTACGGTCTTTTGTCGATAGTCTATTGGTTCTCCATATTTGGCTAACCAATCCATGCCAAGTATAGCGTCATAGTTTGTTATCTCTAACTCAATGATGTCTGTTGGGCACTCTCTGCCCTCAACTATTATAGAGGCTGACTATAACCACCTAGTTGATGACATAATGTCTCCTAATGGTAACATTGTACTAAAACTACGCTCAAACAATTTACAAGGCTTACCAGTTTACCAATTACATTCATAGCAACATATGTGTGAGTGCTCTAGAATCAATGAGGACTCTACATATCATACTAGAAATAGGGAGCTGACTTATGACCACAGTGTTACTATTGGCTACTTCCTTTTCAGTCAATGCAAAGATTCTTGCTGGCACTAGATTGTTGTTAACGCCCTACTCTTCTCCCACTTTCCACTGTGGGCAATCTTTCTTCAGATGGCCTGGCTAACTGCACTTGTAACACTTGTTGGTGTCGGCATAACATTCACCTAAATGTTGACGCGAGCATTTAGGGCACCTGGGGTGCTGAACTTTGTTGTTCTAGTGATTTCTGTGGTTACGATCATTATTTTGAATGTTACTATTGTTGTGGTGGTTATGATTTTTTCTACTCATGGCCGGGGGTCTAAGCCTATTGTCATTTCCACTGCTCTGTCCTTCACGGACCTTCCTCTTGTTGCCCTCATGAAAACCCTTGTTTCTGTTGGCCTCTGTTCTTGCAACTTTGTCCTTTCATATGCAGTCCTCCAAGTACTCTACTTCAAGTGCCTTATCCAAAACCACAACATAACTAACCATCGGTCATCTTGACATCTCTAGCAATCATAGGCATAAGTCCCCTCATAAACCTTTGGACCTGCATGGCTTCGGTTGGTACTATTTCAAGTGCAAAACAAGCTAGCCTGACAAACTTCTGAGCGTAATAGGTATTGGAAAAGTTACCTTGAACAAAAGTCACAATTTTTTCCACCCTGGTTGCCAATACAGCTGCACTGTAGTACTTCTTGCCAAATGCTTGAACAAAGTTTGCCCATGTCATAGTGTTCAAGTCGCGAGTCTGCTTCACCACATCCCGCCATATTCTTACATCCAACTTGAGTAGGTGAGCTACACACGAAACCCTTGGATGGTCATTCTGGTCCATGTGGTCAAAGATAGCTTCTACTGACTTTAACCAATCTTCTGCCACCATAGGGTCTGCTTTCCCTTCAAAACTAGGTGGGACTTACTTCATGAAATGTTTATAGACTTGCTCAAATCCATAAGCCATAAATAGTGGTGCAGGTGGTGGTATTGGAGGCATAGGCTGTGCCACCCGGTACCTGGGGCACTTGAGGTACCTTTTTGGCTTGAGCCAACTCCTCGTCCCTATGCTTCAAAGTTTTCTACAGCCAAATCCACAGTCGGTGCAGTTGGGGCTGCCCCAAGTTTTCTCAAAAGGACCGCATAAATTAAACATCCTTCAAAGTGTTTAAATAAGACCATAAAAGAATCCATAAGTTTTTAAGGGTCTTTAAGGAAGTACCATTTTATTTAAAAATATTTATTGATGGAAATTTGAGCTGGACTCTAGTCCTTGATCGTGGACTCATCCCCTGAATCGTAATCGAAGATGTAATTCGAGAAGTTGAAGTAGTGAGGGGCGCTAGCCAATGCCCTCATCCTAACACTCACTTTTAGTATGATGTGTATTACTTCCCGACGCACCATCTCCTCTTCCATGTCATGCACCATCTCGAATCGTTCCTCCATCTCTCAATCATCATTCTTACACAGGACTGCCTCTAAACTATTGAAATCGTAATTGTCCATGAGGTCATAAATAGTGTATTTGATCGTGTTGAAGTCCAAAATTTTCCAGAGCGACGTCGTGCCATACCATAGTCAACTGAAGGAGAGCCTCGGGATATATAGACAGTGATTCCCTGAACACCCAGTATTACTCAATGGACCAAAGTAGTGCTCATCTCTTGTTAATCAACCCTTGGATATGCTCACAAACCACTGCTGTCTTTTGTAGTATGGCGATCCTCCAATCATCGTGATCCTCGTTGTGTTGTACTTTAGGTATAGCGCGGATCTCCTTGATTAACTGCTTCTTAGTGGTCCTAATGACAGGAGACATCTTTCTATACTGCAATTAGAAAAATAAAAATTTAAAAGAGAGAAAACAATTAATAATTAAAACAAGTACTTACGACACGATGAGGTGAGATTTTCCCATCTTTAGCATGTATCGGGATGGTCTTTGGAAACATGAACGACGGTCTCTGATACTATCTGTAAAACGCGCCCAAATTCTATTCTTTTATAAAACATCACTCAACTCTGAGTTAATAGAAATATACCATTTTAAGAAAAATCTTAGTGGGGCCTTAGCAAAAAACATGCAAATTGGGCCCAATAGTAGGAAAAATAAAATAATGCGTCTTTATGCGATATTAAGAAATAAAATAAAAATAAAAGTTTACGTCCCACTTATGTAATTAAAAATAAAATTCATAACATAGGTTCTTTTATTCTAAGATCTCATATTGATTATTGAACGTTAATAGACACCTCATGCCATACATACTCAGACATAGGAATCCCTACATCATAGCGCGTGCCAAGGAGAAACCCTATTGTTTACCTAAAATGGGGAAAGTAAGGGGGTGAGGTAAAACCCTAATAAGGAAGTACAACAATATATCATTATCAAAGAAAACACAAGACAACATGTATCGCTGATCATGGCAAAACATATCATCTTCATACTCCTAATTTATAAACACAAACGTATACATAGTCATACATCACAATCACACATCATAAACATACTCCTTAGGGAAACTCCATGAAATGACCTTATTTTATAGGGTATACTAACTCTAACCCCACATTAATATTTCTATATTTTTAACCTTATACCCATGTGAAAAGACTAACTTACCCTTATTAACATTAGGCTTCTTCCTCCCTTTTTTTCCCTTCCCATTTCGTCTTCAGCCCCTTCTCTCTCTTCCTTCTCTCTCATAAAGAGAACAAACACTCTTCCTTCTCCCTCTCTCTCAAATCATCATCAAAGAGAAATCATCACAATTTTTCTTCTCACGAAGCTTTGGAAAATGATGTAATCTATCATAATTTTTTTTTCTTCTCACCCAAGTTGAAGAAGATTGAAGATTCTCCCAAACTTGAAGAAGTTTGAACATTTGATTTGATAATGAGTAAGTTTTTTATTTATTTATAGGTTATGGGTGTCTTGTGTAATAGTTTAAATAGAATTTTGGAACTACTATACACTAAAAAATCTGTGAAAGGAAATAATTTTATGTTGAGATGACGAATTTTCGAATGATTTTTACGATTTAGGTCACTGCGTTCACACTTTGTTCACACATTATTCACACTTGGTTCACATTTTCGCGATTTAGGTCACTGCGTTCACACTTTGTTCACACATTATTCACACTTTGTTCACCATGATTCATACTTGGTTCAGACTTGGTTCACGAGTACTTAACACATGATTCAAATTTGGTTCACATATGATTCAAACTTGGTTCACACATAATTCACACTGGGTTCACACACGTTTCACACTTGGTTCACACATGCTTCACACATGCTTGCTTCACACATTTATTTCTTATTTCTTTTGGCTAGTTTTACCTAATAACTTTTGGATTTCGAACCTTTTGTCATATGTTATACAGGTCAAACACATATAAATATTGTGGTGTTATATAATGGATCGTGGGAACAAGTTTTGAACGAAGGTTGGTCATTTAGTGCGAAACAAAGCAAGGGTATGAAGGTACCAAAGACTAGCACATACAATAGTCTTGTTGATCAATTGTATACTTTAATCGGAGCTGACAAGTTTTGTATTGATCTTGACTTAAATGTAATCTATCATTTTGGAAGTAAAGGTATCCCTCCATCTTTGATTAGTAATGATGATGATGTTGCTTTTTTTCTTGATGAGATAGGAACATCTATCAATCATCGGATACCCCTATGTGTGTCTACTATAGAGAAGAGAAGTAATGATCCTTTGGTTACTAAAACATGTGAGTTGTATACTATTCCTCTAGTTGAAACCAAAGTGAATGATGATTTTTGCATTGATGGCAATGAAGACAGTTGTGATGATGATAATAGTGATGCATTAAGCTCAGATGATAATGAAAATATTGATAGGCCTACTTGCAATGATGTACTTGTGAAGCATAATTTACAACAGTCAACCTCCAATGAAGTATTGAAGAGCCATGATTCCTCAAATAATAGAGGTCATAAAGTAAGACAGGTTGGTGAAGATAATCTATGGAGTACTCCACTTTTGTTGAATCAAGGGGAAAAAGGCTCTACTTCAACCTCAACAGCTCAATTACTGACATCTTCTTCGAGTATCAATTTGTGGGAAATAAAAGAGGGTCAAATATTTTAGAACAAGCAAGAGTTGAAGATGAAACTCCATCATTATGCATTAAAGAAAAACTTTGAGTTTAAAGTAAAGAAGTCTGCGAAAAATATATGGTGTACAATATGTGTTGATGATAAATGCAAATGGAGGTTGAGAGCTACAAAATTGGTTAATTCCACTATGTTTGAGGTTCGTAAATTTTTCGGTGAACACACATGTTCATTGGATGTTCGAAATAAAGATCACCGTCAGGCATCCCCATGGCTTATTGGACATGTCATAAGGAGAAAATTTGAGGGTGATAATGTTAATTACAAGCCAAGGTCAATTGTAAAAGATATGAGTTTATCATATGGAGTTCATATGAGCTATGCTAAAGCTTGGAGGTGTCGAGAGCATGCATTGGCTTACATAAGAGGTATACCAGAATCATCATTTCAGAAACTTCCCTCATTTCTATACATGATGGAGCAAAAAAATCCTGGAACTATTACTCATTTGCAGATGGACAATGAAGGTAGGTTCAAATATTGCTTCATGGCCTTAGGTGTTTCTATAATGGGGTTTAAAACATATATTCGCCCAATTATATGTGTAGATGGAACCTTCTTGAGTACTCAGTGTGGAGGTACTTTGTTATGTGCCATGGGACAAGATGCTAACAAGCAAATATATCCAATTGCATTTTCAGTAGTTGACTCAGAGAATAATGACTCATGGTTGTATTTTCTACTGAGGTTGAAGGAAGCGATTGGTGAAGTGGAGAATCTAGTATTCGTGTCTGATAGACATACTAGTATAGCAAGTGCCTTGACTAAAATTTTCCTGAGGCACACCATGGTGCTTGTATACATCATGTTAGCATGAATATCCGTGCGAAGTTCCAAACTGACCATTGCCATGAAGAATTATTCCTTGCAGTGAAAGCTTATACAAAGTGAGAGTTTTTACGCCATTTTGAGAAGATTAAATTCAAAGATCTTGCAATTTCTCAATACTTAAAGAATCAAGTGGGTTTTGAAAAGTGGGTTCGTTCTTTCTTTCCTGATCATCGATATAATTTAATGACTATAGGTATTGCCGAAAGCTGGAACAATGTCATTGCTGAGGAACGTGGGTGGCCAATTACTTGTCTCATGGAATTTATGAGGCACACTTTACAAAAATGGTTTTTCTAGTGTCGAACTGCAGCATCAGCGGCTACAGGTCCTCTTGCCACAGAAGTGGAAGGTGATTTGCGAAAGTTAGCAGACAAGTCCACTACCTCATTTTCTTTTCAGTCTAGTCAGTATGAAATAACAGTATTGGATGGTGATCTTGATGGAGATGTCGACCTGAGGAGGAAAACATGTAGTTGTAGAAGATTTGATTTGACAGGTCTTCCTTGTGAACATGCTCTAGCTGGTGCTCGAAATCGTGGCATTAGTCCATATAGTTTATGCTCCAGATTCTACACAGTTGAAGCATGGTTGTCATCCTATGGTGGATCTGTATATACGCTGGGTAATGAAGAATCTTGGGTGATACAAAATGGCATAGGAAGTATGATGGTAGCTCCTCCTTTAGTGAAGCAGAAGGCTGGTCGTCCAAAGAAGAAACGGCGTTTATCAAAGGGTGAGAAGAATAGCAAACAACGTAGATGTAGTAGTTATGGTGTCCTGGGCCACAATCGAGTGACGTGCACCACTGTTTGTCCCCCGCCGTCTAGACATGCTTAGTTTGTACTTTGATTGTTTTACTTTGTACTCTTCAATTGTGGAATTTGAATTTTTCGATTGGTTCAGTAATACAACTTTTTGTGTTAAAGTTTGTTGTTTCAGACACGTAAATCACACATAGTTCACACCTGATTCACACATATTTCACACACGGTTCACACATAATTGACACCTGGTTCACACTTGATTCACACCTGATTCACACATATTTCACACGCAGTTCACACATAATTCACACATAATTGACATCGTGTTCACATTAATTCACACCCAATTCACACATAACTTAATAAGACAAAAGTGACAAAGATTTATCCCCTCCACTATTAAGATGAATTAAACGAAGTCATTCAATACCATTTAATGAGATGAAGTTGACATAGTTTCTTCATACATTCAAAAGTAAGATACATATATTTAAATAAAAGACAACTATGGTTGTAAGTTATGGTGAAACAAATCTAAACAAGTCTTTTTTCTAAAGAAATCCATGTTGTTGTCATTTACTTTGGATAGCGGTTTTTTGGCTAGCAAGTACTCCAAATGTTTGATGACATATACCCCACAATCGCCACTGCAAAGGAAATAAAGTTTTTTAATTATTGGAAGAGCATAGTGATTATTTGCAATATAAATATGCTTAACAGAGTTATACCTAGTTTTGTTCTGTGGCACTTTTTTCCGTGCCAAATCTTGTGAACTCAAAACGAACTTTCTCTGCTTGTAGTTGGACATCTTTCCTATGGCCTAACAGCCCACTGGATTGAATTAGAAATGGTAGCATTTTTCCCCATCTGCTCATTTTATTCTCAAACTCCTTGTTGGAGACCACAGTGATATTGGAGTCATAAGCTTTTATAAGATAGCTTGTCAATGATATCTCTAACAACACCCAATGTGTCCCAAAAAAATTAATCGGGGTAAACACATCGTCAATGTCCTTCCAACTCCTTTTGAAATTGTTATCATCACCTACCAAGTAAACAAGCACTTCTTTTGGCCAAATGTAGCTTAATTTGATTTTACTCTTGTTGAATTGTTCCCAATGTGGTTCGAAGAACTATTGGAACATAGAATCCACGATGGTGAATCGTTCGGAGTAAGTCTTCTTGTAAGTGTACACTCGTTCTTTCATCAACCCTAAAGCTGCATCAATGTGTTGCATGCCAAATATTATAAGTATATATACATCACATTCAAATTATATATATTTTAAAAAAAAATTATTTCAGTAGTCTTACCAGTCCGTCCAGCCATATACGTGGTGTAAGTAGCTGAATAAACCATTCCGCCGTGCACGAACCAGCCAAGAGAGAAATAGGCTTATCATTCTTTTTTAAACCAATTACCCATTTCTTAAAACGTCTCATTTGCTTTTCGTCATATGGTTGTAGGGGATTAATTTCACAAGGATCAGTTACAATTGTCTCTGCTTTCTTTTTCTTCCTAGTTGGATCAGTAAACTCGGCACCAAAAATTCTTTTCGTTGGAACCCTCCCTCTCTTGAATTCCACCCCAGGCATATCTTCAGGAGATATCACCTTACAATTAGGGCTATCTTCTCCAACAACGTGCTCCATAATAAATGTACGGTGTGGTGAAGCAAGATGCT